>NC_052402.1:4764916-5084916 GCF_009389715.1 Phoenix dactylifera
ATAACTACTAAAATATCATTATTAATTATTAATCCAATTCAATTTTTATAACTAACCTTTTATGAAGTGCAATGCCAAAAACTTCATGTATGCATATAAAACAAGGTAATATGCCACATACTAACAACACTTTGAAAATCTTCTTAATAAATATCCGCATAATGTTTGTTATCACCAAAATCAATCTTATAAAAACTTAGTCTAACACGTAAATTAAAACTTTTGAATCTAAAAAGCCTCAATCAAATGAAATCTTAAAATAGATGAGAAAAGCATAAAATAAATAGAAAAGGATAAGAACTATATCTTTCACTATTTTAATACTGTATACTGCAGCATACATGTTCCTTTTCTCCTCCTTTCTTTCCCTGCTAATGGTCAAAAAAGAAACACCTCTCTCTCGTGAGTGGTCACCAGAACCAGATGGGAAGAAGTTGCATTAATGGTCTCTATTAGCGCAGATGGCAGGTGGAATCTTGGATATCTTAATTAAATACTCTTGATTTATATTAATCTTTATCTATATTTAAATATCTTTCCTAGTTGACTTGGTTGGGAAAGGAAAACAGCATGTGCATATTCAGTTTCTTTAGAAAATGGAAATACTGGAATTAATCACCTTTAGATAAGATTTGGTAGCACTGCATTATAGATATAATAGGCTTGCTGTTTTTAAATTTATTTCTATCTAAAACTCTATTTCAAGTTTGAGATCTAAAAGGTTTCAAATTTGGGGGCACTTTAACACTGTGTTTGGTTGGGGTCATGAGAGAGAAGATGAATGGGATTGGAAGGATGGATGGCCCCCATTCACTATTTGATTCAAAAAATCTTAGAAAAGATGGATGAAAAGGAGGAATTGCCCATCCATCCTGGCCCACCAATTTGCATCCTCCCAATTTGGAAGAATGAAAGAAAGGATAGTTAGAGCAAGTGAGGGGTGGGTTTCTACATTGACAAAATTACTCCTCATTAATTTTTTGATAAAAAATAAGAGACCCACAACCCCACCTTTTTTTAATTAAAGAATAGTTTAGTAAAAATATAATACGAATATCATCCATCCTCCCTTTCGCTCCTTTTATACCAAATAGAGGAAGAAATCATTCCCATCAATCTTCTATGTTTCACCAAACATATAGGAGGATGGATGGAAGACCCATCCATCCTCTCGCTCATCCATTCTTCCTTCCCTATCCATCCTTCATCCAATTCCTCATTCGTACCAAACAGAAGGTAAGGTTTTTAACAGAATGGGGAGCTAAAGAGGGGCCATAGATAGACCAGCATACATGCTCTACTTTCTTAACAAACATGAAGATGAATAAACAGATAGAAGGAAAATGGATATAACAGTGTAGGCTTCGGAGACCTGGCTAATAATGAATAGGTTTTAAGCTCCTAAATTATATGGTGAAAAAAAAATACAAAGCCTGTTTTAACAAGTTATTGCTAAAGATAAGGTATGCTTCATGTTGCAAGAAAGACTTGCTGCTCTGACTGATACTCTAGAGTTGAATGATACTTTAAAAAAAATTTTAAAAAAAAGGAGAGAGAGAGTTACTTGGCATACCAGTTGTCTAGAAGTCCAAAAGAATCAAACATGGGAACCTTTAAAACATTGGACGTAGGAACACATATGCATCTTATATATGGCTTTGTAAATATGTATTTATGTACCCTATGCAATAAACAATGAGCTGAACCAATTTCTCATTAAGTTGATAAATTGATAAAACATTTGCTAATGCTGTCTGAGTGTCCATATATTTAAAAACTATTCATCTATTATGGCTGATAGAGAAGTCAATGAAAGGGAGACAGGTTCTATTTTTGCCTCGATCATGACAATTTATCAATTTGCCAAAAATAACTAAATTGAAAAGAAAACTAAAATAAGTATCAAGGAGGATAACTAGAGCAAAAGAAAAGAAATAAATCAACCTTCATCCAATCCAAGTTCACACATCCTTGACGCATTAAATGATTTGAAAAACCAACAAAAAATAATTAAGAACACCAAGATAATCTAGTGCATCTTGAACCTTCACTCTAGTGGAAAAGCAAAAAAGAAAAAGGCACAACGAAGCGGCTTCAAAGCCTTTTCCATGTCAATATCAAGATCAGATGCTCATGAGAGTGTGCATAGATCATGAATTATTCCCTTACTTATAATTGAGGGCATGGTAATTTCAATAATAGCTTTCTTTCAACAGTAATTACTAGTAGTTTTCTCCATGAATAGCTTCCTCTTAGGCGTCCAAATAACTACTCCCAGAAGTTAAATGCAGAAATAACTTCTTTTGAAAGTTATTTCCTACAAATGCCACCTCCTAGTAGTTCTTCGTGCAAGGATGACTGATGTTGTCCTTTGAATGGTGAGCAAAAATAAGGGTTCATATAGAAATGCCAAGAGTAGCCGTGCAATGATGATTACATCACAGTGTGATGCTAGAAAGTGTCAAAGATTGCTATGAAGAGCCCCAGGTGTTCAATAGATTAAGAAACATAAAATTTGGTGTGTCGAGATAACATTGATACACAAAGGGTTTTAGATGGCAAATGATGATATAGAATTTTTCAATAACAAGCAACTAACTTTAAATTGATCGACAACAAAATTTCAACCAAGTTTTGCCGTACCGATCGATACCGTACTGTACTTAGCGTATTGTACCATACTAGTACTGAATCAGTACTCTATCTCGTACCATATCGACATTCGGTATGCTCCATCGTCTCATATCGTACCACGTATCAACACTGTAATAGAATCATACCGGTACGAGATTCAGTACCGAGATAACAAACCTTGATTTCAACATTTGAATTTATAAGAATCGAAAACTTGCATAATAGCAAAAATCCCTATAAAAGCCAAGACAATGAGATGCTCTTGGCCGTGGCATGGTCCTTGGTATGCATGAGCTATGTGCTTTAGCTAAAAGGAGTAAAGCCAAATCATAATGGACTTGCATGATTTTTTTCTTAATCAGGAAAAGGATTGGGTCCTAGAAACATTGTTGCTTATTTACATTTCATGTTTACTCAATGTTTTCATGTGGCTTAAAAGCATGCACCATGGGCCTTACTCCATTGTAATGTACATGTAACTTCATTACACCTATCTAACACATCCAACATGCCCTCTTCAACTTTCATATTCTCAAATCTAGAATATGATCGTACAAGCTTACTAAGATGACTTTGGAGGCTTACTGTGAATGATTTGACCTCCAACTGCCAATATACCAGCATGGATCAACTTCTTATGATATCATTTTGCAATCTGGTCCTTTTTAATGAGAAAAATTAGGCATGTCATCAATTCCAGCTTTATGACTATCAATTGATGCTAGAATGCTCACTAGGTGAATTCTTTTTGCTATTCTTGTGCAGGAAGCGAAAGTCCAATGAAGGCTGCTTTCAAGACCAAGATATGGTTTTTAACCAAACCTGCCACCAAGCAATGAATAAATCTTGTTAAAACTTGTTTCACATTTAACCATTCGCCATTGACTCTGGCATAGTCTTGGTTGGGCCTTCCCTCGCCTTCAATAGCCTTCTTCCCTCATGTATTGTCCCCTTTTTGGTTTCTAAATTCACCAACATGCCCAAATCTTAAGATGTTCTTGCAATTTGCATCCAATGGCTATGGATAATCCTCTCTATCCTATGACAATAAACAGAAGTCTCATTGCATCTAGATATAAGCAACTATGGAGAACACTGTAGTGATGACTCCACAAAATAACTAAACAACAACCTTGAAATCAACTGCCATTCAACCCAACAAAAACTGTGGTAGAGTTTGTAGCTTGTACCTTTTGGTCAGTAGGAGAAAGCAACCCGCTATTTAAAGATTAAAATAATGAATTATAAACAGTTACTGATTCAAAGGATATAATAAGTAATGAGGGAAAGTTACGTGCTTAGAAGCATCAGAAGAAGCAAGAGTAAGTCATGGAACAAGTCTTGATGAAAGTAAAGGTAAAATTGGAAGACACGGCTCTAATAACAGTTAGATACTAAAAAATAGATAAAAACTTAGGTAGTGCTCACCATGATTAAAAATAAAGTTGGATCTCCTTGCTTGGAAGATTACATACAATCTGGCGATACAATCATCTCTTTATTCTGTAGTTAGAAAGATCTAAATTAACATTAAACAAATCAGAAAAAAATAAATCAAGACTCTTCAAATGGACTTGATCATAATCCATAATCATCTCTTAATAAACTCCAAATGCATCATTCCAAGCTTAAGGCATATGTGAAAGTACTAAACAAAAAACTTCAGCAGTTTAAAATATAACTACAATTACCTAACCGTGTTGATCAAATGGAGCCATCCTTCTCTTCCGCACTGTCGCAGACCATGTCCTCACCGGGCAATAATGGCTCGAAAATTCGGAAACTATCATCCCCAAAATCACCCAATGCCTCCTCCTCCAAAAAGGCCGAGATTTTGACACCACAAAACCCAGAACTATCGACTATAATCTTATCGATGACCTCATTCAGATCTTCTGAAGAACCATCATCCTCATAAGAACTAACAGTAGAGAAGAACCCCTCCTCCTCGGAACTGCATTTATAATCATCACCGTCATCGTCATCGTCGTAATCATAAATGGTCGGAAATCCTGATCCTGCCTTGCTCTGCCAAGACCACAGGACCTCCCCGCCGACCTGGCCGTTCTCCACGCGGGAACATGACACCCAGGGGTCCGCGTGCCGGGCCAGCGCCGTCCGCCAGTCTCCGACCACCACAGTGCGGAGGTCCGACTCCCTGGCTCGCCGGACCATCTCCAAGAAGTCGAAGTCGTCGGAGACGAGGAGGAGCCAGTCGATCCCCCGCGGCATGGGGTGCTGCATCCACCGCCTGGGGCTTGTCCTCCACCGTCCGCACGAACACCCCTGCCCGCCGGAGCTCCGACGCGAGGCCGTACCCAGTCTTGGGGGCGAGCAGCTCGCGCGCGGCCTCTTCGTAGCTGCGATTCCCGGCGATGAAGCGTTCCCAGTAGCGCTGGCGCTTATTACCCCTGAGAGAGCGAATGCGAGCGAGCTTCTTCTGGCGCTCGCGCTTGTGGAGCTGGCGGAAGTGCTTCTTGAGGTCCGGGCAGGTGCGGCAGTGGCGGCCGCAGACGCCGCACACTAGGGCTCGTCGGGGACGGCGAGGCCCTTGCGCTCCAGGGCGACCAGGCGGCGGCGCTTGCGACGCTGGGAGCACCCCATTGGGAGAGGAGGGCGAAAGCGTCGCGGTTCGCATAGGTGGAGATGTCGACGACGCAACCGAAGAGCTCCCCAACGCGGCGGAGGGCGACGGTGGCCTCGTACGGCGGGCCCCGGGTGTTGTCTAGGTCCCACAGGACCGCCACCCTCTTCTCTTGCCGCGCCGACAACACGCCGTCGTGGTCGCGGACCATGTCCACCTCCGCCGTCGCGGCGGCGAGGACAGGCTTGGGGGCTTGGGGTCGCGGTCGAAACCGCAATCGCAAATCGCCGTCGCAGGGGAGGCGGGAGAGAGACGAGAGATCGGAGATGAAGGAGAGGAGGCGGTTTGAGGGGTCGGATGTGGGTGGCGGCAACCTCGTAGGGCGGGCCCTGTTGTCCGGGTCCCACAGGACCGCCACCCTCTGCTCCTGCCGCGCCGACCACACGCCGTCGTGGTCGCGGACCATGTCCCCTCCGCCGTCGCGGCGGCGAGGACAGGCTTGGGGCCGGGCTCGGGGTCGCGGTCGCAACCGCAATCGCACATCGCAGTCGCAGGGGAGGCGGGAGAGAGACGAGAGGTAGGAGATGAAGGAGAGGAGGGGGGGGCCGGATGTGGATGGCGGCAACCGGATTCATCGTCGGCGGCAGGTGCGTGTGTTCAGGTCGCTGTCCTCCCCGGCCTCTCCAGGACCTGCCTGGCATAGGATAAGCCTCCAAGCAGCCGCAGCTCCGACACAACTGTAATCCAGGATCCGACGCCACCTGCAGCCACAACTACACCGTGATCCTGATCACAAAGCGATCCAGTAACGTCTAGTGACTGCATCGAAATTTATTTGAGATAGCAAGGGTGGTACAAGAGACAGTAACGAAAAGGGCGCTGAAAGCGTAAGAAGTACCAGTCCCTGACATCAGAAGAAATCTCAGTGCAGCCGCATAACCTCCTCCATGTCGTGCCGCTCTGTCCACCACCGTCCTCGACTCCCCTCTGGCTGCTTGCTTTCGCATCTCTCAGAATACAGCGATGGAACGGTCTTGGTGGTAAAATACATAATTAAAAACATATAAAATATTTATTTTTTTTTTACATAATAAAATAATTTAAAAATAAAAAAAATAATAGTACGAAATATATTTTTTATAAAATTTTAAAAATACAGAATAAAAAATGATGCCAACCAGCTTATTACATTTTAATATATTGAAACATATACTCTCTTGATATTCCTATGCCGTAGGCTTTGTTCTAAAGTATCATTTATAATGCATCTCAAGATTTGAAATAATCATTCTGTCACTTAACATGGCGAGACACTCATGGATGTATTGTAAAATATATCATATACTCTTGTTGAATGATTATCATATGTTGTTGTTTTAAGTTTATGCATTTTGATGCACATGGATGATAGCACAAGATCTGCTTATCATTGTTGATGGCGGAAAAAAGTAGCTGAACTGGTTTATATATAAATTATTACTGCAACAACTTTGCTCGTGTTAAAAAAATGTGATGATAAAAGGATGCCGTGGAGAGTCTTGCTTCCATAGAGTGGGGAGGGTTGGATATATACAATCTTACATAGCTTGTCGAGAGGCTGTTTTCATTTTTTAGATACATGATACACAGATCCAAACTTTATCTTTTAAATCTATTATTTATTCATATTATCATTATACTTTAAAAAGATTAATTTACAGTATTTGGGGAATTTACATTTCATCCACATTCTCCATAAATATTTTGTTTAGCTAGGAACGAAGGAAACAAAGAGAAATATTTTTGTAGTAATTTGTAGATGATAGTTGTGAAAATTTTTTATACCTTTGTCCTTGATCTAGATTAATTAAGGATGATAATAAAGAGAAATCAATTATGCTATGAAATGAAAGTCAAAACATAGGATCTCTTGCATTTTTGATGGAAAATGTAAAGAGAATTTTGACGACAAACCTGCTAGAATTTCAATATATTATATCTTCCTTGCATCAAAAACTTAAACTTCGAATTTTTATATTCATGTATATGATTCATATCGAGTCTGAAAATCCTTGTAGGTCATTTACTCAAGTATAGAGTATGAAGATCTTTATAAAATTCGTAAAAATACAAATAATTATTTCGTGATAGGTACCAAGGGAGGCTTGAATTGATGGATCATATCGGTTTCATGAGTTTTGCAATATTTGAGAATAATGAGGAAAATATATATGGTATATGACAAGCAAGCAATAAGAATTTCTCATATTAGCTATTAGAATTATAGACTTTCGTAAAATTACTTATATTTTGATTTTAAGGAAAATGAAGGACAATTACTCAAGGAATATATCCGTGAGTGTGCACAAACAAGTTGAGTTTTCCTTATCGAGATTGCAAACGAGTTAGTAAATATTTTGCTAAGAGGTGTGTTATCCATTTAGATGTTTGGAGAATTGATGAGGAGCTGGTAGAAAAAAAAAATATTTATTTAAACTTTTAAATGATACCAAAATTTTGTTGTATTTATGGTTATTTAATATTATATCATAATTTATAGTTCCTCTATATTTAAAATTTTCCACCTACAAAAAATTTTCTTCGTAGCCACCAAGGTGGTACCCTAATGGTACTGGGCGGAATTTCTATCCTCATGGTCCCAAATTCGAGTCGCTGCAGCTTTGATTAAAATGTGACTTCGGCCACTGCTTGGACATGAGGCATAGGAACGCTTTTTGGACCTCTAGCAGCCGGAATGGTACCAAATGTGACGTACTCACCATGTGGGACTAGAGCCAGAGCCCAGAGGGATAGCTGAGCCGGGCCCACAGATGGGGAGGATATGAGTAAAACCGATCGGGGGTGTCCAATACACGGCCATTTCTGACCGCATCGAATATTCTCCTAGCGGAACGGGAGCCCAGTGAGGACTGCTATGCGGGGGTGGGCTTGTTCCTTCCTCTCCCCCCCCCCCCCCCCCCCTCCTTTTATTAAAGCAATATTTTTTTTTTCTTCATAGGTCCGAGAAAACAGATGCAAGTATGTAATTCTTTAGAAACTCATATGTAGCGAACTAAAATCCAATACGGCGGACACGTTTGCTCAAAGATATTCAATATTCATTTAATTTCAAATCTGATAATATATAATTTTTAACATCTATTATTAGTTGATGAACAAATAGATCTGGTTTGCTTCTAGCCAATATATATACCCAGACATATAAATATTATATTTAAGTATTTTAAGATAAAGATCCAAATTGAAATCTCAAATCAAACCAGCTGCCATTTCACGTGCTCTTGCATCTAAATATGCAGCGGTTGCATCTGTAAGTGGAGAAAGCAGCCATAACTCCAACATAATATGCCAAAACATGGAACTGATATTTTGAGATGCGGAAGCTACATAGTTCAGCCATCGTTGCGCTTCCCCGTGCCCACATAAAACAAGGCTGACTTGCCTGTCGATGGACTCAAATTGAGTCGGAGTCTGCACGTGATACCGATACGGTATTTAATGTTTTCCCAGAGAATGAAAGGGAAAAAAAAAAAAAAAAAGAAGGGAAGGGGGGATGGAGTGCCGTTGGAACAGTGCCAGGGTTTGGCCACGTTACAATTCGGACCCCAGCCTAAGAAGGCGACATCCAAATTGATCATTGGCGGGAATAAATAGATGGATCCCCCCTTTGTCGGAGTGAGAAGAAATTAGGCAGGGAAGCTGGAGCCCCGTACAATACTTTGCCAACCTAAGGCTCTGTTTGAAAACTTGAAATTAAGGGGAAAGAAATGAACTAGAAGGAAAAATTAAAAATTTTGATGTTTGAAAGTTTTTTAGTGGAGGAAAAGAAAAAAAAATTGAGAAAATAGAAGAGAGTAGAAGCAAAAATTTTGGGCTCCAATTTTCTCCTTTCTTTTCTCCCATAAGTGAAAGAATTTGGAGAGAAAAGAATTAAAACTTAATAAATTTTTTATAATACCTATTTTACCCTTAAATTAAAGAAGTATCCAATTAAAAGGACAAATATATCTTAGGGCATTTTTTGTTTTAACCTTTCATATGTCATTTCCATCTCTATATACCCATCTGCTACATCTCTACGAAGCTCTATCTCCACAGCTGCACTTTTTTGGAGGAGCAACAGTTATTAAGCTTCAAAGGTAAGTTTACTTCAAATGTATTTTAATAAAAGTGTTAAAAATATATGATATTTTTTCTTTTTTTTTCAAATTTTTAAATAAGAAGAAGGAAAGTATATTTTTTTTTTCTTCTAAAACTTCCAAATAAGTGGAGAGAAATGGCTATTCTATTTTTTTTCCTTCTCATTATTATTATTATTATTATTATTTTTCCCTCCAAAACTCCCAAACGGAGGGTAAGGCACGGCCCTTCTCTTCTCTGGATCCTTTGTGACGGCTACGGGCAACCTAACCTGCTGCTGCTGGTACTACTTAGAGAACCCCCCAACCCCTCCCATCCCAGGAGGCCAAGGCGTTTGAAGTAGCGAAGGACGGGCAGGCAACCCCTCTTTATTCTTTTGGACACGATTTCAAAATCAAAATTTAAAGGAGGGAGTTCATTCTATTTCTGGCCGCCCCTCTCACATGATAACGTTTCAACGCTTGTCTCCCTCCTCCTCACTTCGCTTCTTTTAATTCCTTCCTTTCTTTCCTTCGGATGTCACGGAGGCGGCGGTCTCCGGCCCTTCCAGGTCTCGAGGCGTGCCATTATTGCTAGGGTTTCTCCGAGAGAGAGATATATAGGGAGGGAGGGGGAGAGAGAGAGAGAGAGAGAGAGATCAGGGCCATGGCGTCCAAGGCCTCGTCTTCGGCTTCCGCCAGCAAATCCATGCCCTCCACCGGCCTTCAGGTTCTCCGCTTTCTCCCACTCCTCTCCCTCGACGGTTTCCCCTTTTCTTTCCCCTTTGCGTGATTTCTGGTGCCTGTTATTTTCGATTTCCTGAATTTCCCCCCTCTCCCAGCCTGGGATTTGCCAAGAGATTGGATTTTTACTGCAATGTGGATGCGTCATGCGATGTTTTCTTAGGTGGTTGTCGTCGTGATGGGAACCACATTGTCACAGCGTGCTCTTAGTTCAGCTGCTGGGATTTTGGTTTCCCAAAAGCAGGCTCGATCCACTGTGTTGTGGCTACCTGATCACTTCTTAACCGTGATATCTTTTCAGTAACGTTGTCGTGTGATGCAAATGCAAATTCGTTACTCTGCATCGATCCCTAAGCAAAGACTTAGCATTCCCCAAGAAAGATAAGGTTTTTTTTCTTTTCTTTTTTCTTTTTTTGCAAAATCCGAAGAGAAGAGAAGTACTCTGGACAGAAATTTTAATACGCGAAGAAGTTGTATACTTTCCTGATTAGGTATGATCTTGGAATCCTACCCTTGTCTACGTGCAGGTGATTGGTAAAAGTTTACAACTCTCAAATTCTTATTAGAAATCATATAAAGAAAATAAAAACCTAGACTGTCTCCTTTTATGCCATTTGTTTTGTCTGCATGAAGCTTAAATTTAATTTTCTTGCTGGCTTCGACGTTAACTTGTTTTATGTCTTTATTTTTTTTTTTAAAGTCATGGGCTAATGATTGCCACGAGGTTTGATAACACTTGCAAAGGATTGCTACTTAATAAAATTAAAAACTTCGCATTCTCTTGCAAGATGTAGTCACGAGAGTTGCTCTCTTTGCATGATAAAGGAAAAACCATGTATTAGCTTGACCATCATCTACTGCTGCTTTGCATAAATTTGCAATCAATGTCAAGTGAATTTGCCACAAATGTGAAAGCAACATTACATTATTCTCCACCCCCGAGATTCCCATGCGAAAACATGACCAGACACATGCCTGATTTCCATGTGCTCATGATTGTTAAACATGATATGATTGGCTGTTGTTCAACACCTCAAAATAAAAGCTCATTTGAATGGTCCAATGAGAATAGATTTTTATTGGTGAACCGACCACCGTTAATAATCACATTTCACAACTACCCACTAGAAGCCTCTTAGGCCTAGTCCTGAAAATGCTGATTGGCATGCAGTAACTTGGATTTTTTTTATCACTTCTCATTAAAGAAAAGAGATTCTCATATTCTTGATTAGGAGCACTATTGTTGTAATCTATTCAACTACATGTGTATATACAGCCGATTGGCCCCCCTCATGGGACTTAGGTGGTTCAGATATAGAGCCAGAATGAACACTAATTGCCCAAACTACCTGCATTTGCAACTTGGGTGGGAATGTGCAGATTTGGCAGTTTTGAAAATTGCTTCATACTTAACCATTTGCCTGCAAACCCAAAATGAGAGTAGAGAGAGCGACCAAGGAGGAGCAGGCACTGTAGAGGATGCTGGCTGCTGACAAAGGATGGTGAACAAGGGCACTTGGACTATGTGTAGCAGAAATCTGTCAGCAACCAATGTTGGTTAGATACACTTTTTTCCTATTTTTATTTTTTATAAAATTTTCCATCCTGTTCGTCATCTACTCTTCCACATCCTCCCACTATTTCCTTCTTCTTTAACCTTTTGGTTTGTTCCCCTCCCCTTTGTCCACCTCTTTCTCCTCTTTCTGTATTTTTTTCTCTGCTTCCATGTAGGCATCGAAGTACTAACTAAATGCCATATGGCACCTTGAAAGCTTGCATATTGCAACTTCTAAGAACCTTGAGGTGCTATTTGGCACTATTGTAGGTAGTTGAGCTTTTGTTTGTAGAGTTTTGGATGTAGAGCTTTCGCTGGGAGAGCTTTTGCTAGTAGACATGACCATAGGATTTCATAGTAAGCGCCTTTGGGCTCCTTTGAAATACCCACCAAATTGTTTGTATTCATGTCAGGATTTCGCGTCCTTTCATATTCGGAAGGTATATCGCATTTTAAGCTTTGGGGCCAGATAGGTTTCTATTTTCAAAGAGGGATTTCTCAATCAGGAGCAAAGAGAACACTACAGAGCGATAAGGGCTACAAAACCAATGTTCGGTTCATTCTTTAGATTCCCTAAGTGATCCGGGAGTCCCGTGTGGAAGGGCTCTCGCTCAACGGATCAAAGGTACACCGGGGATAACAGGTTGATGACTCCCAAGAGCTTTTATCGAAGGAGTCGTTTGGCAAGCGATGTCGGGGCCCGTAGTAGAGAGGGAAGCAGTGACTGTAAGCTAAAAGTGTCTAACTTGCTTCAGTCAAATCTAAGCAATTCAATTGCTGAACGTTCCTATCTAAGAGTTTTAAATTTCCCATGGTATCCTGCGGGTTTTCCTCGCAAATTTAAGAGAGATACGGGAGTAAGGCCGACCTACCGGTTCTCTTTCTTCCCCACCTTTAGCCCTCCTCGGGGAAGCAGTCTGATCCGTCTCAAAATATATCTTCGATTCGATCAAAAATGGAATTCTTAGCTAGAGAAAGTTCTGTGACATGGACGCCCAGCCCAACTCGGTTGGTCGGTTGACCTACCTAATAGATGATGATATTCTCGATCAAATCTTTTAATAAAAAGTTACTTTTTTAGAAACTACATTTCTGAGGTGCTATAGAGCTTTAACATCTATGTGGTAACGAACTTGAGATAGCGCATTTAGTATCAAAAAATGATAATAAAGGATACTACATGGTGCTTTCAATTGTCTATATATATTATCAAAAAATTGTTATTAAAAAGTATTCTTAATTTTCTTCCGTGATATATGAAATGCCCGTTTCAGCCAAAAAAGAAAAAGAAAAAAAAAGTATTCTTAATTTTTTTAGTGATATTCAATCTAAATAATATGATGCATAATAAATTTTTAATTATAAGATATTAAACATTTTAACATCTTATAATAATTATTATAATATTATAATATGATTTTATTATTTTAGTATATTATAAAATACTATATTATAATATTCTTATAGTATAATAAGATTATATTATTACAATATGATTACTATAATATAATAACGATGACAATAATATACTATCATCATAATATCATATAATATAACATAATTTTATATCATTATATTATATTGTTATTATATTGTATTATCAAAAATTATAACTACAAAGTATTGTAAATTTATAAATTATCTGTAAATTAATTTTTAAAAATTTTGTTGCCCAGACTTTGATCTCGAGTTTCTCCTCTTAAAAAAAAGGCTTTCTGATGCATCTCGAGTAGAGTTTTTGCCTAAAAGCTCCAAATTGGAACTTTTTTCTTGTAGATCTTTTTCAGTTTTTGAATGAGCCTGAAAGTTATTTCAAAATTTCTACCAAACACCTCAAAATCATCAAAATGAGCTTTTTGCCCTCCAAGAAGCGCTTTTCGGCTCTCCAAAAGCAATGTGAAATGGGGCCCTAGAGACGTTTTTAGGGTATTAATCCTTATTTTTGAATGATAGCATTTTAGGATGCAGATTAGGTCTAGAACATTAAATCCACAAGAAAAGCCCCATATCTAATTTTTATTATTTTCAAACGTGAATTAGTTTGCTGAAAACTGAAATTGATACAAGATTATGCAAAAATGAAGGATCAACATGAGAGACTTTGACTTGAGGGCAAATCATCACACTCGAAAATAGAAGAAAAGAGGAGGGAGGGAATTGGAATTTCATTATAGCTTCCCCCAAGCTTATTTACATGTACAAGACATTGGGATTCAAAGTGCAAGATAACAAGAGTACATGGCCTAATTGATATAACTAAATTAATCATAGCCCTTAAATCAAGCTTGATTAAAGAAGACAAGAAGGATATTTAAGTTCCTAATTCCATTTTTGCCTTCTAATCCATGCAACTTTGTTTGAAGAAGCTATCTATGCACCTAACGCATCAAAAAGATTTTTTTGGCTTCATAAAATCATATGTAAGTTAGCTTATATGAATAGTCCATTTTAAAATTTTGGCCCTTCCAATTGTAGTTGAATCCAAATGGGAAAATGTCTAAACTATTTTTAAACCTGACCCATTAGCCCAAGCATCTAACTTCCTTTCACTAGAAGCTCTTCATGTTTATAGCATCAGAGCACCAACCATCTATAGAAAGTATTTCACATGAGGAAAAACTTTGGGTTGAGATAGAGATAAACGATTGAGATTATGAAATCGCTTTGTGACATTGTGGAGGTCCTTTACTTTTTTTCAAAATTGAACCTAAAGCAAGAGCTGTTTGAGGAGATGCTTACTCCACTTTTTGCAATTGTTAACTAACATATGTACTAAATTTATTTGGAATTTACCATGTGTAATTAGCATTGCATTGCAGACCAATACATCTAGAATTTATCTTTTTTGCTAGGAGCAGATGACCCACAAGTGCTGAAATGGCATAATTTGTTACCATACTGTACTAGTCTGTCATTGGTGCAAGTGTAGCAAAAGATATTTTAGTCATAATTTTTCTTATTGGATTACACTTCAGAATCCTTAAGAGATTGGTGCTTTCAATATGTAAAACCAGATATTGTTTGATATTATATGATCTATGATGAATCACGAAGATTTCATTCCATTTTGGGAATTGTGTGCTTTAGATTATGATACATATAATGCTAACTTGGCCGAGTTTATTAATTTGACATGTTTTGAGTTGTGGTTTAATGAAATTGTGAACTTAGGGTCTCAGATCAAATTGTGGCATCCATTCCTTTTTTTTTCTTTTTCTAGGGAATATGATGGGAATGCCACCACCGGGGTTTGGACCCTAGACCTCTCCCAAGAGGAATCTTTTAGGAGAGGGCTGCCAAATAATGGACCTGAGTCCTATTTGTGGATTGTGTTCCTCTTAGTGGGTGTCCTAAGCAAACCACCGGATATTATTGTTTTATTGTAGATCAAGGCATCTTTGTAACTTACTACGCAAAAATTCTTGGAGGGCAATATTCTTATCTTTAATCAAGTGGAAATAATTTTGTTTTTGGAGAGATTGTTCCAGAAAATCCTTAACTACTGATGGATATATTGATTAAGCACTACCTCGATGTGATCAATCAATGTGTTTGGAACCACAATTTTGCATCCACCTGAAGGAGGTGTTTTCAAGCTCTGGACATTAATCTTATGATGTATCAAGAAGTGATGAGGGAAATAGATGTGAGAAAAGCGGGCTGAGGTTTTTGAAATCATAAATGAATTTGATAAAGAAAACTTTGTTTGGACTTTGGACCCTCAGTAATTGTTCTGAAGGAAAAAAGACCAATGAAATAGGTCTTCAAGAGGGAATGAGATGCAAATAGAAAGGTCAAAACCTTCTAGATTTGTTGGGAGAAATTTTATTTGAGAACAATAATGTTCATTTGATGATACCTGCTTGCCAATTGCCATTATAAGTCCATCAAGATCCTTTTGAGCATAGCTGCAAATTACACATTTTCGATTTAGTATGTAGAAAGACATAATACTGCATATTACACATGCATTGAAGCAGAAGCTCTCAAGAAACAGTAAAACAGTCCGCATTTCCACTACAACAATTATGTTTAGACAATTCAATAACGGGACTGAAAAGGTAATTCGTATCACAATCACATATACATATGCAAGGCATACTAAATTATACTCGAGCATATTTTTTTCTACCGATCCTAACAAATTCAAAGATCTTATTATGACTTGGATATGCATAAATAGTAAAAAAGTTTTTTTTGCATATAATTGCAAATTTTCCTTTTTGCATATTCACCTCTAAAAATTAGTATCTATAATTATAGTAGATAAATATGTAATTTATACTTGATAGGATATATTTGTGATATTATTATTGTAATGTTATGTATGTTATAATATCTCTTTTGAGTGAAATTACAAATATTATTGCATATACAATATAATAATAAATTTATAATATATTGTCCAAATGCAAATTCTAGAGTTATTAGAATATTATAACATAACATATGATAATAAACATTTTATCTACAATTATATTATAATATTATATAATAGCATTCTACAATAATAAGTTGATATAGTTCTTAACTATATATGAATATTAAAACATGAGTCATAAAATACTGTAATTACATTAATATTATTATTAATTATACCATAGTTATATATTAAAATAAAATATTATTAATTATACCATTATTATATATTAAAATCGAAATGCAATATAATATAATATTATTTCCTGTGGTATTTTTGGAAAAACCTTTAAAATAAGGTTGAGAATGGATCATATATAGATGAGATATTAGTTAGCGATATCCGTATCTGTTTTTATTTTACAATTATAGATACCGGTATGGATATTAAGTAGATGCTAAAATCCATATCTATATTTGTTTTAAATAGACTGGATACAAATTGGATGTCGAAAATTGAGATACAAATGCAGATATAAATTGAATGGCTAGACTTTTGAACTACCAAATCAAAGATATTGGAAAGTAAATCAAGTCAAAGGCATGTTGATATCGTCATTTGTTTTCCTTTACAATTAATAAATGCTATATCGAATACAGACTTGATAGTTGTCTATTCATATTCATATTTGCTTTTCTTTGATGGATTTAAATATGAATATAGATATCTGACATATGCTGAGAATTGTATCCAAATCTAGATAGATTTAAACTTGATAATGAATCTAGATGGATATTTTCTATGGCCCATTTTTATCGCTATTTAAAGCCATATGACCATTGGGGAAGTCTGGAGGGGTATTTTTGCAAAATATCTCTCTACAATTTCATCATACTATGTGGAAATGTTGGAGGATTTTGTTGCAAGAAGGGTTTTTTGGTCATTTTACATAGTAAATAGCTTGCTTTTATGAGGACAAGCTAAATTTTAAGTGCAAGGATATGTATTCTATTAAATCTAGATGGTGAGGATTTGTATGCAAATATTAGTTAGGGAAAATTACCTAAACATCTTCTCAAATTAGGGTCAGTTTCACTTAGTATCCTTGACTTTCAAAAGTTTCAAAAATGATTCCTAAGGAGGTGATTCAATATGGTCCCTACTGCAATGGCTTATTTATCAAAAAATGCTCTCTCTTCTCCTCTTCTCATCCCTCCTCACTTCTACCACGTCCTCCTCTTTTAACACCTCCTCCTTCTCTATAAATCCTGCTACCCTCCTCACCTTCCTTTCATACCTCCTCTCTAGTTTGGTCCCACTTGAACCCATCCACTGCCACCACCTCTTCCAACACGTCCTCCTCCTCTTTAAACCCTACCATTGTCCTCATCCCTCCTCTCCATCTAATCTAGCCATGAGCCCCACCCACTCTTACTACCTTCTCTTCCACCACCTCCTCCTTCTCTCTAAACCCCGTCACTCTTTTCATCCTCGCTCTATCTAACTTGGTCTTGAGCCCCACCCATTCCCACTAACTCCTCTTCCAATACTTCCTCTCTAAACCTTAATATTGTCCTCTCCATCTAAACCACTCCTCACAAAGGTATTTTAGTCCTAAAAGTTTCACATGACCATCACATGATAGAATTCCGTGAGCCCAGGTAAACGAAAATGGACAGAGGGACCACATTAAACTACTACACCAACTTGAAGGATCACTTTGAAACTTTTTAAATTCGAGGGATACTAAGTGAAACTGGCTCAAAGTTGAGTCTCTAAGTAAGTTTTGGTATTAGTTATTATGGTTAAATATGACAAATTTATAGAGATATAACTTTATTCCAAAAGTCTTAAAAGAACAACATGAAATCATTGGTCATGGTTTTTTGGCATTCCAAACTTGAAAATAGCTTTATTCATTTTGATTTCTTCTCATTTTGGAGTTTTTTTAAATTACTAAAAGGGAACCAAATGCTTGAGATGAAACTAGTGATCATTGGCTTGTGTCGAATTGTATCGATGTTGGTCTGGGATGGTTTAGCTGCTTGGGTTGGTTCATATATAAAATCCCTCCCGCCTCACTCATTTGATGGTTCGAGAGTCTTGGAGGCTCTCTCCCATTCGCTCGCTCTTTAGATGTCGCCTTTGATGGTATCGACGTCATTGGACGCCGCTCGCTCTAAGCTCTTCAACGCCATATCTCATCAATAAGTCTCCCCTCTTTCTCTCTCACTCTGCTTGGGTTAGGGTTATAGTCCTTCCCTCTCTTCCTCTCTCTCCCCCTCTTTGTGTCCCTATCGAAGCTCTTGTCGGTCGTCCCTTCCAAAATCCTGGTCGGTCGTCCCTATCGAAGCTCTCATCTGGTAAGTCTCTCTCTCTCCCACTTTTTCCCTCCCCCACCCTTCTCTCTCCCTCGCGCTCCTTCTCACTCTCCCTCTCTCTCTTCCTATTTTGGTATACTCTGGCACAACACAGTACCGTACCATACCATATCGGTAGCTGACTGGTATGAGTTATGGTACTGGTTCGGTGGATTTTGGATGAAACTAGTTTAAATGCTCATTTCCCCAATTTATTCCATGTTTATTTTTAGTTGTAACAAGAGATGACTTTCCTTTTTTTATTGCACAAGAATAAAAGAGGAGGTATATTTGGTAACAAAATTTGTCATCGAGATAGCAAGAATGCATATTGTAGCCTAGGAAGCACGGATACTCTTAAAGGGATGTTGTGGTAGTATCCGGTACGTATCAGACATGGATGAGGGTCAGATACGGCTCAAATTTGTCTGATAAGCAAACAAAGTATCTTGAATATTTTAATATTTATGAATTAGATACTTTGTGGATATGCCTGGGTATTTCTCATACATTTCTTGGATACTTCTAATTTAAGTAATGGGTTACAGGACTCGGGTTTTGAATTTTGAACTCGGATTTACATCTGGGTCCAATAACTTAAAAGCAACAATAAGGTGGCCTAATGGGCTCCCATGCTCTCCCATGGTGTGCCCTAATTTTGATAGAAGATGGGGGAGGCGGGGTGGAGAAGGGGACTGAACCACCGATTGCTGCTAATCACTAGCTGTTGAACATCGGTGGTAGGACATCGGTGGGAGAGCAGTGGCTTCTAGCAAACGAGGTAATTATTTTTCTTTCCTTTCTTTTTTTTCTCTTCATTCTTTCTCCCAAACTTTTTTTTTGTGCTTTTCCCTTATTCATCTCTATGATCAATAGAGATTCCTTTTTTTTTTTTCACCTCGGCTGTTCAATTCTCATTCATGGGTATCAAATAACTGGCATAGGTCATGGCAAAGTCTTGGAGGGTTCTACCTTCCAAAAAAACTCTCTTTTTTGGGATAGAATAATGTTTTTTGTTCTATCTACAAATGTTTTTATTAATGGTGAATTTTTTGTATTGCATTCATTATATTCATGTTTTGCATTTATTTTTGAACAATAGAATTTTTCTTGTATTGCTAGCTTTCTATTTTTTATTTAATTTATTTTTATAAATTATTTAATTCTTTTGTTGGATTCTTGAATTTTGATACCCTAGATTTTTGTTATTTTTTTTCTAGGCTCCGTGTTTCTTTTAAATAATTTGTTGGATTGTTGTTGCTGGATGAGAAGAATTACTTTTCTTTTTCGATTCATGTTAACATTTTGATGATGGACCTGACTGGATGAGATATGGTACTATGCTATTGGCTTATTATATGGAGTAGGAACCATAATTTCTTGAAGTATCTTATAATTTGTGATAGATATTGCTATGTGGTGTTTTATGATAAGCCCATTATGCTTATTGGATGCCTTTTTGACCATATGTAAAAAATATATATTTATTTTTAGTTTTATCCTGGTAGTATCATATCCTATTTTTTCAAGATTTACTGTATCACTTTATCCATATCATATCGTATCTATATCTCGTATCCATATCCATGCTTTTGAGATTGTAATTTGCAAGTCTTGGTCCTTTTAGAAAGGGTAGTGTCTTGACAGGGAATCATTTTGACATCTTGATTCAATGCTTGAAATTATTGATTTATTGGGCATTTAAAATTGTGGAGATAAGTAGGTATAAGATTTCTTAAGTTTGCCATGTAAAACACATGGTAGGTCAAGGTTCTAGGCACTAGTAGTACTGACCCCTCTTGTTAGTGCCATACTATTCTGATAAGAAAATGTTACCTAGAATGGGTGTAGGATAATAGTCCATTATCAATTGGTACCATGGTTGGTTCAGCTGATACTAGGTGCAACTCAACCAAGTCGCTTGTTTTTCAAAGAAAAGTAGAGAAAGAGAACAATATGTTGGAGGGGGGAGGCATGGTCTCTTCATGTGGGTTTTGTCATGGGTGTGTGCCGTTGGAAATAAAGAAATAGGGGGAATAGAGGAGAAGAGAAAGAGAGAGGAAGGGCGAGGAGAAATGAGGGTAGATCTGGTCTGCTCTCATTGCATCTCGATAGGACCGGTATGATACCAAGATGCTAGATTGTCCCAAAAGTCGAGATGGTAGCATCTTGGTATTATATCATTTGGGATAAAATCGGCATGGGACTAAGTACGGTGTTTATTCCTTTGGATCAAGGTTCGCCAAACCAATACTGGGGGATATATCGATTGGTGGCTAGTTTGGTATGGTTCTGATATGTATCATACCAAGCTTACGCATACTAGAACTAAGAGGAAGGATAGGGAGTAGGAGAGGGGAGAGGAGAGGGAGGGGGGGGAGGGGCTGTAGCTCGTTGTTGTGGAACCCTAATTGTAGTCAGTATTGTCTTCGGGAGTTGCCGAAGTCGCGGAGTCATCATTAGCGACCAAGCATCGAGAGAGGGGGGCGAGGCGAGAGGAAGATTGGAAGAGTAGGATTGAGAGAGAGGGAGAGAGGCAGAGGGGAATTGAGAGATTGGAAGAGAGAGAAGGGGGAGAGAGGGAGAGGGGAATTGATAGATCGAGAGGGAGAGAGGGGAATCAGGAGATCGAGAGATTGGGGAAGCGAGGGAGAGTGGGGGAGAGAGGAATCGAGAGATTGAGAGAGAGAGGGAGAAAAATCAAAGAATTGAGAAAGATGGAGAAGGCAAAGAGATTTTTATAAAAAAATTGTTTTATGAACTGACCGACTGAACCATCTCGGAAACCATTCAGTTTGGTTCAGTATGCCCTGAACTGCTTGGTTCGGATTGGTTCGCCCCGAACTGCTTAGTTCGGGATGGTTCGGTAATTACTAGTTTGGATAATATACTAACCGCTTGTCTATCTGTGCTTTATATGATTTTTCAACTTTTTCCTTCTTTCTAGAAAAACCTCACTGGTGTAACTTTTTACTGATATTTTGCTTGGCTGTTCATGATATGCAGATCACCGGAATTAAAGAAGGAAATCATACTTCTCAGGATATTTTGTCAGTTATTGATTCCTTGATGAAACAAGTTGTTGCTGACCGTTACATATATATTAAGGTAGACCAAGTAAACATGCCTTCTTGTTTATTACCAATCTTAAAGTATTAATATTGCTGAATATTCGCTTGCTTCAGTTGGTGATGTGAGCTTAAAAACTTATTGCAGCATTGCTCATTTCATATTTTCATTTTTTATCAGGAAAGAATGGAAGAGAACAAGCAGAAACTCAGTAGCATCACGCAACATCTTTGTAATTTATCAAAGTTTAGGAGAGATACAACATCGAACAATACTAACATAGATGTAAATTTGTTAACGAAAAGGCAAGATGATGCACTTTGTATGCTAAGTAGTCTTGAACTATCTGGAGGGGAAAAAGATAGCAGTAGTTGTCAAGAAGAAAGTTCATATGCCTCGTCGATTGTACTTATAGGGAGCAACTATGGAGGAAAGAATACAGTTCGTCCAATCAAACTGCCAGAAGTGCCAAAATTACCTCCATATACTACATGGATTTTCTTGGACAGGTGGTACATCTAGAACTATAAAAGAATTGGGTATTTATTCCATTAATTGATTCATGGCTTATTTTCATGCGTACACAAGTACATTTTTCTTGCTTCTATATTGACAAGTGTTTATTCAATACTTACATCTTGATGAATAGACTTTCTTATGTTTGCAACATTGTATGCTAAATCCAACTAACTGTGTAGACTGTACAGCATGTGTTTATGTTGGCTTTATGCTAATTCACATGGTTTCTTAGATTGTTCATTTATTGGCATTGGATATTATTCCAATGCTTCATGAATGCAAGCTAGTTAACGATAGTGCTTCTTCTTTTTTTTTGGTCAACTTTGATAATCTTATTGATATAAAAAGGGGCCATTGTTTGATGCAATGGTAAAAGGCTTGGGCTAACAAGTGCAATGGCACGTTTTCGAGTCCTAGAGCGGCCTTTATTGCACCAAAAAATGCCAAAGGTTAGGTTTTCCCTAGCCCCCCCTCCCCCCCAATCCTGATTGCCGGGATAATGATAATGTTGCACCATTATGACCTTAGTGTCATGGTTTTGAAACACAGAAATAACCTCTCCATATGTGGGGTTAAGGTTGTGTACATCTGACCCTTTCTAGACCCATGGTGGCGAGAGCCTCATGCACCGCTACACCCTTTTTTAAACATCTTGTTTATGTGGATGCTATAGTGATCCAAGATGAGATTGGCAATTTTGACATGATTGGAACGACAAAAGAAATGTGGTGGTGGATACAACTCACAGTTCAGTGTGGGTTGTATTGCACATAGATATGTGATACCCATACTTGTCATCCACAAAAACCATGTTGATATGAAAATCCTTTCTTGCCCTTTTGTCTTTTGCTAAGTAATTAGTAAGTTTTTAAAGTCTTCCCTTTACATGATTCATAATGGAAGAAATCAAATTGATCTGAAATCATGGCTTTGAAAGGCCAAATACATCCTTTTGTGAATAAACCAGATAATTTGTTAAATAGAAAACTTTATTTAAGATAAATACACTAAAAAAATTTATTCTTAACAACCAATTGTAACACACACACACATAATATAACAAAACTAGGTGTACCTATGGAATTAACATAAGAATAAAGAAAACAATTCTGGAAACTAAAAAAAATTGTCTAATTTCTGAACCTATCAAAGCTTTTACTTTTGGGTTGGATAGTGTAAAATAATTGGGTGGTTCTAATACATGTTTTTTACTTGGTATTAGCAATTTATATCTTAATTCTTATAACCTGATCTTTGTAAGTAGACCATGCCATGATCACTATTATGATCCTATGCACATCATATAATGCTTGCAGTTGGAAAATATTTATTTCTAAGAATGAACTATTGATGGGCAATAACTCATTCTTGAGAATCATTTAGCAAACTCCATACAGAAAAGTTATTTTCATATGGAGCACAAGAGGGAAGCTGCCAGGATTCTCCTTGGTGGCATGATCCTTTTCCACTTCCAAGTTAGCAAGGAATGTGTACTGGAAAATATGGTGAAAAAGCCAGGTGCATGCCTCCTTGAAAGGAAATAGTTTAGGTTTTGAGCACGCATAAACTCATAAGCGAAGCCTTTGGTGTTATTTCTATAAAATGTTTTACTTAAATACTATTACCTTTTCCTCCCATCAATTTAAAGGGCAAGTTTTTTTTTCTTTTGTTTCCTTTCACTTCTGTAACATAGCTAGATTGTAATCACATGGGCTATTGTGGATACGATTAATGTCTAATAAATTTCTAAATATACTTGTCCCTTTCAAGTGTGAAGGATATGTGCAGGGTATTAGATAATCTGGGTGTTGTTTGTAAAACTTTTCCATCTGGCTTCTTTGTATTATAGACCTGCTCTATGTGTACATATTTTATGTTCACCTAATAATCTCCCAAAATGACTGAAGCCTCAAGTGCTTGCAAATTTAAAATTGATGGGAGGATTGACATTGCTGAACATCATATGCATTACTTAATATAATTAAAGTAAAAAACAATAACTTTTTTCTAGTAGCTTTCCTATGTATTAATAGCTATAGTGTACTTTGTGACAACCTGGGACCTCTACCGAAAAGGCTAGCTGGAATATGATTAATTAGGATCCTTAGGCTAGCTTAAGTACCTAAGATCTCCCTAAGGCATACCGGATGTGGGGCTAAATACACTAAATACATATCTGCAACCCTCATTTAAGACATGATGTCCTTATTAGGGGTCTAGTAACAAACAGCATGGCCAGCTTGTAGTCAAGTCCAAACAGCATGTGCTGTAGTGTCCCCTAGCCACATGGGCCATGGATTGGGTTGGCTCTGATATCATTTCTAACAATAAGAACCTCACCTAAAAAGGCTAGACACAAAAATTTTAATTAGAATCCTCGGTCAAGCTTAAGTTCGCCCAATCCACACCTGATGCGGGACTAAACAGATTCCTGCAAGGGCCTTTTCACTTGATACCATTTATAAGAACCCAAGATCTTATCCAAACTGGCTAGCCGCAAAGTTATAATTGGGGTCGTTGACCTTGCTCAAGCAGTCAAGAGTTCTTAATACACACCAAATGTTGGACTAATCACAGGCCTGATGGGTCTTCACATGCTCCCTCTTTTAAGCCCTAACATCCTTGTTGGAGGAAAGATCCAATCACAAGCAGCACCACTGGTTTGTGGTCAGCCCTAAGAGTTCTTGTGCTACAATGTCACCTAGCATATGGGCTAGGTCAGCTCTAATTCTATTTATAACGACCGAGGACCTTGCCCAAAGCTACTAGCCACAAAGTTATCAATTAGGTTCTTGACCTGCTTATCTGTAAGTGTCCTCACATGTTTAAATACTTTGGAGGCCAGAATCTACACCAACAGTCTTGATCTAGATATCTAAAGATGTATGCAACCAAAACTCAATTTTTTGGTTTGTTTTTAAACCATAAATTAAATCAAAACATTGTTTTGTATTGTTAAAATTGTCTAATTGGAACACTTGAGAAGGAGATCCATAATATGTGGTTTTAGGCATTTCGAAATGTCATAAATTATTTTTAAAACATTGTAGATTTCTAATTTATGTCTCCTTCTCAAGTGATAGGATTGAGGCTTTGATCCTGATTGAGAGATCCTAGGTTTATCTCTCTCTCTCTCTCTATATATATATATATTATGTATGCGTGTATGTCTTTCTTGAGAGAAATGTGTGTGTGTATTTATCTATCTTCTGATCAATGAAAATTTTTAAATATAGTAGCAGAAATAATACTTAAGGTTTGGAGTACGCTTATGTCTGATTTCTTATACTTAATCATGCATATTATAGCATAACTATTTAATGTGATCAATAATGCTTCTTGACGCAGGCATTCTAAATATTGCAATATTGAAGCAACCTATTTTTAGTAAATATAATGAACTAATATGTACGCCTATGTCTGAGGTTTATTTTGCTATTCAACTTCTTTTTCCTCTTGTATTTTTTAGACACTAAATGGCTTTCTCTGGCTGATATTTGACTAAGTTCCCATTTTTATTTCCCAAATCTTCATCGACCAACTAACTGGTTAACATGTATTTGTAATATTGTGAAACTCAAACAGAAGTTTGCTCAAGTGAATTAATCTTTGATATTGAAAATTTGGTGACTGGTCCATTTTGTTTGTTTGACGTATTGCTAGAGTTACTGATTGTTAGAATACTTCATTCAGAAATCAAAGAATGGCAGAGGACCAGTCCGTTGTTGGTCGTAGGAGAATTTATTATGATCAAAGTTGTGGTGAAGCTTTGATTTGCAGCGATAGTGAGGATGATGTAGTTGACGATGAAGAAGAGAAGAGACAGTTTGGAAGTACTGAAGATTTTATTATTCGGTCGGTATAATCTTAAAATTTGTTTATGTTGTGGGTCTAAAATTTTCTGTTGCTCTATTTACTTAAAGATGGCGACCTTTGCCTAGTTTGCTCTATTAACAATGCAAATTTATTACTCCGTTTGCTCTTTCTTTCTTGCATACAGTTCTGCTATCTGTTTAGTTTGCCTTTTTGCATATAACTTGTTATACACTGCTTTATTTTCATGCATATATTTGAGGAATTTCTTAAAAATATCACTTTTTTCTGCTTTTGCAGATTCAGGTCACATTTTATTTTGCAGAAATGACCTATTTTTGAAATTTTCTGAGTCTTTTGTCTGGGTCCCAAGGATATACTCTAGCCATTCAACATAAAGAGTGCATCCATCACTCCATAAATATGTGCATTCAATATAAAAAAATATCAATTTACTTCAGGAATCATGTCCATTAAACTCCACTTAAATATGAGGATAAAGTGTATCACTTGGACTAAAACTATGGTAGATAGGGTTGTCTTAAGGGTTATCTCTTCTGCAAACCTTTATATCTCCCAACCATAACTGTATGCAACTTGACTTCCGGCTGGGATTTCTCCAACCAACCCAACAATCCCAAACACATCTTAAGCTTAAAGCTAGGGTGGCATTGGGCTGGTAGGGCTGGCTTAATCAGGTTACATCAGGTTATATATGTAATTTAAGATTGGAAAAAGGTTATTTTTCTTATGTAAGTATTGTGTTTGTAGGGATCTTATTTGGGCACAGCTGCACAATTCTATAACTCAATGGGCCTAATTATATGTTTAAATGAAACATTCAAGTACTTTATCTGAATCATAGTATAAATTTATTTTTGGGTTGGATTTAGGCTAACCTTAACCGCTAACCTTAACCCAACCTAACTTGGGGTTGTGTTAAAGTGGGCAATTTTTTGCAAAATCCCCATATGTTTGTCTCAAAGATAAATGATTACTAAGCTGCCTATGTTGCATGTTGAACAAGTAACATGAACCAATCACTGTTATGAAAATCGTCAATTAAGACTAATTATTGGGGGACTTGATCTTTGTGCAAGGTCTGACATATAATACAATATACAAAAGAATGTAACACCGTTTCACTAGACAATCAGGGGAGAACTGGGTGTTCAATTTGAAGCCAACATTTTAAAAGAATGTTGGTGGCAGATAGGCAGCTGTAGGGCGAGCTAGCACCTGTGTCCTAGATGTGTGCCTAGAGGTCACCAGACATGGAACATAACATATCAGATAATATTTACCAAGTCAATGGGAAGTACCAACTTGGAAATGTTCAATGTTAATGCGTAATTCAGTCTCATCTGTCATACCTAAACTTGATGCAAAACATCATTTCCAGAGCCTAGATGGCTAAGGCGGCAGTTTTCTTAAAAAAAATATATTTGTAGCTGTTGTCATGAAATGAAGTTGAGAAGGATACATTACTTGGGTGACATCAAAACATTATTTGATTATTGAAGATATTATGAAGAAGGTTATGCCATGAATTACATAGTCATGAAAGTGGAATAGAAGCTGGGAAAGTGAAAGAAGTATCAAATAAAGGTACAGGAAGATAGCTCCAAGAAACAGACACTAACTCTATGCTGGTTGCAATCTGTTGGTAGGCAGCAGGGTGTTGCCCTAACAAGAGCTAATGTGATTTTTTTCCTTAGAGAAAAAAAGTGAAAGCCACTGACATCTACTAGTGAGTTTATGCAACTGGGCCTCTAATATTTTGGACCCATCCATCATGCGATGGCTTTGAATAACAGGATATATGTTTTCTCATTCATCCATTTTATCCAGGTTATTGATTTGCCTTTTTAACCATGTCATCCAGGATGACCATCCAAAAAGTTGGTTTATCAGATGCTGTGCTGGATTCATTGGCTCAGTGCCTTGAAAGGAGTACTGATGAAATCAGGGTACATCTTATCCATTAATTCTATCTACTCGGACTTTCTCACTTGTGAACATTATTGCATGGTTGTATTAAATCTCCGGCCCCAGTTTACTTTCTCCTCCTAAAGTGTGATGAGAATGAGTTTGGTGTAAACTTGGGTTTAGCTGTTTCCCATTTATTTTATGCTGGCATGTACAGAGGTATGAAACAACATCAAACATCTTATACAGGCAAGATATGAGAGCATTATAAAGATAGAGAAAACTGAGGAGTGTGTTAAAAAGGGAGAAGGTGGAGTTGAGATTCAAACTGAAGATGCATTATCAGAAAAAGATCTGGATGCAGCATTGGACTCTTTTGATAACCTTTTTTGTAGGCGATGTCTAGTAAGTACCATTGCAATTGTTTTTCCATTTAGTACTTCCTAGGTTATAACTATGTACATGCTACTTTATTCCAATAATGGCTTCTGTCTGCTTCCTGGTTAATATGTACAGGTTTTTGACTGTAGACTGCATGGATGTTCTCAAGATTTGGTATTTCCTGTAAGTTGGTGAACTGAAAACTTGATTTTTCAACCTCTTGTGTTTTCTTTGTAGTTTCATAGTTGTCCTTTCTATCAGTCAGAAAAACAACTTCCCTGGAGCAACTCAGATGATGTCACACCTTGTTGTGGTCACTGCTACAAACTGGTATATACTTAACTATATTGCAATTTAACTTTGATGTTTTATGATTGGCCATATATTCTTTTGAATTATTAAATTTTATTCGAGATGCAATGTTTCATGCTAAAAAAATGCTGAAAATTACTGCTTTATTAGGTCCCAAAATCAGAGCGTATGGTTACCATGAATTCTGAGGTGCCACATGTTTTTGAAGAGCCAACACAGTCATCTGGTAGTGCTCGAGCATCACTGTCTCCAAAAAAGAAAAGTCAAGGTTCTTCTGTAGGGAGGAAAGCAAAATCCCATCAAAGTGAAAGTGCTTCTTCTAATGCAAGAGTTGTTTCAGAAAGTAGCGAATCTGAAGTAGATCCTCGACAGGATGCCATGTCTGTTCAACTCTCTTCACCCTTGAAAATTAAACAGGGTGGCAAATCTGGTATTCGGAAGAAAGACAACAAAAGAATTGCTGAGCGGGCTCTTGTATGCATGCGGAAAAAGCAGAAGAAAATGGTGACCCCGGTGCCCCCAGACTCTGATTCCATTGTTAATGGATGCCTCTGGCCGCATGATATGAAGCTTAGATCAAATACACGCAATGGCAGTAAAGATTCTACTTCATCTTCACAGAACAAACTTGTCAAATCTCCAATAATCAGAAGTTCCAGAAAAAAGGGACTATCACATCAGGACAGTATCAATTCAGCTTACATTGAAACTCAAAATGATTCTACTGGTGAGATAGGGAAAGAGTCACTGGCCACAGATTGTGATGAAAGTTCAAGAAAAGAGGAGTTTGTTGATGAGAACAGTTGCAGATATGAAAATACTCGTCGTAAATCTTGGAAAATGATTGAGCAAAGCCTTTTTGTTAAAGGTCTGGAAATTTTTGGAAGGAACAGGTCAGTTTACATCCTTTTTGAGTAGCTGGTTTTCTGCAAACCCCCAATTTTTCAAATCTTTTATCAGTTCATATTCTTTCATGATCAAGGACTGCTCTATTTTTTCTGCCTTGAAATTTGCAGACATCTTTCAACTACTCATTTTCTTTGCATACAATATCCTTTCTGATCTTTTCTGAACTTGTTACATTTCTTGAAATTAATACTTTAAAATTACTCCAACCAATTGTGTTTATCTTAAATGTGCATATTGATACATCTAATAAGAGCATAATAAATGGAAATCAACTGAAGAAAAGTCTATCATGTTCACCTAGATCAGTACGTTCTGCAAAACAATGTGTTAAATCAAACATGCATAAAATGATCACTTGATGTGCAAGTAATGCTTAGTGCGAGATCTGACTTGCACTCTTGCAACGGTGAATCCCAATCTCTAACTCTTGTACCCACACTAGATGCCTGCATTAGGACCCCTAAGGTTTCTTGATCACCCACATCAAACAAGAAAAGGGAGAGAGTATTGTGCTCTAGGAGGGTCACAGCAAGACTTATGCTTTTTCTTAGGCTATTGGCCTAGTGAAGCTGACCGATTGCTACGTATGCTTCAAGAGGTTATATAGTGGGCTTGATGTAGGTAACACAACCAGGAAAATTCAACAGTTTCAGCATTAGCTGGTACATTCTATGGCTCAAGGGATTGCTCAAGTAGGCCAAGATTGGGGTTTCGATCCAAGGGCCATACAATATGAAATGTGATCCTTGCATCTAAGTTGCATGTATTTAGGGAATATCATATCACAATGAATTTCCTAGAAATTTGGTTATCGACTTATCGTATGATGATATGGCTATTTGCATTCAAATCCCTCCACTATAACAGTAACTCACAAAAGTTGTTGCGACAAAATATTAAACTTTCTGAACCATAACCAATATTTGCTGTATTTATTATTTTCTAGGGTTTGATTAGATATTGGAGAGATAATTTCCCAAGAATAGATTCTAGGATTTGATTAGACATTGGAGAATCACTTTTCCAAGAAAACACCTTCAAAAAAATATAAGTATATTTTTTAATTCAAAAAAATTCATCAAATTTCTTGAAAAATTGCTAGCGTTATTGATTGTCGGATCAATCATATTAACCTATTTAGTTATTGTCCTTTGTTAGGTAGTAGATTCCTTATCGAGAATATTGTATTACACTTTTATATGGGCTTCTCTAAGTAGTTGCACTGATAATTTGAAGAACAACTTTAGGGTATGAATCAAGATGCTGGAAAGTGGAAGACAATACAAGTGTCGAACGATCATTCTAAAGGTGAGGAGAATGAACTAGGTAGATAAACATATTGCAAAGTATCAAGCTTGAGTCTACAAATTAGTAGGTTTGAGAAAATCTCAAAGACTAAAAAAGAATAAGGAATTTTTTTTTCTGTGTGCGTGTGGACATGTTTTGCTGCATAAGGTATGATCTGCTTAAAGGTGTTGGATTTGGTGTGATAGGATGCAATTTAGTTACGCTGACTAAAAATTGACATGGATAGAAGTGTTGAGAAATGTCATGAAGACAGTTACAGGTATTAAGCCCCTCGATTGGAATTCGTGAGGGAGTAACATGGTTAACTTAAAGATTGGATAAAATTCATTATCTACATTAGTTGTATATGAGACAACCAACATTAGTGTCCTATCTCTAAAAAATAATTAAAATGATTCACATGGTTCCTTTGCCTAAAAAAATTACTTGAGTTATAGGTGATGTAAGAAATCTATAGAACCTGAAAATGGATTCAACTCATAGTTTCCTACTTAGATCCAGCACTAACAAGTTGCTTTTATTTGTAATGGTGTATACACATAAAATATATGCATATACACACACATATTGTAAAGAATTGTTTTCTTATTGATGTTGAACAATTTTGGACACCTTTACAATCGACAGACTATTAGTCTAGTACCTCTGTGGTATGTTTTTAGTGAGCCATATTACCAATTTTCATATCTGTCATCCATCGAAATTACTTGCTGACAAGGACTTATGCAATTCATGATTTTTGTACATCATTGTAAATTGTATACTTTCTTTGTCTGGACAGCTGTCTCATCGCTAGAAATCTTTTAAGTGGAATGAAAACATGTATGGAGGTTTTTCAGTACATGAATTATGTGGAAGATAAAAGAACATATGGAGCTGCTGATGGTGCAAATTCTCTGGTTGAAGGCCATGCCAAGGTTGACTACAATGAATCTATGGTTTGTCTTCTTCCTGCATGTATATAAATTTTAGACGAGAACTTAATTCCATATCTATGTGGGGTCTAATATGATGTTGTTGATTATTATTCTGGTAATAACTTGTAGGGTAATGAATTGCAGACAAGATCAAGATTCTTGAGAAGACGAGGTAGAGTTCGTCGCTTGAAATACACTTGGAAATCTGCTGGTTACCATTCCATAAGAAAAAGAATTACAGAGAGAAAGGATCAACCTTATCGGCAGTATAATCCTTGTGGCTGTCAATCTGCTTGTGGAAAGCAATGCCCTTGCCTTGTAAATGGAACATGCTGTGAAAAATATTGCGGGTGAGTTGTTTTCTTATTAAACTCAATGTAAAACATAATGAAATATGTGGTTTGCTTCTGCCTTTTTTCTGATTAATTTGTAGCAAAGTATGGAAAGAACATCTAATGATAGGAAATGTAGATTTTGTATATTCTAATTTGCTTTTTTTTATAATTATTTTATATGTGAGACATCTACTATGTTGGATTAACAGACATTGCAGCCAGGTATATGGAACACTTTCGAAGTGCAAGTGTGTACCTGTCCGTCTCCAATAAAGGGAAGATAAGATTTGTTGTGTAACTGTTCAGGTTTAGTTTGGGCTGTCTTAATGCCCTATATCATGTCTACACCAGCCGTCCTGAAGCCAACCCAACTCGCCAGATGTTTGGTAATGTCTGATCTGAACCTGACCTGGGTCGACCTGGCTGACCAATAGCCAAACTACTGACCTGTTCAAGGCCCATTTAAATTTTGGGCTTTTTGACTGTATACGCAGCACAATTGCACAAATTTGGGCTGTCCATTTTTGGGCTTCTGGTGGTTGTTCTGGACTGCACCTTGGAGTTTTATTATGAACTGCTTATTTCTTCTGAAAAGCAATGACAACCTAACTACAAGGCCTGTCACATGCAACTCAAGCTAATAACAAGGCCTAGATCCCATTGAACCATGCAACTACGATCCTATATGTTTATGTATTTAATATAGCTCTGCTATTCTACCCTGAAGGTTTGAGAGCCTCTGATCCAAGCTGCTACAGGGTTGGGGTCTTGGGGATGTCTGACCTGTATCTGGCCTGCAAACCTGATTAAGCATACTTGTACTACATATTAAACAGACACAACAAGACTCTCAATGGAGAAACCTGAGTTTTTCTCCCCCTTCTGGGTCAGGATTTTTGTTCATGGAACAGAATTAGATTTATGGATGAAGAATTTAGGAAACATGGATCTAAAGTGTTTGAATTGATTGTGTTACTAGCATTTAGTTGAACATGATACATCTTCACTGTTATGTTCTTTTTAAGTAAATACCATCCCTTTTTTGGGTGATCAGAGCAAAAACTATGGCAATTTATATGCGACATCTTTTTCATCTGTTATTTATATACTTGCTTTTGTTTGCATTTAGGTGTCCTAAAATTTGTAAGAACCGATTTCGAGGTTGTCATTGTGCCAAGAGCCAGTGTCGAAGCCGTCAGTGCCCATGCTTTGCTGCTGATAGGGAATGTGACCCTGATGTTTGTAGAAATTGCTGGGTTGGGTATGTTTCAGAGCTTAAGTGTCTCTTTTGATCCCAAATCTAGCTTTGGCTTTCTCTGCTTCAGTGATATATTCTTATTTTTTTAGTGGCAAATGCTTGAATTTTTTTTCTTCTCTTATTTATTAAACTTCAATCTATTAGTTGATTAAATTGATTGTTTGAACCTATGCATTTTGTTTCTTTAGTCTTTATCTTCATTTATTTTGTAATTCCTTTTTCATTCAGGTGTGGTGATGGTACTTTAGGAGGCCCAAATCAAAGAGGAGATAATTATGAATGCCGGAATATGAAGCTTCTCCTCAAACAACAACAAAGGGTAAATATTGGTCATTCCTTGTTTTGTTCAGTTTGATGCATTCTTGTGCTTGCAGAGGTACTTGTTATTGGGAATATTTGTTTAGTGGATTGGGAGTAGGCATTCATTGGGGAAATGAACCTACTGTTTTTATTTTCCCTCAGTAGTTTAGATTATTGTTACCCATTTAGAGAGGTTAATTTGTGGTTCATAACTGTCGCTACTGCTTCATTTTCACTCTAATAACTGTTTTTGAGTGTAAGCATTAAAAAGGATTTTGAGGACTCAATGCTTCAAAGGCTGTTGTAGCTTCCACCCAGTAGTAAATCATGTCGGCAAAGTAGAACAATACTGTTTTCGGTTCTATTGAAAAATGGAGCCATGTTACATGTTTAAGAACTTTAGAGAAAAAATTTACGTCTAAACTAATTCAATTTGCAGGGCATTTTTGATGGTGTGAGACATGAGCAATTGATGGTGAATGGGGCTGTATTCGTTTTGTTGCTTTTCCTAGAATAGAACTGGATTATCGGATGATGGGATAGGGAAAGATTTGAAGGTTGAGATGTAGTCAGGATGGTAATAAAGGACAGAGGAGTGATATGGATATGTAAACCATAGTGAAGAGGCCAGAACTTTTGTCCATTTTGTCCTTTTTGTTCTTTAAACAAAGGTTAGAGACCCCACCTTCAAGTTTCTGATATCTCCCTGCTTGTTATATGGATTAGATATGTTAACACTTGATGAGAAAAGGCACAATTTGCTAACCCTTTCAAACATAAGTACCTCAAGGAATACTATTTTTGATATTTTTATATTTTTTTGCTAAACTGTAGGAACTAATTTGATGTTCATAAAAATATTTCCTTCTCTTTGCGCACCTATTATCTCTTTTTCCCCTGCTCGATCAAAGACTCAAGCAGTCAGATGCTTGTGTGAATATGATCATATCCATGTTCATAATACTCTGGGAACTTAATGTCAAACTTCTTAGTGATCTTTGGAACAACATGATAATTGCTTGAGGCAAGTTGGGAATTAGAACTGTTGCTATTCCTACCCGAGATCTCTCTTTGCCCTAGTAGGACAACTGAGGTGAGAATCATTTAGGGTTGGGGGTGTAAACAAGCTGGCTGAAAGGCATTGTTGGCCTAATATTTAGGCCAGGTTGTCTGGTCAACCATATTGAAGTTTTTTGTGTAATCAGCCTTGAGCTGGTCCACTTGCATTCTGGTTCTGGATTTGGTTAAAAGGTTATGACGATGCTTCAAAGCTTCACGAAGAATTATTGCATGAACTAGGAGATGGGCGGTCAGAGCAAAAGAGAGGCAGGGATTCATTGGACTGTCATAGGTATGGAATTATGGATTATCATGGTCGTGTACATGTGTTTTTAGAGTCTCCTTATTATCACTACCATGAATGTTGATGTTGATGGTGTTGATCCTGTAGTTTTAGTGGTGGCTACCATGTATTGCGTTTAAGTCAACTCACATAGGACTTGTTACCACCACCGAATATCGCATTGGAGAGGTAAGGATCCATTGGATTATCATATATATATGGATTATCATGGTCTTCCAGACAGATGAAGTTTTCAGATGGTGCTAATGATCACCGCCATAAAAATGTTGATGTTGGCAGCATCTATCCTGTAGATTCTCTAAGTACTAGTTTTGGTCACTCAAAGTCGCCCTTCTTAAAGAATATCTAGATGCTGCTTATGTTTACATTAGGAATAGGATATAAATAGATAGGATTGTTCATGAGAGTGGAGGGTTTTTCTCTAAAACCTGGCTGGATGCTTTTGATGGCCTATCCTGCTTAGTCAAGGACCTTGATAGTTGAGATGCATGTGGTCCAATAATCTCCTTGTTCTCCATGAATGTTAAAAAAAGGGACTTGTATCTGAGATGAACATTTAGTTGTCGCGATGATCTTTTGGTGGTCATCTTGTGAATCAAAAGGCAACAAGATCACCCCTGATGCCCACTGAATATTGAGGGTCTGGTTCAAAATGCTATAGTCCTGATCCAGTGTGCACGTCATACATAGTCTCATGTATATAGAGCAGCCAATCAGTCCACTGATTGTTTCTTCAAAGGGTGCATCAGAGTCCTGGGTTACTTGCTATGGGATCTAAAATTTCCAATAGCCATTGTAGAATTAATTCTTGTTGATTTCAATGATGCTATTCTTGAGCGGAATATGATTGTGTAGACATTGGCCTCCTAAGAAAGAGAATAAAGAGAAAGAAATAGAAATAACATTGCTGCAACAACAAGAATAATTTCTTTCTATAATAGAACAGGGTCACCTCGGGAGAACAAATCCAAGACTAGAAGGCATTTTTATAATATTGAGCACATTTCTAAGATTACCAGTTAATATGATATCAACGCTCCACCAAATTATGCCAAATTTCCTCGTGCCAGCAACTTATTGGATAAGTTGGATTTGTATAGCAGAAGGAATGGCTAAGACAGAATTTCTAATTGGATGCAACTAAAACTTCATCAGGCAAGATGTTGTTTACCTTTTACTTTGACACCTGCCATTGTTAGGAGCTGAAAAATGTGTGCTTAAATTTTTGTTCTTTTCATTCTGATGATAAAATTTATTGTAAATCTTTGATCATCTATTCCACCTTCATTTCACTAAGAAGAAAGTTTTTAGTTATTTTATGAATTATTTTTATTGTTTGCACTCGGACATTTCAAGCTATGGAGAGCTGAAGGGTATGTTTATCTAAAATGCTTGCAGGTCTTACTTGGAAGATCTGATGTTTCTGGCTGGGGAGCATTCCTTAAGGTAAATTTTCTGCTTGTGCTTCTCTCTCCTGCTCATTTTACCAAATTGTCTTTGATGTTATTTCAGAATAGCGTTGGTAAACATGAATACCTTGGGGAATACACCGGAGAATTAATCTCTCATCGAGAAGCAGATAAGCGTGGAAAGATATATGACCGTGAAAATTCATCATTTCTTTTCAACCTTAATGATCAGGCATGCAACTTAATTGCAGAACAAATGCTTTGTGTTAATCTACATTATCATACTTTGCTCATGCGCATTCTATGCAGTTTGTTCTCGATGCATACCGGAAGGGAGATAAGTTGAAGTTTGCCAACCATTCGCCCGATCCAAACTGCTATGCCAAGGTGATCATGGTAGCAGGTGATCATAGGGTAGGTATATTTGCCAAAGAACGGATAAGTGCAGGGGAAGAACTCTTTTATGACTACCGTTATGAGCCAGACCGTGCACCTGCTTGGGCTCGAAAACCAGAAGCTTCAGGCTCGAAGAAGGATGAAATGCAGCCTTCTACTGGTCGAGCCAAAAAGCTTGCATAATTTGATGGATGTTTTGTTCATTTGTTGCCGTGAAACTCCAACATTCATTTTTCTGCCCATTTTTACAACGAAATCATTCATTCAGGCGATAGAAACCATGACATTATCTTCTGATTTTAGGATTTCATTATTTTTTTGTGCAATTCGAGCACTTTCTAATCACCTTGTTCATCCGAAAGGTTCGTTTTGGACCGTCAATTATATTGCCCCTCTCTGTCTCTCTTCTCTGCGTGGTTAGTGTAAAGTTATTTTGTTGGGATATTTAAATGGGGCCGATGCCTCTGCAATTATGTTCTCTTTACAAGTGCCTTGGTTGGCCAGGGCTCCGCCTCCAAGGCTGTTCAGAGATGGAATCCCGAGGATCCTTGGATTTCGTGGACTCCCTGGTGGCTTGCTATTTTTCTCTTTATTTTTTTGCTGCCCTTCTAAATGCTAATTTTCTTTGGCTTGTCCACAAGAAGTGGGAATTGTCAGAGGCAGCAGGAACTGGGTCCTGGGAATCGATTACTATATGATACAGACTCCCGTGTTGAGCCTCACGTCCATCCATATTATTTCATCCAACTTGAACGGCGGATATTGCTCAAATGAGCGATTGGGTCATGCCAGTCCTTCCGTCATTGAAGCTCCATATCCATGGCTCTAGTTCTAGTGTGGCTCCACCTGTGAATAACTGGAATGGTTCTTATTATTGTGTTTGTCTCTATAGTTCGGTTCTAACTCTTAAAGGGGAAGAAACAAGATGAGTGCACTGTGCATCTCTTGAATTTAGAAATAGAAAAATAAAAGCAAATTATATTCTGATGACTTTTTTTTGGGGACGCCATTTCTTTGTCTAATATCTCTGTCCCGTCGAGCATTTCTTTCGAGCATTGGAGTCTTGTTTGCCACCGTCTGGTGTCGAAGATTTTATTTCTTTTCTTTTCTTTTTTTTTTCTTTTGCGTTTTATGCCGAATGGAGCTAGCGTGTGTGTATATATATACACACACGGTATTGGGAATCTGTACTTCAGAGTTGTTCGGTTGGACACCTGGTTGTCCACACTCATACTCCAACTCATCCTTTTTTTGTTTGTTTGTTTTTTTTTTGGCTTCAACCCCCATCCTTGTTCGGCATCAATAAAATCGGAATAGCACATGGATATAATAAGCTTTCCGGCATTAAGCCCCCCTTCTGCATTAGGTCCTCCGCTGAGCATCTTTAGAATCTCACGCTCCTTGGGGTAAGGTCGCCCCAGGACAGGAATGAGGTCATTCTTACACTGGTGGTAGGTCATTTGGAATTCTTTCATCAATGGCTTCAGCTCGTCTAGGACATCTAGGGGGTGAAAAGTAAGTCATCTTCTTGCACCACGAAAGAATAGATCCTTTACCCCTTCATTTTAGAAGTTTCTGATCGGTTCCTCCTTCGTTGGGCCTCTGATATTAATTTTCTTCCTTTCTTCGTAAGATATTAATAGATTATTGCTGCCCCTACCAGTGGAACCTACAGCATGTTGCTAATAGAAAGCGGCATGGCTACAGGTACCTTAACCTTGCCTTTTTTTTTCCCTCGAACCATCCAAGTGAACAAGGAGTTTGGATGCTTCTGCAACTTCAACTGCAATTTAGTTTTAGTGCTGCCATTACTTGTTCTATAGTCCGCAAGCAATCCAGAGCTACTTGTTCTGCATCATCCTCTTTGACCAGCGATCGCGCATATACGATCCTAAATATAGCAAGTGTACATTGCATGAATGCGCGAGCATCGGCTAAGATACCGTGATATTTGGCTCGCATTTCATGAGCGCGCAGCACTAATTTCTACCTTTTGTATATGAAAATGTTTTTGGAAGCTGGGTTATATGCACAAAAGAAGTCATGTGGATTCGCTAAAATTTTCTCATGTATGGAACAGGCTTCCGCTGGCATTGCTTTTGTTTTCCTCCGTTTGAGAAAGCCTTTGCATCATGTCCAATGCATTTTAGAATTATGTACCTCACCGCTGAATCCTAGTTGGAACGTTTCAATCTCTTGCCCTCCAAGCAAGAAGAGATGGAGAGTCCGATTCTGGATAACCATGGTTTTCTTTCTATTTTAATCATGATTAATGCTCCGATTCTGCGAGCAGCGTGGCTCGATCTGCCCCGATCCGAATTCAGATCTAGGTGGAAGTTTTAAGACTTCGGCACCCCTCACAGTCACGGCACACAGTTCTTTAAAAATAATAATATATATGAAAGAAGCAATTGCGTACCTCCAATGGGCGCCGTCCCAGCCTAGATTGCCGTTGCCGTTTCCACTTCAGCTTCGCGAACCATTTGAAGAAATTTTTCATCCCGAATCCTCCCGCGATCGACCTGACCGTCGCGATCGGTACAAAACATGCGAGCACCCTCAATATCTAATCAGCATCCGCGAACCCATCTCGGCGCTATACGCGTCGATCGATCATCTGCCAGCTGCAGACAAACGAAATTACTCCATGCAGCGAATCCACCCCCGTTCATAAAATCCCAAAAGGCCTTTTGACCGGAGCCCAGAGTCGTCGCCTTTCCTCCTTCCACGCAATCGCACTGTCGTTAACTTGGTGTAACGATGACTGCAAGATGACCACACAAATATGGTACCGCTCGTATGCTAATTAACATCCCTGGCCCGTCCCAGCTCCAAGTGATCACGGAACCTTCTCCCATCTTCTCTTCTCCTCTGTCTACCCCCACCCCCGATTCCTCCTCGGGGAAGGGCGAGATGGGCGCCGAGGCTGAGATAGAGCGGCTGCCGGTGGACCTCCTCGCCCACATCTTCTCCCTCCTCTCCTCCTTCCGGGACCTCGCACAGTGAGCATCCAACCAAGAGGCCTTCGTCATCTTCTTCTCCCTCTTCCTTCTCATTAATTTCGTGATTAGCGGTTTAGAACTAATAGTTGTTTTGAAATGAATGGATCGGGAAAAAAAAAGGGCGAGCGGGGTGTGCTGGAAGTGGCGGCGAGGGGTGGAGCAGTCTTTGGCCAGCAGGGAGCGGCTGAGCTTCTCCGGGTGGAAGATGGACGACGCCTCCACCGCCCGCCTCGTCTGCGCCGCCTACAACCTCAAGGAGCTCGACATGTACTCGCTCTCACCCTTAATTTCCTCCCTCTGTTTGCCTGTCTTCGTTTCTTTCTTTCTTTGAAACTTCAGCCCTTCTTGTATTGAGTTCCTCGGATATGTCTGTTCGGGAGGCTACGGGCACCAAAAAAATAAATAAATAAATAAATTCGACATTGCCGGCCCATTGTTTTCTGCTTTTAACTTCTATTCTCCCTCATCTTTCGTATATATGTAATTCATATAACTAGTTTCGTCTAGCTACATAACTAATGAGCTTCCTTCTTATTTTCTCCTTCTTGGTTTGAACAAGAAAGCGGCTTCGTATCACGAAAGCGTCCATCGCAATCATTTTCTTAGGGACAGATTGTACCTCTTAAAAAGTCGACTGGTGCAATTACTATATTTGATATATACAACTTAACTCGTGCCTTGAGGACTTGTTATCATCTAAGGATATGATTCGAAGTAGTTCCTGTTTGTTGTCGTCGTTGTTGTTGCATCACGACGTCGTTGCTTCTATGTCCTGCTTATTCTAATTTACTTGCCATTTCATAGCTCTCGGAGTTGCTGGGGTTGCCAGATCACTGATGAAGGACTGTATAAGATCTCTTCGGCGAAGTGTGTCCGCAATCTGACATCTATATCCTTGTGGGGTATGGCTGGCATCACTGATGAAGGCGTCATTCACCTGGTAACAGCCTTTTCCCCTGTCAATAGCAGTTTAGATGTTTGATCTGTACGCCTGACGAACTTGCATAATTGTCGTTATGCATCGCTTAAAGCCTATCTTTGCTCATAAACGCTGTGTCACAACTTTGTTATACATGCTGCCATGAATATTTTCTTCTACTTAGCACGAAATTATACATGGACTGAATGTCGACCCTGTATATGTCAGCACCATAGTTGTTGACCCAATGAGCTCTTTATGTACAATGTGAAGAAATTTGTTGTTGTTGTTTTTTTCCCCCTTCATTACTTATGTTTGCGTTTTCTTTTCTGTAAATTTCTATGAATTTAGCATGCTATGACTCCAGAACCCGAAAATCACATCTTTATTTGTCTTGTTCTGGGTGACGCTATATGCAAGCAAGCACGAGCACAATAAAACAGTGAAAACGTTGTCGATGGTGTTGAAATAAGGCTCTGATGAGCAAGTCTACCTGATGGTGGAAATTTGGGGAAGAAAAGAATTGCTCAGCTGATAGGACTAGACCTGCATGTGGCACGTCTGATGGCGCATTAGCTACATTACTTGAATTCGAGCAATGGGGAGGTGTTGTAGGGGTAGCGAAAGAGTGAAGAGCAGATGCTCGAAGAGAGCCAAAACCATTAAGCCTTAACCCAACTACTTGGGTTGGCTTAATGAATGCTTATTTGCCAATCACTCCTACTGAAGGTTTCATCTGATGTTATTGCAAACTTTTCCAATTCATTTCTCACAATATCTGTCCATGTTAACTTTGGTCTTTAAAAAGATAGTTGCACAGCTGGTTATATGTGCAGGGTGTCTTCATTTAGGAGCACACTCTCCAATTCGCTTTTAAATTGATTAAACTAAAAGACATGCTGAATTATTGGCACATTCCAAGAAACAGACATCGCACATATGACAAGTTTTAGGCAAGAAGTTACTGAGCAATGAATCCATGTTAACCTGAGCAAATGGAACTTCCTAATAGCAACACAATAATTTAGGCGCATGACCTCGTGAATGAGCCATTCCACGCTTGACTTGGTTAACATCATATTTGGCTTATAAAATAGGTTCTTTCTTCTGTTTCTTTTATATATTTTTCAAAATTTGGAACAACGATATTAATTTATGATTCTGCAGCTCTGCTTTTCCCATACCTCTTGTTCATGGTGCTTTCTGGCTTTCTGCAGGTTTCAAGAGCTATGTCTTTACAAAACCTGAATATCGGCGGTACATTTATTACTGATGAATCCTTATATGCAATTGCAGATAGTTGTCCACGATTGAAAGTAAGTTTCCAATGTGCTGCAATATGAGCTCTAGCTATTATTTGACATTCCATTATAATGATGATGCTCAAATTCTGCATATGCTTGATTTAGCAATAGAGAAGCAACTTGTTATTGATGTCAAGGTGAAAGAAATTTCTTCATGCACTGGCACATCATATATAACTTTTTTTGTCTTGAATCCAAGGTTTACGATCTTAGTATCATTCCTGTACCACTACTCATGCTGGTACTGTGTTGGCACACTCGGTATGAGTGTTGGTTTGGCATATCGACACTTGGAATGCTTGCTGTTCTAAGTTGTGGTTCGGTATCGATATGGTATGAATTGCTGGTATGGAGCGGTATGCACCGGTATGGTGAATTTTGCTTGAGTCTGTTGCAATTGAGTTGACGACCGATATTGATTTAGATTTATTGCTGCCAATCAATGCTGAATTAACAAGAATTTACAACCTAGAGTCAACAGCTGAATTAACAAGAATTTACAACCTAGAGTTCTGAAATTCGACCTAGCTTTGCCTATCCATGGAAGAACCTATGGTAGGAATGGATTACATTCGTGACTTTTTTTCATAAATGCAAACATGCTCATTTGCATAGAAGTTAGAGTAGCTGAATCCCTTATCAATCTTAATCTAGAACATAATCAGCATGTTCTTACCCAATATCTGCATATTTATATAATACACGGGAGATCTGACAGTCCTTGGTTGACTAAAACAAAATTTGCTCTGGTCAACCAAGCACCAACAGCTTCTGAATCTACAACCTTGTGCAATAAATACCAATGGATTTTATGATCAAGAATCAAGCACGATCTGAGCTTCATCGATCAAGCAAAGGGCTTTAGGGGACAAGATTCAAGGGAGGGCAATGACACTGCAATTGGAAAAACTGTGAACAGTTGGCCGATGTTACCTACTTACCCGGATCATATGTCTCAAAAACTTGGCGGGTAAGTTTAGCTGCTGACTGTCTAAAGACCTGACTCTAGGTTGTAAATTCTATGGTAGGAATGTAATCCATTCCTACCGTAGATTCTGGAATTTTTCTGCGGAGTCTCTGTCCTTACAGTTCAAGCGATGAGGCTATCCATCATGTTCTATTTCCAGAAATATCCTCAACCCTGTCTTGTCCCATCTGACTCGCGCGAAACTACCATGTAACTAACACATCGATCACCATAATAATTAATTGTCCATGGAGAATGGCCTGCATCTCTGGAAATTCTAGACGAAACTATGCTATGGCCCTGAAGGGAGGAAGAGAGGAAAAACATTTGCCGTATAAACTATGATGTGATAGTATTTGGAGGTCGTTGATATAGTTATGGCAATAAATTCTTGACTTGGTTTCTTACTGTTCGCTTGCTGCTGATGTATTGTATTGGTGCTATTGGCTTTACAGGCTATCAGCCTCTGGAGCTGTCGCCATGCGACCGAGAGCGGCCTCATCATGCTCGTAAGCAAATGCCGAAGACTGGAGTCCATCAATGTCTGGGGGATGAGGGTCCCTGCGGACTGTTTCATCAGCTTGCTCCACATCAGCCCTGCTCTGCAGATAAAACCCATCTCACCTCATCTGAATATTTGAAATAGGTGGCCGGAAAACGAAGGCTTTACGGTCATTGGTGCATCTTGTCGGCACATTAAAGTGCTCATGGTAAGACGTCAGCAGCAGCGCAGTCGAGGCAACCACCCAAAAAATAAAGTTTCAGAGCTTGTGGATCCAAAGAAAAATTCAACATATATTCATTTGTTGGAGACTAATATTACCAATCTCCTGGAATTCAAATTTGCTGCTAACCATGAGCACGATTAACACCGGCAGTAATAAATCTCTCTTCTCTTTTCTTCTTCTGTGTCAACCGTCAATCAAGCAGCAGATTCCCACAATGAGGCAGTTAGGTCTCCCATCGCTCTTTTATTGGATCTTCTAGATTCATCCCACGTCACATCTATCATCTCCCGCATCGTCATACCTCCTCCAGCAATAACTTCGGCCGATGGCAGCTGCGGGGGTAGGTTTCGATGGTAACTAAATAATAGTGCTGGGAAACTGCATTATTTGAGCCATAAATTTGAAGCATCCTGGATTAATTAACTACATCCTATCTAAGTAGGTTGGCCGCCTAAGCTGACTGTCGAGTCACGGTAACAAAGTTAACTTTGCTATTTTTTATTTTTCCATTTTGGGTGAAAAAGGGTGTGAGCTGCGAGTTCCCCCAACCTACAGGCTTTTATTAAGTCCATCTTTTTGACCGGATCTTTCTTCTGCATAATAACGGGTTGTTGTACCCAACGCGGACAAGGACATGCAAACTTTCCCACTTCACAAGATTAGGTCATTGGAGAACATGAGGTTATTATTTATTATCACTATCTCCATCTCCATCTCCATCTCCATCACGGAGTTTATACTTTAGCCAGCCGCTCCTCACGGAATTAACCCTGATGCATACAAAAAGCTCGCATTTATCATAACGGAGGGAGCTTCTAAAACTGTTAGAACAGTATACAAACGGCCGTTACTATAAGATTTGGTCATCTTTCCTATTCTTATTAATGATTGTTGTAGGATCGGCCACCGCCTTCTGGTTGCTGCCACCAGCTTTTGGTAATGAGGAATGACACGGTCGAGAAAAGGCCAAGAGTCCACAGTCGAGAGAAAGGGGACAACAACAATAACAACAACGACGACAACAAAAATAAAAACAGAGAACCTAGCTCCCCATTAACCATTCATTTAATCGAGATCGAAAGGGCATCAAACCATTTGAGCTCACCCATCCACGCGTTTTCACAGCTCCACGGTGCGGTGGCTTTATATGTTTACATGCTTTCAATTAAAGACATAATACAAGTAAAAGAGGGGCAAACAAAAAAAAAAAAAAAACGGAGAGAGATAATGATTACTAATTGTGATGGATGGTGGTCTTCTGTTCAGTTTCTTCTTCCGAAAAGAAAAGCAATAATATAGGAATTTATTTGATCCGGCGGCAGAGGGTGACGCCGTCGCCGACCGGGAGCTGGCAGATCTCGATGCGGGGGTCGGCGGCGAGGGCCTTGTTGAGCTCGAGCACGAAGTCCCGGTAGTAGCGGACGTACTTGCGGAGGGGGGCGTCGGGCGGCGCCACCACGGTTCCGTTCCAGAGGGTGTTGTCGTAGGCGATGATGCCGCCGGGCTTGACGAGGTCCAGCAGGCGCTTGTGGTAGTTGAGGTAGTTGTCCTTGTCGGCGTCGACGAAGATGAAGTCGAAGGAACCGTGGTTCTTCTCGTCCTCCACCAATCCGTCCAGCAACGGCAGGGCGGGGCCGACGCGGAAGTCGATCTTGTGGGCCACGCCCGCCTTCTCGATCACCGGCAGCCCCAGCTCGTAGTTCTCCCGGTTGATGTCCATCGCCAAGATCTTTATTCGTTTAATCGTGCGGGTGCGCGTTAATTATTGCATTATAATCGAGGATTAAAATGAACCAAATTAACATTGATGCAGATCTAGATGTATGTATGCATGTATGCATACCTGGCCGTCATCGGGGAGGGCGAGGGCGGTGGCGAGGAGGGAGTAGCCGGTGTAGACGCCGATCTCCATGGTCTTCTTGGCGTTGACCAGCTTCAGCAGCATGTTGAGGAACTGCCCTTCGTCGGCGGAGGTGGTCATGATGTTCCTGTATTATATCATACACGCGTCTTAATTAATTTGGCTTCACGAGGATCTTTTGATTCGAGCACAGAATTAGAGAGAGAGAGAAAGCTAGGTAACCAACCAGGGGTGCTTGGCGGTGATCTCGCGGAGCTCTTTCATGCACTCGGGCTCCCGAGGATACACGCTGGTCTCCAGTATGTACTGCAATCAAACAGCACGCGTCAGTCAGATCTGATCCGAGGGCCGGCCCGGAAGAGATCCAGAAAGAGATCCATGTCTCGATTTGCTTACTTGATAGAGGGCGTCGCTCTGGAGGAGGCTCTTGTGGCCGACTTCCTGATGCCTGCCCACCTGCCCATTCTGGCTCTGGCTCTGGCTCTTGGTCTCGGTCTCGGTGGTAGCCATGGATTGCTGGTTGCTCTCTTTCTTCCCTTCTTGTCTTCCCTCTGCGCCTGCTCGCTGGGTGGGGATGTTCATCTGGCCGGGTATATATAATATAATTGAAATGGGACAGGTTGGAACTCGGAAGGAAGGAGGAGTAGTGCGTTTTCCGGGTTGGGCCTCACCGGCCGCTGGGTCCCACCACCGCGGTTGGTGAGTTGGGGCTTGAGTCAATCGGAGTGTCCCCGCCACCACTTGCTTGGAAACCGGACCCACCCACCAACCTCCCACTTCACATTTGGTCAACATTTTTTTTTTATCTTTTAAATAGGAGAAATGGCCGCGATTTGGCCACCTAACGCGCCACATTAGCGTGTACCGCCGCGACGACAGGAAGAGATGTTCAAATCCACCAGAGAAAATTCCAAAAAAAACAATCATCAAAAATTAGGACACTCGGCAAATTTTTATTAGACATGCAAATGTTGATGGTTCATGGCACAAAGACAAAGACCGGAACCTAGATTCCTCCTAGGCCAATCGGAATCGGCCATGTAACAAAGGCCGCAGCTTAGTTTCGGAGGAGCGTCTGCTGTCCGCGGCAAAAGACCATCCGGAGAAATGACACGTATAATTCTCAGCTCACATCACCACGGTTTGCAGATTTTTTTTTTTTTTTTCCCTCCGCGAAAGGAGTGTCTCCTCTCCCAACTTCTGATTACGGAGAACGGGCTGGAAGTAACCCGTATTATTCTAGACTGTGCCCATATTTACCAGCAAAGGATAAGCGCCTTTTCCCCCGCTTCATGTTCAGTTCAATTCGAAGAAGCGATCGGGTGTATATGGGATGGCCCATGATGCACCGGGACTCATCCTCTACATGGTAATTCGCTCGTGTACTGCACAAGCCTTGATCCATCATAGCCGATCCTGCAATACATAGGCGGCCATGATTGCATATTTGATCACCGGCGTCCCTAGCTTTAACCTTAGAACCAAGGCCATTAGTATAGCGTGTCTCAAAAAATTAGGTTGAGGAAAACAAATGCAACATTCGATCCATATTATGAGAGAGAGAATTTCAATTTCTCAACCGGAAAAAGATGCGGTCATAAAAAAAAGGAACTAAGCGGAACAACCAGGACTAGGTGGGTGGTAGGATCATTCCACCAGTTGGGATCAGAGTCTCATGCGGGTGCAGCGGCAGCAACTATAAAATATCCCCCCATCCACACGTGACGTGTGAAAAACGAGGTTGCGCACCATATCTTGGCTCGCGAGGCAGAACGACCGGGCCGCATAATTAATATATGCAAATGCAACAATGGTGCGGTTGCCACCGGACTTGGCCCAACCTGTCATCTCGACATTGGATCCGATCCTTCTCCCTTCGATCGGTGGCAGATTCCGGTTGTTGTCGGGAGGAGGGTCCGATGCTCCGGACGCGGCCGCTGACCAACGACAGGGCCGGTGCCAGGTCATCATGGTGGGTGCGTAGCAGAGGAGAGGTTGGTGAGAGTAGTGGAGATGTAACTCCCACGACAATTGGGACGAAGACCCTCTATGACGTCGTCATTACATCAGCATCAGCAGCACCGATAACCCAACCATGGATTCGTTCCAAACTATTACCTACCGCTGGCGATCGCTGGCAATGGCATGCATGTTCGATCCGTACATGGACTGCTAGACTCCTGAATTTTCAAATAAATGACATTGATTATTTACGTTGATGTTGCATATACTTTTTAATTTATGTAAAATTTTAAAAATAAAGCGATGCTTGCTACTTTAACTGGATACAGTTTCTTTGTACGACAAAAAAACATTATCAGACTTATAAGATAATTTAGTCGCTCTCGTGGATGGTGCTTACGTTGTGTATCTTTGATTGCAAGCTACCTGGAATAAAATTCTTCATCAATCATCTGTCTCCGGGTATTGTGCACAAAAATCCGGTCTGGGGCTTGCTGGCGTTACGCAAGGGGCATGCCGAGAAGTGGTGCTCATCCCATATATCATCCCATCAAAATCGAACCCCATACCCGTCCTCGAATGCAAATGGACGAGACCATCCAAGCAACCACTTGGTGAGAAATCCATGAACAAGTTTCTGAGAGGTTTTGAGACAGACGAAGCATTTTCCTTTCATCTTTTTATCAAGTTTTCCACAAAAAAATTAGGGGAGTTAGTACGCACTAAAATAATCATCTTCTATATACAATATCTCGGTGGCGATCAGCGCAGTTGCTCGGGCTGACCTCATATATAAAGTTTCATAGTCTTGACGTGAACCAGACCCGACTCACCAGCAGGTAACGAATACCTAATTTGAACTCGATCTACAGCGTACTCGACCCACCAACTTGCGGCCAACCCGCTGAGCTGTCTAACATCCAGCCCATTAAGTAGGTCCATCGGTTTTGGGTGAGTCATCTCTCTTTTTAGTTCTAAGCCATCACATCAACAGTGCATCGACTCAAATCACATATATAGTTGCCTTTATATATATATTAGAAAATTTTGAATATTTTAAAAGTGTGTATTATATAACTCCCCTTGTAACCCGATGAGTTCAGAGGCCCTGATCCGATCGAACCCAACCCAGCATACTGACGGGTCAAGATCGACCGATCTGCTCTAGACCTGCGAACCCAACATCTCTGATTAGGTAGATCGGGTTGTGGTTGGGTAAACAAGTTGGTTAGAAATTGCCACCCATATTCTTTATCCCAAAACGAATTTAGAAAAAAAATTGGATTGAAGATTTCCAGAGTTATTCATAGAAAGAACAAATTTGTTTTTTTTATTGAAATTTAAATTTAGGTACTTGGAAAAGGGTCATAGGAGAAAAGTGGATGAAAGTTTTGGAACTCATGCAATTTAGGAATTTCTCTTAAAGATTCTTCTAAAATTTCTAACATTAAACTAACATGTAGAAAAACAGAGTTGAACAAAAGCTTTAAGGTGAATATTCTTTGAGGAATTAAAGCTAACACCTGCTGGGCATAAACAGATTTACAAGTGAAACAAACTAAAGGAATGTAAACTCAAGCCAATTGGAAGAGGAAATTCATCTGTTCATATTCTTCAAGAGAAAGAAAACGACCTTACAAAATGGGCTAAAAACAACAACTAAATTAAGCTAGAAATTAGCAACCACTTAGCAACTACTTAGAAACCACCTAGCAACTACTTAGAAACCACTTAGCCACTAAAAAACAATATAACATGTAATCCTGATAACTAGGAAGCTTAAAGACACGTAGCCAACTAATACCCAAAGAATAGGACAACAGATAACTAAAAAATTATTCAACAAACCCTCCTTTAAACTAAACTTTATATCAAAGTTCAGTTTAATAACTTCTCCAACATACAAACACCGAGCAACTTCCTTTGTTTCTGAAATATTGACAACTTGAGAGGTTTGGTAAAAATATCAGCAATCTGGTCTTCACTTCTGCAGTAGACAAGATCAATGACCCCTTCTTTCACAAGGTCCCTCAAGAAATAATTCCTCACATCTATATGTTTGCATCTTCCATGAAAAACTGGATTCTTGGACATCTTAATTGTTGAGCTGTTGTCACAGAAAATAATAAGTGGTCCCTCTTGCTTGAAATGACATTCTTCAAGAATTCTTTGCAACCATATTGCTTGGCAAGCACATGAAGTTGCTGCTACAAATTCAGCTTCAGTTGTTGATAAAGTCACAATCGGTTGCTTTCTTGATGACCATGAAACAGCTGCTGTTCCCATCATAAAAACATAACCAGATGTGCTCTTTCTGTCATCAAGATCCCTTGCAAAATCACTATCTGTGAAGCCAAACATCTCTGACTTTTCTCCATTCTTATAAAATAAACCATACTCAGCTGTACCTTTCAAGTACCTGAGAATTCTTTTTGCTGCCAGGAGATGCATTTCCTTTGGACTCTCCATGTATCTACTGATAAGGCTCACAGCATGCATGATATCTGGCCTTGTAGCAGTTAAATACATCAAGCTTCCCACTATTTGCTTGTACAAAGTGCTGTTGACTTTCTTCCCTTCAGGATTTCTAACAAGCTTCATTCCTGCATCAATTGGTGTACTGACAGGATTGCAATTCTTCATTCTAAACCTGTCCAAAATGTCTTGAACATACTTTTTCTGCGAAATAAAAATGCCTGCAGCAGATTGATTCACCTCTATTCCAAGATAATAATGCATCAATCCAAGATCTGACATCTCAAATTCAGCCATCATAGACTTTTTAAACTTATCAAACATAACCATATCATTTCCGGTGTAGATTAAATCATCTACATACAAACAGACAATAAGCATCTTCCCACCTTCTGATTTTATGAAAAGTGTATGTTCATAAGGACATTTTTCAAAACCTTCCTTCAGAAAATAAGATTCAATACGACTATACCAAGCTCGTGGGGCTTGTTTTAGTCCATACAATGCCCTTTTTAATTTATACACTTTATGCTCATTTCCAGCCTTAACATAACCAGGGGTTGATGAATAAATACCTCCTCATCCAAGTCTCCATGCAAGAAGGCTGATTTAACGTCTAGTTGATAGAGTGGCCATGAATTCTGTGCTGCCAAAGCAATTACCAAGCGAATCGTATCATGCCTTGCAACCAGTGCATAAACTTCTTTATAATCGATACCAAATTCTTGCTTGTAACCTTTGGCAACTAGACGAGCTTTGTATTTGTCAATCTCACCATTCTCCTTCAACTTTGTCTTGTAGACCCATTTTACTCCAATAGCCTTCTTCCCTTTTGGAAGTTCAGTTAACTCCCAAGTATTGTTTCTTTCAATAGCTGCAATTTCTTCATCCATTGCCTTCTGCCATTTGGATTCTTTGGTAGCCTCTTCAAAAACTGTAGGATCACAGTCGGAAAATAGAGCAAAATATGTCAGTTCTTCCTCATCAGATTGTTCAATTCCAGGTACTTCATAATCAATCATCCATGCTGGTCTTCTTCTGACACGTTGAGACTGCTGTCCTTCATTTAATTCAGCTTCTGGAGCTTGTGGAGTTGCTGGAGCTACTGGAATGATGCTTTGACTCCCTGGTGTTTGCTGCTCATTCTCCCTAAGTTGCTGCTGTTTTTCCTCTTCAATTTCCCCATCAAAAACAACTTGTATCTTCTGTTCAGCTTTGCCTTCATCCCATTCCCAGAATTTTCCTTCATCAAAAATCACATCCCGACTGATGATGATTTTCTTGGTGTTTGGATTGAACAGCTTGTATGCTTTGGAATGATTGCTAACACCAAGAAAGATAGACTTTTCTCCCTTATCATCTAACTTCTTCCTCTTCTCATCTGGAATGTGAGCATAAGCAATACAACCAAAAATCTTAAAATAATCCACACCTGGTTTTCTTCCGCTCCATGCTTCCTCAGGTGTCATATTTTGAACAGCAAAAGTTGGACTTCTGTTCAGAATATGAATGCTCCAGTTGACTGCTTCAGGCCAAAAATTCTTGGGAATGTTGCTTTTCTTCAAAAGGCTCCGCACCATATTTAAGATAGTGCGATTCTTCCTCTCACAAACACCATTCTGTTGGGGCGTATAGGCTGCTGTCAATTGCCTCTTGATTCCATGTGTCTCACAGAAATTTGCAAATTCTTGTGAGTTATATTCTCCTCCACAATCAGTACGCAGCACCTGTATTTGACTCCCTGCTTCCTTCTCAACAATTACTTTAAAGCTTTTAAAAGCCATTAAAGCTTCAGACTTTTGTTGTAAGAAGTACACCCATGTTTTTCTACTAAAATCATCAATGAAAGTAATGAAATAGCGTTTACCTCCATTGGAAACTGGATTAATTGGTCCACAAATATCAAAGTGTACAATCTCCAATAGCCTCCTTGCTCTGGTTGAACTCCCCTTTGGAAATGGATCACGGTGTTGCTTGCTAATAACACATTCTTCACAAACAATTGAGGGACTTTCAAAATTAGGCAGACCAGTCACCATGTTCTTTTGTTGAAGTTGCTTGAGACCACCAAAGTTTAGATGACCATAGCGAGAATGCCACAGCCAAGCCACATCATTTGTCTTTGCTGAGAAACATGACTCACTAGCACAATTTAGATGCAGAGGAAACATTCTGTTAGCTGTCATTTTAACTTGAGCAATTAAGCCCAATTTGGAATCTTGAATCCGGCACACTCCATCTTTGATGATAATCTCATAACCCTTCTCTTGCAATTGACCAATGCTTAGCAGATTGGTCTTCAATTCTGGAACATAAAGGACATTAGAAATTTTTTGAGAGGCATTACCCTTCATTTGAATGATCACCTGTCCTTTTTCCATGACCGAGACTTTAGAATTGTCTCCGAACTTCACATTATCTCTGAAAGAATCATCCAAGGTGGAGAAAGCTGCCTTGTCTCCACACATATGATTGCTGCAACCAGTGTCTAAATACCACAGGTTCTTATTTGACCCTTCTCCAGCATGACATACCATCAGCAAGGATATTTCCTCCTCAGTTTCTGCAAAATTTGATTTTTCTCCTTCATTGTTAGGCAAATTAGCTCGACATTCAGATTGGTAATGCCCATACTTGTGGCACCGAAAGCACTCAACTTTGGACAAATTAGCTCGACATTCAGATTGGTAATGCCCATACTTGTGGCACCGAAAGCACTCAACTTTGGACTTGTCTGCTGACTTTGGTCTATAGGAAATCTGAAATCTGCCACGCCCCCTTCCTCTTCCTTCAAAAAACTGAGTTTGCTGATTTCTTCCTCTACCCCTGCCTCTTCCTCTGTTTGATCTATTTGAAAATGAAGAAGAGGTGCCGATTGTGGCCTTTAAAGCTTGCTCATTCTGCTCTTGTCGATTCAGCTTCCTTTCATGTACCAGCAAGGAACTTTCAAGTTCTTCAAGTGACATTTCATCAAGATCATTTGCCTCCTCAATAGCACAGACAACAAAATTATATTTTGGTGTCACTGAACGCAGTATCTTCTCAACAACAGTAACATCTTGTGTCTTATCACCATGGGTCCTCAATTTGTTGACAATTGCCATTGTCCTAGAGAAATAGTCAGTAACAGTCTCACCCTCTTTCATTCGAAGTATTTCAAACTCCGAACGAAGTGCTTGAAGCTGCTGCCTCTTTGTTTTTGTGGTTCCCTGGTACTTTTTCTTCATTGAATCCCAAATTTGCTTGGAGGTATCTTTGCAAAGAATAGTCTCCAAGATTGTCCGATCAATTGCCTGAAAAAGATAATTTTTTGCTTTGAGATCCTTCAATTTTAAAGCCTCCAACTCTGCCTTCTGAGCTTCTGACATCCTAGCAGTTGGTTCTGCTACTCCAGACTCAACCACATCCCAATACTCTTTGGACCTCAAGAAATTCTCCATCAGCATGCTCCAATGATCATAGTGACCATCAAAGCGAGGAATTGCTGGCTGCACAAAGGTTTCAGACGCCATTAGCTGCTGCGTTTGGTCCCCTCAATGAACCTGTTCTGATACCAAATGTAGAAAAACAGAGTTGAACAAAAGCTTTAAGGTGAATATTCTTTGAGGAATTAAAGCTAACACCTGCTGGGCATAAACAGATTTACAAGTGAAACAAACTAAAGGAATGTAAACTCAAGCCAATTGGAAGAGGAAATTCATCTGTTCATATTCTTCAAGAGAAAGAAAACGACCTTACAAAATGGGCTAAAAACAACAACTAAATTAAGCTAGAAATTAGCAACCACTTAGCAACTACTTAGAAACCACCTAGCAACTACTTAGAAACCACTTAGCCACTAAAAAACAATATAACATGTAATCCTGATAACTAGGAAGCTTAAAGACACGTAGCCAACTAATACCCAAAGAATAGGACAACAGATAACTAAAAAATTATTCAACAAAACTAACGTGCCTGAGCGTATTAGCTTTCTGGGTATGGAGATACCATTATTTAGTGCTGCTTTCTTCTTTTCAGTTTGCCAAGAATTGGATACCGGATGTTCTTGAACTCCGTGTGCCTGAAGCTATTATGAGGCCGTCCAATATCAACTGAGAGCATATGGTTATTGAATAGATTCAATTGAAGCACAAGAAGTGGTCATGCTTTGCTTTCTCCGACTCCCATTTTTTAGCCTCACTAATTAGTAATCTGAAAATTGATATCATGAAATAAGATGGTTTGTTCATTTCACCTTTGATTATGTCATATAAACAGCTATAATCTAACAAAATTTAAAGCATTTTCTCTATTTCCTTGAACCAATCTGATTTACTCCTTCATACAATGGAATAAGATCATCAGTGAGACTTTTCGCAGAAATTAGTGTACTTTCTTTCTACAGCGCAGCACCTGCGTCTAGGCCTGTACACAAAGAATGTGCGTGCAACAGGAGACTCCTTCAAATTTCCCCATCTCCTAAACTATTATTCTTCATTCAAAATTCGGAGTAACCAGCTTTTCAAGTTTGCACTTACTGATTTGTTAGCAATAGAATCAATGATTCTGCCGTCTTTGTTGGTCCCAAGTATTTTCATCCTTTAACTAGGAGAAAATAATTGAATATTAGAAAGAAATGTTACCATTGTGCAGGATATGATGGATGGTGAACCAGGCCGGAACTACAAATGCTGGAGAACTATACCTACTGTGAGACACGGGGCTGAAGTCGGCAGCCCTCGCCGACTTCAGCCCCGATTCATTTGGGGAAGGAGCCGGAACAATTAAATGGCACCTTATGAGGCTCTATATGGAAGAAAGTGTAGATCACCTATCTGTTGGGATGATGTTGGTGAAAGAAAATTATGGGCCCCGAGATTGTGCAACAAACAGTAGAGAAGATCCAGCTGATCAGGGAACGCCTTCGGATAGCTCAGAGCAGACAGAAAAGTTATGCAGATAATAGAAGAAGGAAATTGGAATTTCAGGTCGGAGATCATGTGTTTCTGAAAGTGTCTCCTACTAAAGGGGTGATGCGATTTGGAATACGCGGAAAACTTAGTCCACGCTATGTCGGCCCCTTTGAGATTCTGGAAAGAGTAGGAGCAGTGGCTTACAAATTGGCACTCCCACCGTCACTGTCTGGAGTTCACAATGTTTTTCATGTTTCCATGCTAAGAAAGTATATTCCAGATATGAGCCATGTGGTAGAAGTGGCTCCCTTGCAGCTTAGAGAAGATTTGACATATCCTGAGCAGCCTGCACGTGTGGTTGATAGAAGAGAGCAAGTGTTGAGGAGGCGCACGATTCCTTATGTTAAGATCCAGTGGAGCCATCACTCAGAACGAGAGGCCACGTGGGAGCTGGAGGACGAGATGAAGGAAAAATATCCGGACCTTTTTGCAAGCTAAGGTATGTTAAATTTCGAGGACGAAATTTTTTTTTAGGGGGGAAGAATGTGAGACACGGGGCTGAAGTCGGCAGCCCTCGCCGACTTCAGCCCCGATTCATTTGGGGAAGGAGCCGGAACAGAGGATCGCGTGGGCGATCCTCTCCGGCTCCTCCGGAAGGGCAAACAAGGCAAGGGCGCCGCGAGAGTCCCGCGGCGCCCCTCCTAGTCCATCCACGGCCGATTCACGGCCGTGGATCTCGCTTGACCGCCGCGATTTTCGCGGCGGAGAACGGTTGCGATGGGGCTATAAAGCCCCATCTACTTCTTCCCTAGGGCACCACCGAACCCCCTCCTCTTCTCCTTCTCCTCTCCCTCTCCTCCCTCTGTTCTTACCTCCCAAGTGGCCGGCGTGCCGCCCGATCAACCACCACCACCATCCGAGCCTCCCCTGTTTCGAGACCTCCTTCCTCTTCGGAAAGCACCGCCGCCGCCGCCGCCGCCGCCGCTTGACACCGGATCGAGCTTCCCTTGGCTGAGACCCACCACCTCCGTCGACCGCCGGTGAGCATCCCTCCTCCTTGCCTTCGTTCCCATGCCAAATAACATGATGCTTTCTTTCCCTGTTTCGGCCCCAAACCGAGATCTTCCCGGTTGCTCCTTCACACCGGTCGCCGCAGCGGCCGCCAGCCACCACTGCGGTCGGCTGGCCGTCGACCGGGCGTCAGCCTCCGACCACCCAGGCCGGCCACCCCGCCGGCCCTCCCTCTCTCCTCCGTCTCTCCTTCTCCCCCTATTCGTGGGGGGGGGGGGTTTGGGGAAGGAGGAGGCCCATCACGGGCCAAACTGGGCCGTTGGGCCCAGTCCCCTGCAGGCCGAACTTGGGCCCAGTCCCCTGCAGGCCCAACTTCGGCCCAGTCCCCTGTAGGCCCAACTTCGGCCCAGTCCAGTCCGGTTGGGCCCAGTGGGGCAGTATCCTTGTGGGCCCAACTTGGGCCCAGTTCAGACCCAAGCCCGGAACCCGAACCCGGATCCGAAACCCGGAACCCGAAACCCGAACCCATTGGGCCGTGCCCAATATGGGCCTATCGGGCCATGCCCATTATGGGCTAACTATGGGCCCTGTTGGGCCGTGTCCAATAATATTATTTTTGAATTTTTTTTGCTTAATTCTGACATTAACAAAGAATTAATTAAACTTTAACAGGTGAACCTGATCCGTCTACCTGAAGTAGGAATCAAGCGAGAAGAGGTAAGTGACTTAATACTTCAAGTGTGATTTTCAAATAAATATATTAAATTCTGAAATATGTTTTGTATTTAGTAAAATGGGTCTGGCATTTCATTTTGCTCTGAAATCCGTAAATTATGACTGAAAAATTTATGAAATCTGTTTTTATATATATATATTCTCAGCATGGCTATGATCTGTTCTGTTCTGCTCTGGCCCCGCCAATGGGGATTATACGTTGGACCTGTCGACTTGTATTCTGTGAGGAACCGGTTTCGACACCGCGCCACCGGTGATTAGAATAGTGGTTTCTGGACACCGTTTCCACCGGTGACTAATAATAGTGGTTTCTGGCATTCTGTGCAACCCATGCCACTGGGTTACGTGGCCCTAGCCTATCATGTTGAGATTATGATATCAGAGTTTTATAAAAACAAAAAAATGATATTATTTGTGATTTGTTTCAAACATTATCCTGTATTTTGATCTGATATGCTCTGACCCCACTCTGGGGTATTTTGTTGCTTACTGGGCTAGTGTAGCTCATTATTCTGTTTTCTCCATTTTTCAGATCCAGAGGCTTGATCGCACGGGATTGGGGAGTGCGTTAGAGTTTCCAATGATTCTTCAGTTATTGGCATTTTAGTTAGTTTAGTTTGGACATTTGAATTATGTTGGCATATGTTATTTTGGAGTTTTGTAAGACTGCTTTTGAATGATTTTAAGTATTTTGTCAATTTTAAGCATCTGCTATTAATCCTTAAATAAAGTCTTGAACATCTGTATCTGCTTTGATGTAATCCGATGCCTTGCACGCCTGCGCGGCCCGCCGTGCGGGCGTGCGGCGTCTGCCGCGCCTCGGGCTCGGGGCGTGACAGATTTGGTGGTATCAAAGCTCGGTTTAAGATCACTAGGGATTGTAACTGAAACAATTATATTGAGCCTAAGTTTTAGGATTCGTAGGATCCGTCAGAAAGGTTGAGAGATGGGTAGGAACCAGATAAGGGGATAATGTTTATTTATTTTATTAACTATTTCGTATTATTCTGTTTGGATGATTTTATAATATCTATATATTTTTACTGAATCAGAATGCCGCCTCGTCGTGTCCGTAGCCTGAATCGGATGGTCAGGGGCCCTCGGGGAAGAGCCCCTACTAACCAAGCGGGCGAGGCACCGCATAACTCAGGGACCCAGGGTCAATCAACTCCAGAAGCTGCCGCCGGAAATCAAACTCGGGTGCTCGAACTGATCGAGGAGGTCGTCGGGTTAGTACGCCAACAGAGGCAACAACCTCAGCAACCAGTCCAGCAGGATGTTGCTCCTCCTGAGCAAAGAAGGAGTATAGCAGAATTCAAGAGAATGGCACCTTCGGCTTTTAAAGGCACCACTAGTCCTCAAGAGGCCGAAACCTGGATTAATGAAATGGAGAAAGCCTTCAGGGCAATGGAGTGCACCGATGAAGAGAAGGTCAGATTTGCCACCTATATGCTTCAGGACCGAGCTCATCATTGGTGGATGTCTGTGGAGCGCACATTGGCACCCGAGCATGAGGCGCTTACCTGGCAGAGATTCCGCACAGCATTCTACTCCAAGTATTTTCCCTCCAGTCGCCTGAGGGAGCTGGAGAGGGAATTTCTCAATCTGAATCAAGGAACTATGACTGTGGATGAGTATGAGGCAGAGTTTGACAGGCTATCTCGGTTTGCTCCCACCCTCGTCATGGATGCAGAGTCTCGGATGAGGAGATTTGAAGAAGGATTGAAGCCTCACTTACGTCGGAGTTTGGCCGCAATAAACTCGACAAACTATGATGATCTGGTAGATAGGGCTAAGAATCTGGAAATTGTCTGGAAAGAAACCTATGATGCCAAAGATAAGAAACAAAAGAAGAGAAGCAGAGATTATGATGCTCGCAGTGGACAGAATTCTAGCAAAACTGCAAAATCACATAACCAATCTTGGCAATCAGGGAAGCAAGGATCTGATGGAAAGACTATTCAGCAAGAGAAGCAGAAGTGTGATGCATGTGGTGGTATGCATAAGACTGAACACTGTAGACGATTATCTGGTGCCTGTTTTAGATGCGGCCAGCAGGGTCATAAGGTAGCTGAGTGTCCTCAACAGGACCTTCGATCAGTTCAGAGGCCTCAAACTTCAAGAAACCAGCAAGTGCAAGCTTCTCCTGCTCCGGCTCAGTCAGCTCAGCCTTCTTCTCCTAAGCAGCAGAAAGGGGGGAGACTGCGCACACAGGGTCGTATTTATGCACTGACTCAGCAGGATGCTCAGGCATCCAACACGGTGGTGTCAGGTACATTGCCAGTTGCTTCTGTTTATGCTCATACACTATTTGATTCTGGTGCTACGCATTCCTTTGTGTCATCTACATTTGTGCAAAAACATGACCTGCCTTGTGTGCAATTAGAGTATGATCTGCATGTTAGCACTCCTGCAGGGAGTGGGATGATTGGTAATCAGGTCTGCAAGACTTGTCCAATTCGGATTGTAGGTAGAGACTTGCCTGCTGATTTAATAGTTATAGATATGCATGACTTTGACATAATCCTCGGTATGGACTGGTTAGCATCACAATTTGCCACCATTAATTGCCATGAGAAACGGGTAAACTTTCAGATCCCCGGAGATACCGAATTCAGCTTCGTAGGGAGTGGTGCTTATACCTCCCCTCGAGTTGTCTCCGCTATGCAAATTAAGCGGCTGCTTAGAAAGGGGAGTATGGCGTATATTGCCACAGTGGTTGACACCAGACAATCAGATCAAAGATTGGAAGATATTCGAGTAGTGAATGAATACCCTGATGTCTTTCCGGAAGACCTTCCTGGCTTGCCACCAGATAGAGAAATTGAATTTGCAATTGATTTAATTCCTAGTACCACACCAATCTCTAAGACCCCCTATAGAATGGCTCCAGCTGAAATGAAAGAATTAAAGGAGCAGTTGCAGGATCTTCTTGATAAGGGTTTCATCAGACCTAGTGTTTCACCTTGGGGAGCTCCAGTCTTATTTGTAAAGAAGAAAGATGGTAGTATGAGATTATGTATTGATTATCGAGAGATAAATAAAGCAACAATAAAGAACAAGTATCCTCTACCAAGAATTGATGACTTATTTGATCAGTTAAAGGGTGCTCAGATATTCTCTAAAATTGATCTTCGTTCTGGGTACCATCAATTAAAGATAAGGGCTGAAGATGTGCCTAAAACTGCTTTTCGTACTCGCTATGGGCACTATGAATTTTTGGTCATGCCTTTTGGACTGACAAATGCCCCTGCAGCTTTTATGGATCTGATGAACAGGGTGTTCAGACCCTTTCTGGACAAATTTGTAGTAGTCTTTATTGATGATATCTTGATCTATTCTGGGAGTCAGGCCGAGCATGAGCAACATTTGAGGTTAGTACTGGAAACCCTAAGACAAGAGCACTTGTATGGTAAGTTGAAGAAAAGTGAATTCTGGCTAGACAGTGTGATGTTCCTAGGGCATGTAATATCTAAAGAGGGTATCTATGTGGATCCAAAGAAGATCGAGGCAGTGGTCAACTGGAGCAGACCCAATAGTGTTACTGAGATTCGCAGCTTCTTGGGCCTAGCAGGATATTATAGACGATTTGTTGAGGATTTTTCCTTTATTGCTGCATCTTTGACCCGACTAACTCGTAAAGGAGTTAAGTTTGAGTGGTCAGGTAAATGCGAACAGAGCTTCCAGGAGCTTAAGCAACGTTTGGTGTCCGCTCCCATCCTTACCCTTCCCTCTAGTGGCGAAGGTTATACCATCTACAGTGATGCCTCAAAGAAAGGATTGGGTTGTGTACTGATGCAAAATGATAAGGTTATTGCATATGCTTCCCGACAATTAAAGTCATATGAGGAGAACTACCCCGTTCATGATCTGGAACTTGCTGCTGTTGTGTTTGCATTAAAAATTTGGAGACATTATTTATATGGTGAATCTTGTAAGGTGTACACTGATCACAAAAGTTTGAAATACCTTTTTACCCAGAAAGAACTAAACATGAGACAGAGAAGATGGTTGGAGTTACTGAAGGATTATGATTTGACTATTCATTACCATCCAGGAAAAGCTAATGTAGTCGCAGATGCACTAAGCAGAAAATCCACTGGTAGTATTGCTGCCTTACTCACCTCTCAGAGGAAAATTCTGGAAGATCTGAGGAGAGCAGAAATTGAGGTATGTTGGCATGACTCCGATGCACAATTGGCAAACTTACGTGTCCAACCTACCTTGATAGAGAAGATCAGGATTGCTCAAGCAGATGACCCTCAGTTGCAAAAGCTTAGAAGTGATATTGAATCAGGTTCTCAATCAGAATTCAGACTTCATGAGGATGGATCATTGAGATACAGGAACAGAATGTGTATTCCAAATGACTCCGATTTAAAGAATGAAATTATGAAGGAAGCTCATAATACTGGATATACAGTGCATCCTGGGGGTACTAAGATGTATAAGGATTTGAAAGGTACATTTTGGTGGAATAATATGAAGAGAGAAATTGCACAATTTGTGGCTCGGTGTTTGACATGTCAGCAAGTTAAAGCAGAGCATCAAAGACCGGCAGGGTTGTTGCAGCCCCTACCACTTCCTGAATGGAAGTGGGAACACATCACTATGGACTTCGTCTCCGGGTTGCCTCGCACTCTTAAAGGTTATGATGCTATATGGGTGATTGTGGACAGATTGACAAAGTCGGCACACTTTTTGGCATTCAAAGTAGGAATGACCTTGGAAAAGTTTGCAGAGCTCTACATTGAACAAATAGTGAGGTTGCATGGAGTACCCGTATCCATTGTTTCCGATAGGGACTCGCGGTTTGTATCTCACTTTTGGAGTAGTTTGCATAAAGCCTTGGGGACCACTCTGAGCTTCAGCACAGCTTTCCACCCTCAGACTGATGGCCAATCAGAAAGAACCATTCAAACCTTGGAAGATATGCTAAGAGCTTGTGTAATGGATATGAAAGGTTCTTGGGACCGTCACTTGCCTTTGGTTGAGTTTGCATATAATAACAGTTACCAGGCAAGTATTCAAATGGCACCTTATGAGGCTCTATATGGAAGAAAGTGTAGATCACCTATCTGTTGGGATGATGTTGGTGAAAGAAAAATTATGGGCCCCGAGATTGTGCAACAAACAGTAGAGAAGATCCAGCTGATCAGGGAACGCCTTCGGATAGCTCAGAGCAGACAGAAAAGTTATGCAGATAATAGAAGAAGGAAATTGGAATTTCAGGTCGGAGATCATGTGTTTCTGAAAGTGTCTCCTACTAAAGGGGTGATGCGATTTGGAATACGCGGAAAACTTAGTCCACGCTATGTCGGCCCCTTTGAGATTCTGGAAAGAGTAGGAGCAGTGGCTTACAAATTGGCACTCCCACCGTCACTGTCTGGAGTTCACAATGTTTTTCATGTTTCCATGCTAAGAAAGTATATTCCAGATATGAGCCATGTGGTAGAAGTGGCTCCCTTGCAGCTTAGAGAAGATTTGACATATCCTGAGCAGCCTGCACGTGTGGTTGATAGAAGAGAGCAAGTGTTGAGGAGGCGCACGATTCCTTATGTTAAGATCCAGTGGAGCCATCACTCAGAACGAGAGGCCACGTGGGAGCTGGAGGACGAGATGAAGGAAAAATATCCGGACCTTTTTGCAAGCTAAGGTATGTTAAATTTCGAGGACGAAATTTTTTTTTAGGGGGGAAGAATGTGAGACACGGGGCTGAAGTCGGCAGCCCTCGCCGACTTCAGCCCCGATTCATTTGGGGAAGGAGCCGGAACAGAGGATCGCGTGGGCGATCCTCTCCGGCTCCTCCGGAAGGGCAAACAAGGCAAGGGCGCCGCGAGAGTCCCGCGGCGCCCCTCCTAGTCCATCCACGGCCGATTCACGGCCGTGGATCTCGCTTGACCGCCGCGATTTTCGCGGCGGAGAACGGTTGCGATGGGGCTATAAAGCCCCATCTACTTCTTCCCTAGGGCACCACCGAACCCCCTCCTCTTCTCCTTCTCCTCTCCCTCTCCTCCCTCTGTTCTTACCTCCCAAGTGGCCGGCGTGCCGCCCGATCAACCACCACCACCATCCGAGCCTCCCCTGTTTCGAGACCTCCTTCCTCTTCGGAAAGCACCGCCGCCGCCGCCGCCGCTTGACACCGGATCGAGCTTCCCTTGGCTGAGACCCACCACCTCCGTCGACCGCCGGTGAGCATCCCTCCTCCTTGCCTTCGTTCCCATGCCAAATAACATGATGCTTTCTTTCCCTGTTTCGGCCCCAAACCGAGATCTTCCCGGTTGCTCCTTCACACCGGTCGCCGCAGCGGCCGCCGGCCACCACTGCGGTCGGCTGGCCGTCGACCGGGCGTCAGCCTCCGGCCACCCAGGCCGGCCACCCCGCCGGCCCTCCCTCTCTCCTCCGTCTCTCCTTCTCCCCCTATTCGTGGGGGGGGGTTTGGGGAAGGAGGAGGCCCATCACGGGCCAAACTGGGCCGTTGGGCCCAGTCCCCTGCAGGCCGAACTTGGGCCCAGTCCCCTGCAGGCCCAACTTCGGCCCAGTCCCCTGCAGGCCCAACTTCGGCCCAGTCCAGTCCGGTTGGGCCCAGTGGGGCAGTATCCTTGTGGGCCCAACTTGGGCCCAGTTCAGACCCAAGCCCGGAACCCGAACCCGGATCCGAAACCCGGAACCCGAAACCCGAACCCATTGGGCCGTGCCCAATATGGGCCTATCGGGCCATGCCCATTATGGGCTAACTATGGGCCCTGTTGGGCCGTGTCCAATAATATTATTTTTGAATTTTTTTTGCTTAATTCTGACATTAACAAAGAATTAATTAAACTTTAACAGGTGAACCTGATCCGTCTACCTGAAGTAGGAATCAAGCGAGAAGAGGTAAGTGACTTAATACTTCAAGTGTGATTTTCAAATAAATATATTAAATTCTGAAATATGTTTTGTATTTAGTAAAATGGGTCTGGCATTTCATTTTGCTCTGAAATCCGTAAACTATGACTGAAAAATTTATGAAATCTGTTTTTATATATATATATTCTCAGCATGGCTATGATCTGTTCTGTTCTGCTCTGGCCCCGCCAATGGGGATTATACGTTGGACCTGTCGACTTGTATTCTGTGAGGAACCGGTTTCGACACCGCGCCACCGGTGATTAGAATAGTGGTTTCTGGACACCGTTTCCACCGGTGACTAATAATAGTGGTTTCTGGCACTCTGTGCAACCCATGCCACTGGGTTACGTGGCCCTAGCCTATCATGTTGAGATTATGATATTAGAGTTTTATAAAAACAAAAAAATGATATTATTTGTGATTTGTTTCAAACATTATCCTGTATTTTGATCTGATATGCTCTGACCCCACTCTGGGGTATTTTGTTGCTTACTGGGCTAGTGTAGCTCATTATTCTGTTTTCTCCATTTTTCAGATCCAGAGGCTTGATCGCACGGGATTGGGGAGTGCGTTAGAGTTTCCAATGATTCTTCAGTTATTGGCATTTTAGTTAGTTTAGTTTGGACATTTGAATTATGTTGGCATATGTTATTTTGGAGTTTTGTAAGACTGCTTTTGAATGATTTTAAGTATTTTGTCAATTTTAAGCATCTGCTATTAATCCTTAAATAAAGTCTTGAACATCTGTATCTGCTTTGATGTAATCCGATGCCTTGCACGCCTGCGCGGCCCGCCGTGCGGGCGTGCGGCGTCTGCCGCGCCTCGGGCTCGGGGCGTGACACCTACAACCAAAGAGTTAACTACAGATGCTCTTCATTCAACCCCTGAGGTCAGCCTATAAGCTCTCGTAGCTTAATAGTTAATACCTATTCGATCCTAAAATGAAACGTCCAAACAATCTGAATAAATTCAATTTTGGTTCTGCAGTTGGCATGCACGATGTAAATGACTCTAGCCGGCGCACAGCTGCATCTTCGTATCAATTATTTACTTCATGCTCTTGTCAAATGAAGTTGCTCTGTCTCTTAGGCACTTCTTATTTGCTTAAAACAACTTAATTTGCATGATGATATCCTATACAAGGAAGGAACCTGCTTGGATTAGATTACAATGCGATGCAGTCGAATCTTTACACACCGGCCAAAGCAATTATAGATATCTACAATTTGAGAACCTTTTTGTAGGCATGATTCCTCTAATGCATGCATATATTCAGAAGCATAGCAGCAAGACTATCAACATCCAGAGAATCATAAAAGTACATTTGTTTTAGCAAAGAAAATGCATGACCATGGCGATCTAGCGATCTAGTCCATCGATCTACTGGGCTCGTGTTTTAACTCCGCTCTATCTGAATGAAATGGATTCGCCAAGGTTACGATGTGGAAACTTATTCATTGGTTTATTGAATTATTTATTTTTATTTTCAGTTCGTAGTCTGTTTATCTGTCACAACATGGGTTATATTCATTGATAAATAGCGGGATACCATCATACAAAGAACTAGCCATGGAAACATGAAAATCCGGACCTTCCACAACCAAAAAAGAATGTAACCTGAAAAAAAGGCACCTGCATCCTTTTCTTCCATGCCATATATTCCTTGACATGCTCCTTTATATCTTAAGAAAGATAGAACCATCACAAGACGTCAAAAGATGCCATTACAATACATTCACCTCGGAACCATCCCTAGAATATCGTCCAGATCCCCCATGGAAAATGACCGAACACCAATAAAGCATGAACATCAACTTATCATGTAAGCCACAACCACCCCGCTGCCAAAAAATAAAATAAAAAAAAACGCCTGGTTTTTCCTCAAATGATATATCAACTACTACATTGCCAACATACTCATATTGCTTTCAAGTATATTTTCGATCCAAAATTGATCCATTCTTCATGCAGATTACCTTTTTCCTTCCTTGCAGCAGACAGAGATTGCTTCGCCAACAGGCGAGACTTTGTGCTGCATGGTGCTGAAGGAATGTGATTTCAAAATACAAATGCATGTCCAAAGTTAAATTTAGACATAAATACATCGGCAGTTCAAGAGAGATGAGTATATTTTGTTTCATCATATAGTTTGCGGTCATGGAAGCATTCCGAGGCCATAATGGTGAGCTTCAAAAATGCTGTAGTTCTTCCTTTGCATCAGTGCTGGGAAAACCGCTTCCAGTCTGTAAGCTGGTCAAAATAATGGCATGAAAGAATAACCAGAAAAGACAAAACTATGTAAAACCAGTGGGCTGAATAGACATAAAGCTTGAAACTTACCCATGGAAATGCTGAATAAGTATCGGGTTATCTGGGTCCTTGGATGGCATATTTTCTGGTCTTTCTCTACCTATGACACAATCCTCCAAATCGCCAGTATCTGCCAACGATGATGATTGCCCACTAAAATGTTGTGAAGCAGCCACAGCCAAACACTTCATCTCATTCTCTTTCGGAAAGAACATAAGGTCAGAAACAAACATAATAAGATAGCACATGTAATGACTGTTTATAACTGTATTGGTTTACCTGGCAGGTTCCTCATAGTCTGATCTGCAGCTAATTGCTGCCTTGCTACCATGTCTTCTGTGTATATCTCCTTCGGAAATAAAGCAAAATGGTCAATAACATAATTTTGCATTTGCAGTTGTTTTTGGCTGTTTTTCCTTTTAAATTTTGGGTTCAATAACCCATACTAGGTCACCCAGACAACTCTAGTAATTACGCTACTGGAAAGAACATACCTCTGCAGATACTGGCAACTGAAAGGAGCCCTGGTGAGACTGTGATGGCTCCATTCCAAAGGAATTTTCTGGATTTGTGATATTTGTTACACTGGGAATGACTATAGATTGATGGGAAGATGCGGGCCGGTTTGATAGATCAAATGAGTCCCGAGCAGCTGATTCTTGGTTCAAGGGCAGCATGCCTACTCCGATATTCATTGCCGTGCCATTATCTGCACCAAATCCCATGCACATCTGGGAAGTTTGCAAAGGTTGTAACGCCCCAGATAGGTACACGGGATGTAGATTTAGACCATTCCTCATTGACAACATCTGCAAAGATGGAATGGGGATTCAATCACAAGCATGAGACAATTATAAGAAATGGTACAGTTTGTTTTTATTAATGGATAAATAGACACTATGTAGATTAAAATATTTCACTATGGCATGCAAGCACTACTACTTGGCTGCGCACCCGTACATAGTGTTTGAAAATACTTCATCCCGTATGGTATGTAAGATGGCATACAAAACCTCTTCTTAAATTCTAGTTCTTCATCAACAAGAGCATCGCATCCAAGTCTAGCGTGCTTTCTGATCAAACAATCTATCAAGGAAAACTGGGTAAGGCATGAAGACAACATTAAGACATCCATCAATTTCCGGACATAACAAAGAACAGCATTAATTGATTGCTGCTCAGTCAGCATTATTTACAAAGACGGGCAGAGTAACAGTCAAGCACACTAACTTTCATGTTTTTTGCTAAAGTAAAATGCTACAAGCCAACATTATTATCAAAGAGAGAAGCATAAGCTTCCAGGTTTTCCTATAGTTTGTCTTAATTTACTAGAAGTATGGTTTAACCCCCCTCTGGCTGAACTTTTCTCTTTCCAATGTTTATTGTTATTAAATACCAGTTTTACATGGCCCCAAGATATGAAATATCTGAACTACTTGCTTAATACCTCTTCAGAATTCTAGGGTGCGGACCTCTCGTCCCTCTTCATCCACACACATTAATAGAAAATTAAAAAGAAAAAAATGGAGAAGCTTGTTATATCCAAGTGAGCCTCCTATCAAGGCACACACAATTGCACGAGCAACAATAGTATCACAGCCAATGGGTTCCAAACAAAAGTACCAGTTCTTTAGAAATTGCAATTTATAAATATGAATTCAGTTCCAGAAATATTGATTTGTAGAAGTGATTTACAACACATGTTAATCTTGCATTTAAAAAATCATATAAATTCCAAACATTCATAGGAAAGACAATGGAATAACTCCACGTCTCATTGTTGCATCACATCATTCTTCTTGTTGTCGTTGGTCACATGAAGGGACATGTCTATTCAACTTCTATCATTTCAATTTCTCTGAGAAATGAAAGAAACTACACTGGTTAGAAAGCTTGAATTCTCTCCCATGCAGAAATTTGATGCTTTCAATAGCTTCAAGGCCAATTTTTGAAGTAACTTTAGTTGTTTCTTCTACCTTTTCCCCAATGTTGGTAGTCCATACAAAGTTCTTTATCAATTAATATTCTGTTTTACTCAAGGAAGTTTCATATCTAGACTTGCACATTCCCTTATAGCATCTTACAAATTTTGAAATGTTAATAACTCACCAAAAATTTAATAACTATTAAATAAAATGAGCAAGGGATGATCTCATCTAGAAAAGGTCTAATGATATACGAGCTTGGTATAAATGGACTGAAATTCAAAACCAATTAAGTGCACTCAACCCCTCCTGAAAGAGAAGAAAAATGGAAAAAGAGAAAGCAGAGAGATTAATAGTATCATGTGCAGGCATCTTCAAGAAGGCTCGTCATTTGGACCAGCAAAACTTGAACATTTGATGATGGGAGGTCAACAAAGAAATGTTTACATATAATAATTTGAAGCCTCAAACATGCTATTTCTCCATCTCATATCAATAAAAGATAACTCAAGAATTAACTTCTCCCGCATTGTATTAACAAAGCAGTCAATCAACAAAACAAATTGTAATACCCCAGAAAAGCAAAAAAAAAAAAAAAGAGGGCGGATGGGCTGGCCCGAAAAGACCGGGCCCATCCCCCTTAAAAAAAAAAAAAAAAAAAAAAAAAACGATCGTGCCTAGGGCACGATCGTGACAGAGAGGGGCACGGGAGAGAGGGCGGCGGCGTTGGAGAGGGTTCGCCGGAGGGATGTGAGCGTCGGGGAGAGGCGACCAAGAGCCGGCCGGCCGCGGAGGAAGGCCACTTCCCTTCAAGAAGATCCCCACAAATCGGTGAAGAGATCTTGGACCCGTGCGTGTTTGCTCACGGATTTCTTCCTCCGATTTCTCGCCGGAAAGGTTGCCGGAGCACGCCGTCAGACCGAGGTAAGTGGGGCTCCCTTCCTTATGCTTCTTTTTGGGTGGCGTTGGAGGGGTTTTTGGCCGGTGAATCGTCGGAGAAGAGCCGAAACAGGGTACCCCTGTTTCGGCCTCTTCTTTCCAGTTTTTGGCCGCCGCCGGCCGCCGGGATGGCCGAGATGCATGGCGGTGGGGCTGGTCGGGTTCATATGAAGGTCGGAGAAGGTTTTCTAGGATGGGTATGTGATGAGGGAGGGTGGATCCGAGGTCCTCTTCCTCGGGATCCCATCCTCTCCTCCTCTTCCCCTCGTCGGATGGCCACCGGCGACGACGGCGGCGGCGGCGGCGTGGGCCACCGTGGCTGCCGTCGGGTGGGGGGGGAAGCCGAGCCACCATCACGGTGGCCTTTCCATGGAAGAAATGGAGGAAGGGGGAGGGGACAGTGTCGGTTTTGGGGGAAGAAGAAGAAGAAGGAGAAGAACTTTTCTTCTCTTCCTCTCTCTTGGTCGGCCACCATCGCCGGTGACAGCAACAGTAGCGGCCGGCGACGGTCCGACCAGTGGTGGCTGAGGGTTGGGCAGGTGGCGATTGTTGCCCTTGAATCAAAAAGATTTGAGGAAGGGAGATGTATTCCCAACCCTGAAAAGAGAGGGATCATCCCTTTCTTTTGGTTTCTTCACCGGGACCGGCCATCATCGTCGGCGTGGCAGCGGCCACGGCCGGCGACGACATAGGCCGGTGGTACAAGGGTGGGAGTCGGGCCACTCCGACTGCCCTAGATTTGGAGGGATTGAGATGTTTGGAGACCTGGTGATGGACCTCATAGTAGATGTGAATTATGGTTTAGAATATTTAAATATTAAATAATTTGGTTGTGATTTATAATTGATGTTGTAGAGGAAGAGTCGGTGGTGCCAGGAGATTTTGATCAGGGGACAGCATCCCAGCGCGCAGGTTGTGATTCGGATCCGTATTTGAGTCGGTCCATAAATTTCCGTAAGAATCCTTGTACGCCAATCCTACATGATATACATATTTTTGCACTATATATGTTTGATATGCTATGATCCAGACAAAGCAAAATAGTTTTATATTTAATTATATTTTGATCGTGTTGGCTTGTGGTTGGTAGTGTGATGGATGCTTGTATGTGTATAACTTATACCTGCATAATTGAATTTATGGATGTGGTGGTATGGACTAACACCGGTCGGTTTTGGTGTAATGGTAGCGCTTGATCCTGACAATTGGTATCAGAGCCAGAGGTCTCGAGTTCGAAACCCAGGCATCGCGTTGGGGGGGGGAATGTTGGACATACTCGGCCGCTGTGCGGGCCATACCCGCGGGGTCCCTGAGCAGCACAGGGAGGGTCACTGTCAGCATGTCCTGCCGCCTGCCAACGGCGATGGCCTGGTTAGTAGGTGGGTCATACCGAGGGTCCCTGAACCCATGGCGAGGCCAGGTCAGAGTCCGGGGTTGGGCGAGGCCTTGGTCGGAGTCGACTCGTGGCGCTGTCTTTGGTGGGGTTTAAGGAAATAGAGTTGCGCCTTCACTAATACCGGTCGGTTTGGAATGGATGTGTGGATGTGAAATTGATTAAATGAACATTGACTTTGGGCCGTCTCGTTATTATGGGTTTGCCCGTCACAGGCTCTAAGTGTGACAATGTTTGCCCGTCACAGGCTCTAAGTGTGACACTATTGGTTTGCCCTGTCACGGGCTGGAAACGTGACCGGGATTTGGCCCAAAGTCGGAAAGATAATTGATCCGGATCAAGTTAATATAGAATGGAAAGAAAAAGCATTGAAAACATTAATGAAGATTTATGAGCTATCGTATGCTATATCATTCTTGCGTGGTTGGACTTTCATTGATATTTGACGTGCATACTTATATTGATTATTTGAGCCTTTTGATAGTCGGTTTATGATTTCATGAAATGTGCATCGATTTATCGTGGCTTTCAAATTCATATTATTATTGTGTTGGTTCGGAAGTGTAGGAATTCTTACTGGGCTGTAAAGCTCACCCCCTTTTTCTTCTTTCTTTTTATCAGAGTTGCAGGATGCTTAGATTTGGATGGGATGGGCGCAGAGTACAAGTATCAGAGTCATTAGCTAGTTAGTTTGTTTGTCCTTCTTTGATGTCGATGAACATTTGAAGATCTTGTAATTGAACTAATTTGTTTATTTGGATATGTCGGACTTGTCTATTTGAATTATTAAATTAATCGTGGATTTATTGGAATTTTGTTAAACATAGGCCTTGCATGATCTTTAGGGCATTGCTCTAGGGCTCATGCGGCCGGTCGCGTACCGGACCCCGGGTGTTGGGTTCGGGGCGTGACAGAGTGGTATCAGAGCTTAAGGTTGAGGTATCCTAGGATTTAAGTTCAGGTGAGTATCAGTGGAGAATTATGATAGAAAAACTATCAGAGTCTTGGTTTATAATCATATGAGATTGTAACAGAAATGATATTGTAATCTAAGATTTAAGACCACTAGGGACTGTGGCCTTAATGGCATTAGAGTTTGACGTTTAAGACCATTGGGGATAGTGACAAAATTGAAATTTGAGCATATGTTTAAGATCACTAGGGATCGTGACAGAAATATATCATAGCTTAATGTTATGATCACTTTGGACATGACAATTAAATTCAGTGCTTAAGCTGTAAGATCACTTGGCATTGTGATAAAATGTATGCATCGGTTTGGTTTTCGATGCATACGGAAGGAAGTATAAATTGTCTTTGATTATGATAAGAGAGGTTTGACCTAAGATAAGTGTAGATCAACAATGGCATATCAAGTATACCATGTTCAGATATTATTTAAATGATTTGAAAGTTCAAATTTGATGTGGGTTTTGATGTGATCATACATTTGGTTTTGCTGCTAATTATTAGAGTGGGATTTGTACGTTGATTTAGTATTGGAGTAAGCTAAGGAGATTTCATAATATTGAAAGGAACGTTCTTCGAAGTTGAAAATGTATGTGGATTATATCTGGTGTTGGCATGTTGGATATTGCAAATAGGTCTATTTCCTATGGATGTATTTGATTATTTTGAGGCCATAGAGTATGCATATTGATGGGAGAATTCTAATTATTGAATTCTCATGTTTGGATTGGGCTACTGGATTTTACTTATAATTGTGGAAGACTATTTGATGTGTTAATTTAAAAAAAAAACTCAAGCCTAGGTTTAAGATTTGAGCAGGGATCTTTTGTCGTTGTTGATGAAGCCACTAATAAATGTCATATTGAGTAGAGACTTCGGTCATAAGATGCTTACATGAATTATCATATATGGCATTGTTGATGGATGTTAAGAATCTTGGTGAAGGAAGATCAGGAGATCGATAGAGTTAATTTCTAATCATAGTGTATTGGCTCAATGACCTCTAATCCATTGAATTTGAAGAAAATCTTTTTGGAAAAAAAAAGGATCAACGTAGATTGTCTAATCGAATTGCGGAGGAAATCCAAGGTTAATTTATTTTAAATTAAACCTAGATATTTTGGATTCTAAAATGGTTGTGAAGATCATGTAGTGACCTTAAACATGATTAATGGCTTGAGTGCTAGTTATGGTTAGTATACTCTACATAAATTGAGGACAGAGAGATCTGGAGGTTCTACTCAACTAAAGTTTTGAAATTTGGATTTTCTTACTCCTAGTGCAAAGCGGTATATCGGTCATAAATCATTTAAAGGCTTTAGAGTATTTAATGAATTAAATCAGAGTGTGCAGCGGAAGTGTGGTGGTTTGATTTATTTTGAAATTGGTTAAGGACATTAATATTTGATGTAAAAGGCATTATGATGAAATACTTGAGTTAGTTTCAGGAGAATGTTGTTGATTCGATGGATCTCTTATTTGTTGGAATGATGTGGGAGAAAGAAAAGAAAAATGATTACAGAATATTAAGAGCATTTGATACTAAAGATTTCTCCTATTTCTGTCAAGCCAATTATGATCTCTGTGTAGAATCAAGAGAAATTAATTTCTTGGGATATCATTATGGCATTTCAATCTAAGGTTGGAAGTTTGGAATTCTTTTGAAGGAGATCAAAAGAACTTACTACGTGTGGTAAATAGAAAGGATCAAGTTTTGAGACGCTGTGATTTTTGTATGTCAAAATCTTAAGAGTGGTACTCCAAGAGGGAGACTATTTGAGATCTCAGGAATGATATGATGGATGTATATTTTTTTTTAAAAGCTTGAGGCTTCAAGTAAGTTAATTTCGAGGACGAAATTTTTTTTTAAGGGGGAGAGTATGTAATACCCCAGAAAAGCAAAAAAAAAAAAAAAAAAAAAAGAGGGCGGATGGGCTGGCCCGAAAAGACCGGGCCCATCCCCCTTTAAAAAAAAAAAAAAAAACGATCGTGCCTAGGGCACGATCGTGACAGAGAGGGGCACGGGAGAGAGGGCGGCGGCGTTGGAGAGGGTTCGCCGGAGGGATGTGAGCGTCGGGGAGAGGCGACCAAGAGCCGGCCGGCCGCGGAGGAAGGCCACTTCCCTTCAAGAAGATCCCCACAAATCGGTGAAGAGATCTTGGACCCGTGCGTGTTTGCTCACGGATTTCTTCCTCCGATTTCTCGCCGGAAAGGTTGCCGGAGCACGCCATCAGACCGAGGTAAGTGGGGCTCCATTCCTTATGCTTCTTTTTGGGTGGCGTTGGAGGGGTTTTTGGCCGGTGAATCGTCGGAGAAGAGCCGAAACAGGGTACCCCTGTTTCGGCCTCTTCTTTCCAGTTTTTGGCCGCCGCCGGCCGCCGGGATGGCCGAGATGCATGGCGGTGGGGCTGGTCGGGTTCATATGAAGGTCGGAGAAGGTTTTCTAGGATGGGTATGTGATGAGGGAGGGTGGATCCGAGGTCCTCTTCCTCGGGATCCCATCCTCTCCTCCTCTTCCCCTCGTCGGATGGCCACCGGCGACGACGGCGGCGGCGGCGGCGGCGGCGTGGGCCACCGTGGCTGCCGTCGGGTGGGGGGGGAAGCCGAGCCACCATCACGGTGGCCTTTCCATGGAAGAAATGGAGGAAGGGGGAGGGGACAGTGTCGGTTTTGGGGGAAGAAGAAGAAGGAGAAGAACTTTTCTTCTCTTCCTCTCTTGGTCGGCCACCATCGCCGGTGACAGCAACAGTAGCGGCCGGCGACGGTCCGACCAGTGGTGGCTGAGGGTTGGGCAGGTGGCGATTGTTGCCCTTGAATCAAAAAGATTTGAGGAAGGGAGATGTATTCCCAACCCTGAAAAGAGAGGGATCATCCCTTTCTTTTGGTTTCTTCACCGGGACCGGCCATCATCGCCGGCGTGGCAGCGGCCACGGCCGGCGACGACATAGGCCGGTGGTACAAGGGTGGGAGCCGGGCCACTTCGACTGCCCTAGATTTGGAGGGATTGAGATGTTTGGAGACCTGGTAATGGACCTCATAGTAGATGTGAATTATGGTTTAGAATATTTAAATATTAAATAATTTAGTTGTGATTTATAATTGATGTTGTAGAGGAAGAGTCGGTGGTGCCAGGAGATTTTGATCAGGGGACAGCATCCCAGCGCGCAGGTTGTGATTCGGATCCGTATTTGAGTCGGTCCATAAATTTCTGTAAGAATCCTTGTACGCCAATCCTACATGATATACATATTTTTGCACTATATATGTTTGATATGCTATGATCCAGACAAAGCAAAATAGTTTTATATTTAATTATATTTTGATCGTGTTGGCTTGTGGTTGGTAGTGTGATGGATGCTTGTATGTGTATAACTTATACCTGCATAATTGAATTTATGGATATGGTGGTATGGACTAACACCGGTCGGTTTTGGTATAATGGTAGCGCTTGATCCTGACAATTGGTATCAGAGCCAGAGGTCTCGAGTTCGAAACCCAGGCATCGCGTTGGGGGGGGGGAATGTTGGACATACTCGGCCGCTGTGCGGGCCATACCCGCGGGGTCCCTGAGCAGCACAGGGAGGGTCACTGTCAGCATGTCCTGCCGCCTGCCAACGGCGATGGCCTGGTTAGTAGGTGGGTCATACCGAGGGTCCCTGAACCCATGGCGAGGCCAGGTCAGAGTCCGGGGTTGGGCGAGGCCTTGGTCGGAGTCGACTCGTGGCGCTGTCTTTGGTGGGGTTTAAGGAAATAGAGTTGCGCCTTCACTAATACCGGTCGGTTTGGAATGGATGTGTGGATGTGAAATTGATTAAATGAACATTGACTTTGGGCCGTCTCGTTATTATGGGTTTGCCCGTCACAGGCTCTAAGTGTGACAATGTTTGCCCGTCACAGGCTCTAAGTGTGACACTATTGGTTTGCCCTGTCACGGGCTGGAAACGTGACCGGAATTTGGCCCAAAGTCGGAAAGATAATTGATCCGGATCAAGTTAATATAGAATGGAAAGAAAAAGCATTGAAAACATTAATGAAGATTTATGAGCTATCGTATGCTATATCATTCTTGCGTGGTTGGACTTTCATTGATATTTGACGTGCATACTTATATTGATTATTTGAGCCTTTTGATAGTCGGTTTATGATTTCATGAAATGTGCATCGATTTATCGTGGCTTTCAAATTCATATTATTATTGTGTTGGTTCGGAAGTGTAGGGATTCTTACTGGGCTGTAAAGCTCACCCCCTTTTTCTTCTTTCTTTTTATCAAAGTTGCAGGATGCTTAGATTTGGATGGGATGGGCGCAGAGTACAAGTATCAGAGTCATTAGCTAGTTAGTTTGTTTGTCCTTCTTTGATGTCGATGAACATTTGAAGATCTTAAAATTGAACTAATTTGTTTATTTGGATATGTCGGACTTGTCTATTTGAATTATTAAATTAATCGTGGATTTATTGGAATTTTGTTAAACATAGGCCTTGCATGATCTTTAGGGCATTGCTCTAGGGCTCATGCGGCCGGTCGCGTACCGGACCCCGGGTGTTGGGTTCGGGGCGTGACACAAATCACATAAACCTACAACAAGAAATTCACAAATCACAGCAAAGATCAAAACGAAGTCATGTACCAAATTCCACAATTAAGAACCGCTGCAAATTCATAGAGTCCGTACCAGCATGTTAGTAAGATTCCCCGTAAACCTAAAATTCAACCAATCGTCCCTGCTGCATTGGCTTAATGGAATGCAGTGCTTTTATTTTCTTGTATAAGCAATTACTGTTGCAGCTTCAAGAAACCATGATCTTACATAACTACTTCCTTGCATACAAGCACCTCATCTCTGGTGTACCTATATATTTTTTTTGCTTGATGTAGAGATGCAGTGTTCCTCTGCATGCTCACTATGATTTGTTCATGAACATTAAAAAATTTCAAGGTCAGAAATTCCTTGTTTGAATTTTATTTCAGAATGGAATATGGAAATATTGCTGAGGTTTGTGGAGCACAAACTTTTGTTTTAATAAGATGACAATATGGCTAGCATTTTGCTAATAAAAATATAGACAAGACATTGACCTACGTTGGTGTGCCTTCACCATTTTAATGAAGCCCAGTAAAATAAGAGGATTAATTCCTAAGATTGATGAACAAGCAGAGCACCTGGCATATGCTAAGGCACCCAGGTAGAGCTTGTGTGCAGCTTAATACAGATCATTTGCACATGCCAGTGTGCCTCCAAAATCCTAACTCAAATGTTAACACCCACCCCCCCCCCCCCCCCCCCCCCCCCCCCCAAAAAAAAAAAAAGAGCCTTAAACGAAGGATAAAGAGCAGACCAGTTAATGGGCCATTTCGCATACAAATGAACTAAAAAGAGTAGAAACGTACTGCGGGAGAAGATTTTCATGGGGAAAATATCAGGATTTAATGGTTCTGACTGACCTGTACTTGGAGCTGCAGCTGCTTGAGATATTCAATGGCCTCATCAAGCATGGAAGCTTTGTCAGTCTGTTTCAGAGAGACAGTAAATAAATTATAGAAATGAAAATACCGGATTAAATGGGAGAAAATAATAAAGAAAACGATGGAGGCCAAAGAGCTTTGACAATTAAAACCTTGTTAGAATTGGGAATCAGATTCTGCAGCGCTTTCATCTTCTCGTTGATTCTACTTCTCCTCCTCTGCATCCAAACAATTAAAGCAGCCAGAAGTTACAGAAGAGATCTTCCTAAGAAAAAGAAAGCACGACGTGGGAAAGAGCATCGAGATGGCAATATTAAGGCAAGAAATGCAGCAATCCGGGAGCACCTTCTCGGACAAATTGTGAACCTCGGCAGCTCTGCTTCTCTTGGAGCCGGAACCCCGAGGCGGGACCGGCTTCGCGGGCTCCTCGGCCTCCTCCGCACCTTCCTACAAACCACAAGAATCAACCAATCAACGATGACAGCAGCGAAGCGGGTGCGAACAGCTCAGAGATGCCGCAAAACCACCTCGCTCTCAGAATCACGGGCTTCATGATCCAGCTCCGGTGGCTTCCCGGGGCCCTGGAGGAGGGAGCATCCGGGGCCGGCGGGAGGAAAGGGCATCGGAGCCGCCGCCGCCGCCGCCGCCGCCGCCCGAGCGATCGAGGAGTAGGAGCAACCCGGAGGAGAGATGTGGCCTAGCAAGGAGGAGAGGCCCTGTCGCTGACAGTGCTGACCAGTATACGACGACGACGACGACGAAGTGGAGAAGGGAGAGGGACCAGAAAATGACCAGCTGCTGCTCCTGTTGAGGTGGATGCTGTTGCGGTTGTGGTCACCCATCCCACATCTAAACCAATGGGAGGCCAAAGAAGAGGAGGTGAAAAAGAGAGCGAGAATGATGCAAAGCAGAGCAAAAGGAAGTGAAACAAAATCGAGCACGGCTCCCTCTCTACTTCTATAGCCGAGCCCAGCCTTGCTTGTCCAGGGCAACCTTTACGACCACCTAATCCTGTTCCGCCCTTCTCCGGTTGGGCAAAGTTTTGAGCCTAATAAGCTTGCATAATAGCTGCTTCTTTTTTTGCTGAAATATAGTAGCTTTTCCGGGACGGGGGGGGGGGGGGGGGGAGAGAGGAGCGGTGTGCTTGCGAGCGTGCTGCGAGGTTTAAGGCTGCCGGTTTGTCGCATCGGAGTGCCTTTATGACGGGGAGGAGCGTGTTAATAATATAGGATTGCGTGTGGGTGGGGAGGTGGGTGGGTTTTTTTACTTCCTGAACCCTTCTGCAAAAGCGAGCAAAGTACAGAACAAATCATGACCCTACCTCGGTTGCTTCTGTCTCCCAGTTGCCATTTTTATTCCCGAAAGGAAAATAATAGTGGATTTATAGTGGCAGCAGCGGAGGCTTATGGGAGTTTGTTCGCTGCTGGTGGTGGTTTTGGGAGTCGCAGGCAAAGGCGTTGGAAAAAGTGCGGAGAGGGGGATGGATGTCTTCATCGTGTAATAAATGAACGAATCAAGTGGAGAGGATGGATGAGAGAGAGAGAGAGAGAGAGAGAGAGACTTCAGCTGCAACGGCGCATTGACAGCACGGGCCTTTGCGTCCATTTCAAACCACGGAACCGCCACCGGTGTCTTGGGATGGCATCGCACCGTTTTCCCGGTCCACTGAAGATGCACAGGACGGCCGCAGGGCTGACCGGTTCTGTTTTATTTTATCATATCATTACACTCTCATTTCGCAAAAATGAGATTACTACTACTCGTCGCTTCGATCATCTAATCCGGAGGACGGACCGGGATAGCGTGCGAAACTTCAAATTTTACAGATACTGGTTTGTGCTTTTATATTTATATATATATATATATATATATATATATATATATATATATATATATATATATTAATATTGCGTAGAAATAGAAGGAGATCCTTGCATCCAGCGAGGGAATATTCTGGCTGAATGGGTTGCAAAATTAAACGCAACAATGTTGGGGACACTGACTGCGGCTAAACACTGGCCCCAGCATGGATCTCCACGCCTCACATGCTTGTTCCATTGGAGTCCTGGCATCTTCACCGGATTGAGAGTCCACTCCCAAGAGACTCGATTGCTTCAACCCCGGCCTGAGTTTCCGTGGCTGGGTGTTTCACCAACATCGACGGGAGAGTAGGCGCCCCAGAGGGAGGATACCCACCTCCCCTGATTCAGTTTCGGAGGAGAAGACCTGTGCATTATCCGTAGGACTTTTCTCATCATCCAAAGCATCGCGAAGCTGCTGCACCGCCACGCCATGAGCCCGGGCGTTCACAGTCGTTTGATTACGACCATCGAATTGAGCCACCTCCTCCTCGTCGCCAAGGCCCGCCCGAGAAGGATGAAGCGGATGATTAATTAGCTGGAATAGCCATCTGAGGGAGTTGGGGACACGGCCTTCCGTCGTGTGCTTTTTCTAGCTCCCTACTTCGTGCGAAGGTCTAAAATTCGGGTGGCTTCGGCCTCCCTTGCAATCGAAAAAGCAAAAAAAAAAGCGACGAAGGTATCGTCGGTAGACCTGAATTTGCTGCTGATTAATTTGGATGCTCTTAGAGGGCCAGAACTCGCCAGTTGGGCCCCAGAACCCGTAAGCCAACTCGAAAGGGTCCCTCAGGAGCCAGGACCCTCACCCCTGCCCCTTCTGAGCCCCCGCTGGACGGTGATGGTCTTACGCTTGTGGTCGCCATCAAAGGGTGATTTGGACCCGAGTTGAAAGTCAAGGAAACTGGGTACAACTTGATGAGGTCCCCTCAACCTTGTCCCTCGAAGGCGGCTAAGCCAAGAAGAACAAGCACATACAAGAGACCAAGGCAGAGGCCAAGTCAAACCCAACCTCCTCAAGTGCCCACTTGATGACTTTGGAGGCCAGCCACTTTTTTCTACCACCCCGCCAGACCAAACCTCTGGCGAGGTTAATTTGTTTCCTTTATCATGAGGCTCAACCACTTGTTGCCTCAATCTCCATTCTTAACCAAGTCAAGTTTGGAGTTAGAAGAAGACAATGCCAAATTTTTATATTAGCCCGGCATTACCTACTATCGGTCAAGATGGCACAACATCACAAGGCCAACGTTAAGAAGCAAAGAAGAGTCTATTGGTGTGGGAAGCAAGTGACCGACACGATGTTCCCACCACAACTGTAAACCGCTGAAGGTCATTAAACCAAAAGGGTGTAAGTATATTTTTTTTTTCAAATAATTACTACTACTGCTACTTATTACTAGCTAGGGTGCAGCGACTACGCAGGATGAGAAGAAAAAAAGTACTGCATTTCCAGAATCAGCAAAGATATTGAATGCTATTCTACGCAGGATTTTGAATGCGCATGGAATGGACTAGAGCATCTTCCACATTTAAACTCAAGCAAATATATGAGAGAGGCTAGGCTTTTAATTAGTGTCCGCTGCTTAATTAGTGTTTTGGCTGGTAGTAGAGCAGGTAAAATAGTGTGCGTTGTGGGTGGTATTTTGTGGAGTACTCGCACTCCGATGGCAATGCGAAAATCCTTAGTATATTAAAAGTACTGACTGCTGATCGATTATTCTAATCGATTTATATTTATATTGTACTGTTGACATAGGAATGAGGGGACAGCAAGGAATGCAAATTGATTTATCAGTCAATAATGAAAAGCAAGTGGAATCTCCGCCATTTACACCGTCCATCCCCTCGAGCCAGTCATGTGCCTCGTCGCAGTTGCCGAGACGCTGTTCTAATGTATATCATTTTTTCCCCTGGAGATGAAATTAATTAATTATTTCTTTTGGCCGCAAGAAGTTAATTATTTTCGGTAGGCCAAGGAATAAGAGTTTAAAGTAAGAAAAATTATAGCGGCAGCGGTACATCGTCAATCGCAAGGCGGATCATCGCGTCGACCCACCCTACCCTTTTTTTCCCCGCAAAAAAAAAAAAAAAGAGAAAGGAAATTCCAATGGGGCGGCATCTGCGTCCGTTCGTGCGGTCTGATGGTGGCAGTAGAAGAGCAGTGCTTGCTGCATTTCGTCGTCAACGTCCGACCCGATGAAACGTCGCACGCAGTAAAAAGCAAAGGAAAAGAGACGAAAGGCCTAAACAGAACAGAACAGAACAGAACAGGGTAGGAGAACATAAGCAGAGAGAGAGGAGAGAAGGCGCGGGGTCCCAAAAGCGGTGTTGCTGCTGCCGCTGCTGTCTGCTTTCCCCTTTTCCCTTTTTCCTTTTCCCAGTGATATACCAGGCCCATACGCCCACCTTACGTGCTGTCGCTGTGCTCCTCACGTACATAGATCTAGGATATCGCTATCCCTATCCCTGGCCCTTCCCGACCCAACACGTCAGCCGCGTGGCTCCCTTCCATTGGCCCCCGCGATCTCCATATCCAAGGTTTGTCCCGTCGACGGCACCCTCCGAGAGTCGCCGTCGCTACCGGGAGCACGTCAGGGAGGGAGGGTGGGAGGTGCTGCCGCTAAATTCTGAATCAAAGGTCGAGGCGTAGCTCGTCTCGCTTTGAGGGAACTGAGTGAGGTTGGATAAAACTGACATGAGAAAGTATTGGTCGTCTTAATAAGTCTATTTGCTGAAAAAAATTCGGCAAAAAATCCTCTAATCCTTATGCTTAAGTGACATTACTAAAATAATAATATGAAGAAAAAAAAAAATTTACATGGAGAAGTCTTCAAATAAGCTTACTTAAAAATCCTATAGCCACCCTTTTTATAAAGTAGAATATAAAACCGTTACTTGATTTAGCGCGACATATCTTAATTGTATGATAACGGTCGACACTATGTTTACAATGTGATAACCATTCCGTGCTAACAGTACTCGGTGGTAATCATACTGATCATACATTAAATATGATGCTGCCATAATTGCCTGTCTTTATTGACATAAGCAAAGTGACACTTCAATTTTACTAAAATTATTCCCCTTTTTGGACATTCGTTTGCTTGATGCTGATGCAGCTGGCTGTGCTCATGCTAGGTTAGTGTGAGTTGCCTTTTTCACAAAAAAAAAAAAAAAAAGATTGGTTGAAGCCGAGGTCAAAAAGTCCTATATTTTTCCATCAAGAGAGTCTGTCCAAGGGGCAATAACCAGGGACTCTTAAAAAAAAGCAGAGGGAGCTCTGCCCAAAGAAAGGAGGAGGATTTGAAAACCAATTGATCAGTGACGAGCTCGGCACGATAAGAAATACTGCGGATAGGGGGCGCTTTTGGGATAAGAATCCTAAGGTACCTCTCGAGATGCCAAGAAAAATAGATAGATATTGTGTTTCATCCATCCATGGTTTTATTTACAAGTTCTCGCCCCATTTTGGTGTCATACATATGCATGCTATAAAACTAGGCAGGTGCATGTCTATTAAATAGGCCAGAAAGTGGATCGGATTAGGGCTGGGTCAATGCCAAACTCGCCACACTACATTTGGTTCGATGCCCAGCTTCAGCCATGGGCTGGGTTGGATGTAGGTCCAATCTAGGGGCATCAGACTTACATTTGCCCCATAAGTACTGAAGACGGATGACTGTGACTAAAGATGCTGAGTGGATCATATCCCCATCTAAGAGGGTTAGAAAGTTGAAGGTCGAGGAACTTGATTTTATGGCAAATAAATTGAACTACATTGTTGCTGCTGGGAATCAGCTTGACCAAGGCGCCAAGCTCGACAAAATTGTTGGAGTGTTCGACTCGTTTACTGTATAGATCGAAAGGATTAGCTAAGGGTCGATGCACACCTCCACAGTGATGGTTCGATGGCTGCCGGGCTTGGATGGCAATGACTCCAACATCGTGCATCTTTAAGCTGGCATTGGATGATGGAGGTTTTGCTCATACCATTGCTTTGACACTGGATGCATCCTAAAACAACAAAAATAGAAAAACTCCGACAAAAATCCCATAATGCCTAAGTCAAAAGAGAAAAGTTTGAGAGTAGCAAAACATGACTCTCAAAAAATAAGAGAGAGTTTGAGAGTAGCAAATAGAGTATAATAGGATCAGAAAAAAAAAACTTACCTAAAGGGCCTCTGGAGATGCAATAAAAAAACGAGAACTAGAGTCCATAGCCAAGTAGTTTGGACATGTGCACGAGCCGTTACAATAATAACCTGCATATTTCGCCTTTAAATCATGTTTGTGCCTCTCGACCGTATGAATTACTTGCATATCAAGTTTGAATAAAAATAATTTGCGATGATAGCCAAACTACTACTAGCTGGAAGGAAAGTTTGAACTATGAAGAATTCTCCATGCATCCTAAATGGACCATCTGGTGAGCTCTTGTTGGTCGGTTTGCCACACTGGCCAAGACCGGTTCCAAGATGCATCATACATGAAAATCAAAGTTTCAATCTATTCCAGACCTGCATCAGCTAGATCCCGCAGGTCCACTCAGCAGGCCAGCAAATTCTGATACAGGCATTGGTCCAAAACACATCAGAAAGCGGATGCCATCTCAGGTAAAACAAAGAAACAAGCTGAGATTGCGCCGCTTTCGGCAGATAACAGAGTCCACCGAACCAACATGAACAGAACCGAGCAGCAAGCACAAAACGCATCGATCCTCGGTAACGGCAACAAAACACTGGAGCATTTTGGCCATGATCTTCTTGGTTCTCCAATTCTACCTGCTGACCTCTAGCTTGCAAAACGGAGAGATTAAATTCACAGCACAGCACCTATCAAGCTCCTGATGTCAAATGTTATATACACAGTTGCTGGGTTTATTCATTCAGAGGGTAGCGCAGTCAGCAGGAAAACAACTTCAAGGAATGGCAAAATTTGCAAAGAGGAAGTCAAGGGGGGAAAAAGAAAAAAAATTATCCACCAGTGTCAATGGATTTAATGATTTCGAGGCAAAGAAATAGCTCATGCAGAGCACGGTCATCTATCCAATCAGAGAACTGAAGCAGGAGATGTGTCGCTTCCCACTCCCTCATGTCGCAAGAGCAGTGCTTTTACAAATGGGGCACAAATTCTTGTGCGTCAGCCATTGTTTGATGCAAGCTGTATGGAACTCGTGTCCGCAATCCAGCATCCCAAGGTCCTCCCCTTGGACATATTCTTCCTGAACAGAAGAATCAGACACTTCGTTAGTAATGCCCACTGAAGAGGCCAAAAGTCAAGAACCGGATAGGAATCACACCTGACAGATACAGCACGGTTCAACTTCCATAGATTCTTCCACGTTACCCAATAAATATTTCCGCTGCTTTAGACACTTCAAAATCACTTCCTCGCTGAGTCCGGTGCTCACATTTCCTATCCGCTCTTCCAGTGCCAATAATTCCTGCGGTCGATGAGATAATCGGGTTAAATGACCTCCAACTGTGAAAAGGATTTTAACTATGTATCTCATGAGAAGGAAGCTCTTGCCTCATAAGACATATTATCTACATCAAGCCGCATGTCTCTATGCCTGTCGTGCAAGTCAGCAACCCCATAAAAGGCAGACTGGTCGAGGATCAAGATATCCTGGCCAGTTACAATCACTACACGTCAAACTCCAAAAGAAAAAAGATTGAAAGATCATATCATTTTACAAGATTGTTGATATTAGGCTAGTCTCCTCTTTGTCCTGTTTTTAGTAGCTCATGACATTTATGTGGGCAATTTTACATCAACGTGGAGAAAACCGATTAGCAGACACCAGACGGTCTCTGCGCTTTCTTGAACCACAATAACAAGCTCTCACTTTTTCTTTTTAAAAAAAAAGGGAAATACCGCACATCTTCCACATTCACAGCGGTAAGCAGACTGGTGCGATTTGGTTCCATTGAGCTCATGCATATGATTAAGGCTTCAATCACCTTGTCCAACAAGCTTCTAACATAATATTCCAATAGTTGTCAATAACTTTTAATTTTGCATACAATGAAACCAACAATAAAGCTTTCATGCAAACGTAAACTGCATAGACGACTATGATCACCCATATGTCTTGTCATTCACTTGTTCGTATGATATTTTAATATCCTCTAAGATCAATAATTTTTATTTCAAAAGATATCCCTTATCAATTGCTGAAATAAATCTAACACAAGCAATCAGGTTGCAACATGTCAAAATGACATACTCTAGCAAATTTCAATATGTATAACTTTTCTAATGTAACAAAAACAAAAGCAAAAATAAATAAGGCAAACTTTTAAAGCATGCTAAACATATCACAAAAGAAAACAATGGATGTAAGTTTCATTTTATACCTACAAAACTCCACATCTTCAATTATTTTATTTAACAGAATATATACATATATATTATAGGCAAGGCAAGGCCTCCAATCCTATCTTGTTGTCAAATCAAAATTCCTCAGCACATGCTATATGACTATGGCCATGCCATATCGGAATTAAATCATGCATTTGGCATTTTAAACTAGAGCGAAATATAAGTGCTTCAAATAGGTCAACCAATGGCACCCTACTAACATGGATCATGGGATGAGTCCAAATGGTGCAGGGGGGAACATAGAGGGAGCACTCAAGAGATGAAAGGCATACAATAGCCGAACTAGCATAACTGGATATCGAGCCTACAGAAAGGCGCTCAAGCAAAAAAAAAAGGGTGTCGCATGGGATCAAATGGCACAGAACATCTCTGTCTGAGTCCAGAAACATACAGTGAGCCAAGAAATCAGTATGACCTTCGTCTGCAAATCTTGAGAATAATTTGTCTGCAACTTAAAAGACCTATAAACGCACATACAGACAAACACTATTCAATAGTTAACCCGATCAGCTCATAGAATAATGTGGTTGTGGTAAAAGAGATCAGGTTCAATTGAATTAGCCATTTTGAAGGCCTGAATCGTCTACTCTATGAAGAATCCTTAACTGCTGTCATGACCTACCTCAAGCTTGACCTAACATGTTACAATATCTATAGAGCCGCCTCCACCACAAGACATGAGGATGCTTTGTTAATTATGTGAAAATGAGGTTATGCTCAATCTTGCGGTACATAAAGAAAGGCAATAGGAGTATCTAAAGAGAGCTGCAATCGGCAGGTGGAATGCATCCTAGGAAGATCTTATAAAATTATTTAAAACTATAAACATAATCGCACAAGATGGCATGCTGGCCGGTAAAATAATTTTCTCCCTGCAGAGTATACAATAATCGCACATACTCAATACATGCTTAATAATAATGCAATGAGCAATATCAAATTATATCAATAAATCAAACATCAAAAAATGAAAAAATAACCAAATACTGGTCAAACCTGTAAGTTGTAACCAAGGTGTTTGGGCACCAATAAAAAGATTGAGGGTCATACCTCAACCAACCCTTAGTAATACCAGACCGCCAGACTATTTAAAACCTGAGCTGCATAGACTTAGCAGGTTGTGGGTGACAGACAGCCAACTGCATGCAGCGGCCACTTAGATGGTCAGGCCCTCATGTGTCCAGGGTATCTAGCTAGCCTAAACAACCCAATTACCTTTCTAGAACAATGTGAGCTGTGCACGGATAAGGTTGGCTCGTCAAGAATTAAATACTTTTCTATTGATATTTTAAAATTTCACCCACATTTCTAGACAAACATGCCCCTAAAGAATGCAAGGAGATAAGCCTCCACCTTGAGTACTCTGATGTAGACGATTCCTATAGCTACCAAGCATCAGACTTTCAGAAATTCTTCATGAACTATTTTCCTCTTCTCCCTAATAAAATACTCAGAAGACAAACAAAGAGGAAGCCTTGCATGATTTTACAATATGGTATCTTTTTTTTATTATAAACAACATTTTACTGTGATATAATAGCTAGCATGGTTGTCTCATGCTAAACGAAGTTATTCTTTTGGCATTTGATGCATACAACCAAAGTTTAAATACCTAGCAACTATATGATAGTTCATAATATTAACATCTGACGAAAAGTCATAGTTAGCTGTCAACTAGAAAATGTTTATTTTCGTGTTTTATATCATATTTTTATCCTTTTCTGATAAAGGACCTATTGAACATAATAGAAAGTATGAAACTAACAAGAAGTAAATAGTCACTCGGATTTTACTTCTTCCTCTATTTCAGCGAGCACCCAACATGTGCATCTGTGTTGGACATTGTCCCAATCAACCATATGAATTGTGATAAAACAAATATCGATTTGCTGCAAGACAGCGAGCTATGGACACATATTCCTTTCAGCTCTCCACCTATGTTTGGAAAAGAAAGGATGAGTTAGGATAGAGTCAGGTAGAGTCAGGCCTCATCTAAGCGACACTGTAATTATCCTAGCTCCTGAGGAATACAAAACAGCTTTGATTTAATTTACTAAAATATAAGAAAGCAAGCATAGAAATGCACATGAAGCTTGTTCAAAATACTTTTAAAAAATTTACGGAATCAGGGAATTTCTTTCAAGATGCTGCATCTTTCAGGGTAGAGAAAGTATGAATCAAGATAAAGCAATTTTTATGATTTAGGGAAGTGTACTCTTTAAGTTCATAGCAAACAACCAGGTTGCATCCGTATAAGCAAACTGAACTTGGACCTTCATAACCAAAATACGGCCTCGAAACAACATAACTTTTACCAGGAAACATCTTCAAGAAATGAATATGATCCAGCCTTCCAAAATAAAGTAAAATGAGCATGAAATGCATAGAAAACTAATTTAAGAATTGCTCAACTGCACATATAAATTATGAAGAAACCGGTGAAAAACAACTGCAGACTAGTTTCTTTAGTACTTTTCCATGTGTAACCACCAAGTCTCCAGCATGTTTTAGGTCATAATTCTACATTTATATCTGCAAACGTTTCTAATCCTCACTACAATGATTCCTATTTAGCAATTGTCGATTAGTTATCAGTGGGAACATCAAGATGAATGACTTAACTAACTATCAGATCGACCAAATTGAACAAATGATAGGTCAAGATCATGTTGTTCATTGGGAATTGAAGAGGGGAGAACAAGCAGACATCAAACAATTAATTTCCAATGTTAAAACAATCAAAAAACTAATCGTGCCATGCTTAAGAACAAAGTCGTTGGAAGACTGACCTCAAATCGTAAATTTCCCACCCTACGCATAGATTCCAGTGCACTACGAATCTGGTAAAAAAAAAAACAAATACGTATTCAATGAAGACAAAATCATATATTGTTTCATCACTGGAGACAGGGAATATCATGTAACCTTAACATTAACATGGTCATTAGAAGTAGAGCAAAGGAAAACAGTTATCAGAAGAGAGTGATCTTAAAATCATTTGTAAGGAGTACTACGTAATTATATATTAGTATAAGTTATTTGAAAAATTTGTCACCTCCTATGTTTCTTGTTTGTTAATTAAGCAGTAAAAAAGAATCAATTCATTTTCACAGAAAAGACTTTGAACTTAGATCAGTTAATAGAGATCTAGTACATATTAAACTTTCCATTCAGGGTTATTTTCACAAGTAATTTCAGTAAAAGCATAAAGTTTTAGAAAAATCTGAAATTAAATACCAAAAAGACCAAGTCAAATGCAAATCCAATTAAATTAAGCCTTTTTATTTTGGATTTAGCCAGTTTCTTTTCTTTGTGATCTTGAAGGCATAAAAATGCCCAATAAATGAATGAGAAGCATTATGAAACCAAACTCTAAGGAACAGCAGATTGAAAATACAAACCATCACTCTAACATAGAAGACACTAGAATGGTCAAATAGTTCTGAAAAATAAGCTTGTTCCAACTAAAACAAAGCATGGAGCAATAATTTGGTTACAAGACATAAAGGCGCAAGATTTTCAAAAGGAAAACAAAAGCAGTACAATGGCCTCCATCAGTTTATTGAAGAACCTAGTTGTATCATATTAGTGCATATGACCCCACCAAAATGGGCAATTCTAGAATGATATGTGGTCTTCATATGGACGAAGAGATGATATATCCATGGTTTAAATATAAAAGAATTTTTTTTTTTAAATGATTCAAATTGTTGGATGATAAAGGCTATTTTCTATAAAGCAGTGTATACAACTTCACAGCTATCAATGTGAACTTATGAACGTATATGACACTTTCTCACTCGATCCCCATATGACTTAATGTAAGACCAATTTAAGGCAGTAGACTAATCAGCACATGGTAGGTTGATAGTATGATTATTTGGGAGTGTTGATATCTTAGTGAAAAACATTACTGCTTCCAGAATATTAAAGATTCATTAAGCAAAAGGATCGCAAATCCAATTTCCTTCCTACAATGAAACCACATATGCAACTAATGAAAAATCCTAAATAGTCGAGAAAATGATTGTACCCAAAACATACCTCTGATATCATCCTGCTTCTCCCTTCCCTTGCAGCTATTATACTCCTCATAGTCAAGGGAACACCAAAAACATTATCATTTTGTTGGTCCATTAAAAATGCTGACCTCATGGGCAGCTGCTGATGACCACGGAAAACAGCTCCAGATTGATGACCTCTCCCCTGTGATGTGATAGAGTGACCAGAACGTTGTAGAGAAAAGTTACCCATCTGACCTCCAGATTCAGAGCCACCAGACGGTAACGATGACCGCCGAACACCATCTGTTAAGCTCTGAGGATATCGGTTAGGGGGATTTTGATGAGAAACCCAGGTAGATCCTACCGTTGGATGGACCACCGAAGTAGTGCCAGTTTGTGAAGTAGGCACTCCATTTCCAGCAATGCTAGTGCTCCTATCAGACAGATTCCGATTTGTCCGGTCTTGCACCAAATGTCTCATATCAGGTGTTGAAACAAAATCTGACGCATTGTTTATTGTCATGTTTCTTGAGTTTGTGTCCTCTCGCATAACAGTCACTCTCTCCTCTGAGTTGACAGAGCCCAATGAACCACCAATTCTTGAACTGGAAGCTCCAGTCCATGGGAAATGGTACAGTGTTTGAGGCAGACCAGGAATAACTGGCACATGAGGCTGACCATGTGAGCTTGAACTAGCACCTATTGGCAGTGGTTCTAGTGGCTGACTAAATGGGATAGGATGGAAAGGTGGTTGATTGGGTGATGGTACATTAAAGCGCCTCACAGTATTCCCTGAGGACCATGAATTAAATGGGGAAATATCATGTTGTTGGGCAGGGTTCATTCTCAATCGAAAACTTCTACGTGAGTTATCTGCATTGCCTGCTGTGCTTGCAGAAGGATAGCATTCAGAATCCACTTCCCTCATGATGGTGCCAAAACCTGCGTTTAGCTGTCCTTCAGAAGGATTTGCAACAGATAGATAATCTGACGAGCTACCTATACTTAAACCAGTAGCAGGATTATAACTAGAAGAAGCAGAATGCAGTAAACTATTCTCGCCTTGGTGTATAAAGCTTGCACTTCCAGCAGGTACACCTCCAATGTTTTTCCTTTTGCAGGCTAAGCGCCGACCATCCAATGAACTTCCTGGCCTCCCATCACCATCTTCTGGCATAAAGCCAATCCCTCCAGAAGAATTTCCACAAAAATTTGAAGGACCATTCAAAGATGGAACATGCTCAAGTTCTAATAAGCCTGGGGTATAAGTAGGATGAGGGCATAGCCTTGCTTCTGAAACCTCGCTGTTGATATCAACGAGACCAGCATTGTGTTCTGAGTTCCGAGGGAGATCATTTAAATTGGAATCCTGAACAGATTGCTCATTGTCAACTTGAGTTGCATTAAGATTAATGTTGGCATTTTCCAGAGAAAGCATACTGGCTGCTTCAAAACGCCTTTCCTCTATCCTCAGGCTACCTCCCATGTTAATTGTCAGTGGTGCCCACCCATGCTCCATTTTGATTTCATCATGGCTGCCATGGTTTAGTGAGTGTTCTCTTGAGCTAGATTCCCCTGCGTTCCAGATGCCCAGTCGAGAATCATCTCGAGCAGCCATGTTTACATATGACATATTAGCATCACTGGGAGATACTAGATAATCTGGTAGGTTCTGGGTCTCTACTGGATCAAGAAGCATGTTATTCCAGTACATTTGTTGATCAATGGCAGAATTGCTCGAACTTGATACATTGTCAAACTCAAATGCTTCAGGGAAGGGTTCCACAGAACTCCTTTGCCCTTGCATTAGGCAGGTTGTTCTTCCCTGGATCTTCAGAAAAGCAGAAACCAGGAGGTGCTACAATACCGTCCGTCACATGCAACCACTCAACTATGTCACTTGAACTCAAGCAGCCTGCATAGCAAAAATAAAAAGCCAGAAACTATTATTTGCTATTCAAATAGACTTTCTTCTGGTTCACTCCTTATTTAAATAAATCAGCAGCAGTGCACTGTGAGATTGCAAATAAGACAAGCAAGTCTTCATCAGTACAGAAACATGATTAACAAACATAAGAGATAAAAATAACCAAAGAAAACTTCTCTGTGTATATGCACATGCATACATGTGCACATTTATCCGCACTCAACGTTCCTTGCTTTGCAAATTTAAATTTTGATTTCTTTGCTAAATGATCAACATGTAAATTATCGATTGATGCTGGAAACCAAAAAACTTATCTAACTCGTCTATTAAGACATATAATGGAAAATTGGGGAAGACACTGGATCCCTGGCATTGTTACCAACAAGAGTAGGGACAAGATATCAACAAAAACAATGCCTTTGCAGCTAGCCAGGGAAATAAATTTCAAGATCTTTTCTTTTATCCAAAAGTAATGCATCCATCAATTTGAGGGATCCGAAAACATATATGCAGAACCATGTCATCAGTTTGTTCCTCCGTATCCATAGAATGTTTCCACATAACCTCCATTGTGAACATTGACATAGTGATAGGGTAACAACTCCATACTAATGTTACATTACAAAAGAAGCTAATGTTTTATAATACATATACAATTGAATATAGGCCCAAGATACAATAATTGCATATATTTGAGCACCCTAATAATGCATGTCACATCCATTCAGCGCCTAGAGCTTTAGGCAGGCCTCCATGCATGTTTTTTCAGTTCAAAAATTACTCTTCACTTAATATACTAGAGCATAACATGTAATCCATTCAGCATTGCCTTGCCATAATAAGGTAGAGCGTGAAGAAGAGGAGGATTTGATATCTTCAGGGTATTCGATGCACTTAAAAAATAAAATATGTGAAATGTATCTAATGGATACTCAGCAGCTAAACAAGATAAACAGGGATATGAAATGCAATAAGTCATAGTGCAAGTGTACAACATATATACTTGAGGATGCATGGTAAATAGGGTTATCATACAGTCATTAAAGACCAGAAGAATAAAAGATTGGATTGCTTGTACACTTTGTATTTGAGTTGGATATTTACTAAGGCCTGGATGTGAGTTTTTCATCACCACCACGTGCCTCAAGATTCCTGATCTATCAATTCCACTCCACATTTTTCTCAAGTTCTCTAATGTTATCATGAGCAGAAAATTAACACCAGAATGAGAAGGTCTATATCAGCACAGTATGATCATATCAAAGTATAATGCAAAGACCAAACTTTAAGAACAAAGAGCACTCATAAAACACATATCATTTCAAAGTGATGATGGAGGAACTAAAAATTTTCACACCACATTCGTCGATATTGAAACCTTTTCTATCGTCGAAAAGATAAAACATGTAAAAAAGCATCCCTAATCTTCTATGAATTGAGGATTTTGCTTCTCTAATATCCATACACAATCATGAAATACGTACTAGTTAGGCAGTACAGATAAGTATCCATGTCAAGAAGATGGATTTTGATTCTGTCGATCATGAAAATAGATAGGATTCTTCCAGCAACATCATTCAACAGTGTTAAGCACTTTAAATGAGAACTCTGACAGTTTGCATCTCAGAAATTTCCTTCAAATTTCAAAATGTAAATCCTCAGATAATTATTCCAACGGTTGTTCATGCACTTGCTCCACGCACTCAATTACTCACAAGCAAACTAACAGTTCCTATTGTAACATTTCACCCTGCTTGTGCATGATAACTCCAATCAAAAATTTTCATGCATCCCAAACTTTATTATGCCCAATAAGTTTTTCTTTTTTCTCCTCATGTTATTCATTCTGCTATCATTAGAAACTTCATGTTTTGCACTGTAAATTATTCTCCATATATCTAATTGGGCAGCATACTCCTGCATCAAGGGGAGCTACTTTGTCACCTCTACAGCATTACACATCGAATTCAGTTTTGAGCTGTGTATAATTCGCAGAATGTATCATAGGTAATAACTTTTATCGTACATAATTGGTGGATTTTTTGGTGCCAAACCCTCAAGTAATTACACAAGAAACTTGGAGCTGGTGGCAGGGAAGAAGGCCATCTTATAGGTAAAATTAAAAATTACAGATCGTACCCTGTAACAATAAAAAAACAAACTAGTCAGCATAAATCTCTAGCTTCAAGGGGGGAAAAATATCTTGCTTTAATCTAACGCTAGACAACAGAAGGGTCTGCCTAAAAATCAATTAAAAATGTGAAACCTTTGTAATATAATCGTGTCTAAATACATGAGACAGTTTCATCTCAGGCCAAATGTTCCATTAAAAACAGTCGACAAACCGATCCATGAGAAGAATGAATAATAATAAATAAAGAAAAGCAGCTAAGCGAGAAACCCCATGTAATCTAAAAACAGAAAAAAACGAAGAAAGTTCCAAGTCCCGAACGAAGCCACGATCTTAACCCCCGATGAAAAGATTAGTTTTTTTTTTCCAAACCAAAGCCAGATTCTCTATTCTTTAAACGAAGTCTCGAAAGAGAAGTATTCGGAACACCACAACCATCTGTCAGCGCTCCCAAGTGACACTTAAAATCAACAACAGAATGTCCTACCAAATTTTTTTTAAAAAAAGAATCAAGAACGACACAAAAATCAGATTTTTAAGAAAAGGGAAAGTAATTTGAGGCGATTAAACCACCAGACCATACCTGAACCAGATCAAGATGTCTAAAAGATCCAAGGGCGACAAAACCCCTTCTCCTCTCGCAAGTTTCAAGACCCTCCCATCCTTTCCCCTCCCCCACGCCTCCAAGAAGAGAGAAAGGAACCCGCAGCGACGGAGAAATGCTGAAATGGGCAGGGGGGGTGAATGGAGGAAATGAGAGAGAGAGAGAGAGAGAGAGAGAGAGAGGAAGGGGTTGGAATAGAAAGCGAGAGGCAGGGCGAAATGGTGGAATTTTGGGGGAACTTCCTTCCCCTTTTCCCAAAATTTTCTTTAACTAATTACTCGACACTCGAGGGGGCCTGGATTCGTTTCACGCGACACGGGCCTCCAGCTGTCGGAGCCTCCCGGAGTGTGTTTGAGTACGTGGCTTCTTTCCATTGGTTGAATAACATGGGCCCTCCTCGTAAACAATCCCCTTGCCTGCCACGTGATTAGAAGAGCAGCGGACGCTGTTTGGGAGGAGACAGCTGACGGATTGGGCCGTGGGAATATACGGGCGGAGCGGGACGCCCTCACCCTGATTCTTTTTCCTTTCAATTTTTTTAATCCATTAACAATCCAGCCAAACGAACATGGTGCACATCACCCCTATATGCCTCGCTATAAGATTCCCGCTACTTACTTTTTCCAAATCTAATAATAACAATAATATATCTACCATCCATTAAAGACATTAAACTAACAATTTCTCCCTGACCTTCTTTCCGGTTTCTTTTTCTCTCTATCGATCCCTCCATTTAGAACAACAATTAGCTAAAAATAGTAGCTGCAGCGATTAAAGAATTTAGTTCGCCCCTCGTCACGCCGAATCCTTTCTCCTTCTTAATGTATGATTTTCTTTTGGGCCGTTACCTACTACCTTCCTGTTAAGCTACTCCTGCCGGTAAGGTTATGCCGCCGCAGGGAGAGGTTTTTCACGGATGCCAAAAGAAAAATAAAATAAAATGAAATGAAATGCAGTATTGGTTGGAGAAGTTCCCTCGTTGGAAAAGGTAGGATTGAAAAATAAAGAGGCTGTCGAAAAAGTAAAAGGTGGCGGGCGAGAGCAGCGGTCATTAGCGCGAGCCCATCAGGCATCACAGCTATATATTTATACATATGAATGTCCTGCTGACAGCACTAGCATTTGGTGCGGAGGAGGACCATTCATGCTTTAACTCTGCCAGAGAGCGCGCCGTTATCACCGCATCACATCACCTTCTTATTGACGCTGGTATTTACAAAATTTTGATGCTGTTGGTTTCTTGAAAAATTAGATGAAATGGATGCCTCCTTTCTTTTTTTTCTTTCTTTATCCCTTTATTCCTTCCTGCTGTATCACCCGGATTTTGATGGTGGTTCTTCTGCCTGTAAGAACCTTGCCTGGACCGACGGCTTGCGTTACTCCTCTCTTTATATTCCAACACATTTTGTCAACAAATTCTTCCCGCTAGCCCTTGTAGCCTTTTTTTTTTTTTCTTTTTTGGTGACAAAGCAGCCATCTCTGTGCTATTTGGGGCTCGAGGTATCTTTCTACCAGCCAACTCGGTTTGAAGAACGCACATGAAGTGACAGGCGTCTCTCTCTCGCTCTTTCTTTCTGTGCGTATGCCTGTCTTCTGGTTCATGGTCAACAATAATATGAATGCGTGCACTATGAAATACACACACACACACACACACTTATGGGAGCATGTGAGCTAAGTGCCCTATAGGCGAAGGCAGCAGCATTTGCGCTTGGTGCGCGCGTGATGGCACTGCCGCTGGATTCTAGCTGGCTAGTTTGGGATACCATTGGGCTGCAATAATTATACGAAAATGAAATGTTTTGCTTCACGGTAGTCGCTGTTCTAGGCCAGCATCTGGATTGCGCCCTATTTTAATTTTTAATGAACTCTGCTCTCGGCCTTGTATCTCGCCCGTGCGTGGACTCGTGATATTTTAACCTTTTTCGGACTTAGTTGGGTCCGTCGGACTCGTTCGCCAGTGTCTCAACCATGTGAGGTTGAGGTGATGAGAATGAGCCATCCTGATATACGCCCTGGCCTTTGTTTTTGCCCAATAAATGATTAATTTTTATTTTTGTTGCATGCGTAGGATCTGGATTTGCTCAAGTGAAGCAATTCATGAGACTGCTCAATTTAAATATACAAATATATATTAAAAAAACTATGCCTATATTTGAAACAAGTCTTAGATTTTTTTATCAAAAAAAAAAAGAAAAAGAAAAAGAAAAAACTCATATGATCAATCTGATGGTCAAGATAAGGTTGTAGATGCCACATGTGACTCACATGGGAGGTCTGCTAATTGAATATTGATCCAATTGCTCCTTGAAAGCTGAGCTTCCAATTGCAAGAAAGTGATACTCCTGTGCTGCATTGAGTGCATTCCTACTAGTTGTAAACAATCTCTGCTCTTCATTTTTAATTTAAGGGACTCATTTTGAGGTGGCTAATCTTGTAAGTTCGAGGAACCACCAGGGTTTACATTGAAGGGAGAAATAGGTCATCGGCCGGCAGGAGAGGGAACAGTCATAGTCATGGATGCCCTCTCGATCCTCCCCACATCCCGCTCCATGCATCCCTCAACCGTTCGTTCTCCTACGACCCCCAACACCCCATCCTCGATCGGCATCCCCAAACTAACCTTTAGTGTAATTACCATATTGCCCTTGAAATTTTCTCATACACCCCCCCTTCCTCCTCCTCCGTTTCGTTTTGAAAAGAAAAAAAAAAACACCCCTCAAACCCCCCTTAAACCCCTCGATCCATTTACATCGTTTAGGCGATCTTTGAAGGAGATTTAAGCCCCATTCGAAGCATGGACAAGCAACTAGTGATTTGGGACGAAGAATCGGCCGCAAAGGTACGTGTTCCACCTTGTTTCGAAATTTTTTTTTTTTCACGGTTCGTGCTCCGTTCGGCACTGGATCGCCGAACAAAAGGCTTCTGTTCGGCTGAACAGTGCCGAACAGAAGCCTTCTGTTCGGCAACCCTCAACCGAACAGATCTGTTCGGCTGCACAGTGCCGAACAGAAGGCTTCTGTCCGGCACTGTTCAGCCGAACAGAAGCCTTTTGTTCGGCGATCCAGTGCCGAACGGAGCACGAACCGTGAAAAAAAAAATTTCGGAAGAAGCCGGCGAGGTGGTTCCGGGAGAAGCCGGCGAGGTGGTCGGAGATCGGGAGAATGCCGGCGACGAGAGGGAGAAGGGGGAACGGGAGGGTTTTGGGCGTTGGCGAGGTGTTTTGGAGGGGAAGAGCGGGGTGGGGGGGGGGGGGTTTGGGGGGTGTAGAGAGCAATTTAGGTGAGGGGGTGGGGAGGGTGGGGGGTAATTTAGGAATTTTTAATTTTTTAGGGGTGTCCTTAGCAAATGGGGGGGTGTAGAGAGTATTTAATTTTTTTTTAATTTTTGGGGGGTGTCCTGAGCAATAGGGGGGGTGTATATAGAACCACCCTCCACGGCCTCCTCAACAGCTTACCACAATGTCCTCCCTGCCCTTTGTCGCGACTTCCGCTATGTCTAAAAACTTTTATCATAGAATACTTGTAGTGTTAGCAATGCTTACGGTGACAAACCTGACGATGAAAATTTTTCATCTCCAAAAGTTTTAGGCAACAAAATTTGTTGTTAGAGATGATTTTTTTTATAGCTAAAGCTAAAATTGTTGTAATGTACATACTTCACCCCACTTAGAGTGCACATTGTTGTATCAAACATCTAGATATCTTCAATTTCTAGGTCACTAGTCTCACATATTGTACACTGACTAATTGAATAGTGCCTTTCTTTGACAAGGAATTAAATCAATCCCTTTTGGAGCAAATATTGTAAGAACTATCCAGATTCAAAATCCATGTATCATCATAAGTGCCTATATGTTCAGCAACTATGAGAATTTCTCCAACATTACAATCATCGATATGCTTAGAAGCTATCATCGCATCCAAAGAACCATCTCTTCTGTGCATATATACTGCGATATGCATATCTTTCTAATATAAATATGCTTCTTATAGTGATAGAACTGCACCTTTCCTCATCTTTAGATGTATATCTTGATCGTGCACCAATACTACATCCCTTCTCTTATAATTCTTCTCTTGCTGCCAACAAACTACTTGAACACCCGACTACTTTAAGAGTCTCCTTAGCGAATAATACCGATACCACTAAATTCAAGCTAAGAGTCCTCGAATAATTAAAGTTCGTGATTAAACCATTCCATGAATTGCCATTGAACTAAGTAACAATCGACTTTTTCCTCCTCTTTTATCATGATCATAGCCACCGCTAACTAGCTAGCAGTGTATTAAACTAATTCAGTTCATATTGCAATGATACTCCCTCCTACATTCTCAAAATAAACAAATGCCGAAAATCTAATTCAGCATAAACTTTATCCTGCACATTCTCATTAAATTATGCGAGTATCCTTTAGCAATAATCTTTAAGAAAATGGTCAAAAGAATAAACTCGTCAAGCACTAGTCGAAGATCAACCATCGCTATGTTGTCTTTTTTGCAAAACTCTCCATCCATCATAATATTAGATCTCTTTTATTTGCCTATAAGTTCCATATCACATCCATCCTTTCCCAAGACGGCCTACATTATTAACTTCTATAATGCAAAGTTGGCGCTATTAAATCTTGGAATTTTAGATTTCGTCGAACATCCTGCCATCTCAAATAATTTGTTACTTCTTCTCTATCTTAGTTTTTTGCTCTGTTATTGGTTGTTATAACCTTAGGAACAGATGAATAAATTACCACCAAAATAATAAAGAATAAAAAAGGTATGATACACTAAGATTTGACACGATTAATTTAAAATTTGTGTTATGTCTATTTGAGGAGCGAGAGATCCACTATATGATCAAACATATTATATGACTTCTTCCAAAATTCTAGCATATGATCAATAGTATTATAGGATTTCTTACAAGTATCCAATTATATATATAAAAAAACAACAAAATAAAGTCCCCGAGAGAGATCTGCACAAAAAAAAAACTACGTAGAGAACTATCATAAAAGAAACGCTGTACCGAGAAGACGCTGAAATATCAAGACTTAAAGCACGAAATATTTTTCTTCTCTTCTGTTGACCCCCTAATAGATTTTGATGAATACAAAACACTAGAGTAAAATTCCATTATATCTTAACAATTTAATTGAGGAATTCATGTGTCTTATTAAGAATATTGTTAAGAAATGTCTAGGCAAGTTCCCATAATTTTTATGAATTTATTGAAGAATATTTTGAGTTAAAGAAAACAGATCAGGGACAGCCGAGACGTCTCCGGATAGTTTCAGAGACGTCTCTGGCACAAACAGGAAGAACCGGCACACTTGGAGACGTCCCCGACACCTGCCGAGTCGTCCCCGCGTTAGCGGAGTCGACTCTCTCAGTAGCGGAGTCGACTCTCTCAGTGGCGGCAGAAAGGCAGTTTTCAAGAGATATGCGCGAGACGTCCCCACAGTAAGCCGAGTCGTCCCCGCAAGTAAAAAGGAGACTTCCCGAGTCGTTCCCAAGATAGCGGAGACGGCTCTCTCAGGGTTTTTCAGAGAATGGTTTTTTGGGTGATAAGGAAGCGGAGTCGACCCTGAGACAGCGGAGTCGTCCCCATGCATAAAGTGCAGACAACCCGAGACGTCCCCTGAAGGAGCGGAGTCGACTCTCTCAGGAAATACCAGAGGACATGTTCTTCGGAGATAAAGAAGAGGAGTCGTCCCCAGATCAGCGGAGTCGTCCCCATTCAAAAAGTGCAAACAAGCCGAGACGTCCCCTGAAAGTGCCGAGTCGACCCCAGACAACGGAAAAAGTAAAATCTTGTAGCCGAGACGTCTCCCGTTGAAGCGGAGACGTCCCCGGAGTGACTGGGACGCGACTGACAGCTTTTCAGGTTTGGTTTGAATTTCAAATCCTTCTTTCTTTGTCTCTAACGGCTATATTTGCTTTTTGGGCTATAAAAGGGACCTCTTAAGTGCTTCTCAACAACTCTTCACCAACCCAAAGCTAGATCATTCAAGAGAGAAGTAAGAAAGAAAAGTTCAAGGGAGTGAGTGCATTCAAGTGAAGAAATCAAGTGTTTTCAAGCTTCCCAAGTGATTTCAAGCTCAATCACTCTCGTGCGCTTGGGATTCAAAGCTCACACTCAATCCTACGCGCTCCACATCGGAAGAATCAATATCTCCCACGCTTCCAACGGCAAAAGGATTCTTCCGGGTTCTATTGTTCATAATTGCAATATTTGCTTTTTAGAGCTTTTCCTTTCTTTTGTAAACTCTTTTCGTTGTGGTGCTTGTTCCAGTCAAGAGACTTGGAACAAGGGAAAGGCGTCCCAAGCCTAAGTGAAATTGGGGGTTTTAGGGTTTGTTGTGAGCCCGGTGTAAAACAACGAGTTGGGTAGTGAACTCGCAAAACTACCGTACTGTAATCGTGGATTATAGTGAAAATTCCCAAAGGTGATTTGGGGAGTGGATGTAGGAGCAGTGGAAGCTCCGAACCACTATAAAACCTTGTGTTTGCGATTGACCTTTCTCATTCCTCCTTCTTTACTTTAGTGCATATATTCGTGTGTTTTATTTTAATTAGTCAAAAGTTTTTAAAACACCCAATTCACCCCCCTCTTGGGTGACCATCTCTGGGCAACAAGTGGTATCAGAGCTGGTGCTCTGTGTATTTCTTGAAAGACCTAACCGTTTTAGCCAAAGATCTAGATGGCAACACCCTTTAACAATGTCCCTGCCGAGGGGCAAGCAACCAATAGACCTCCACTCTTCAATGGGACAAATTATACCTATTGGAAGACTAGAATGAGAATCTTCATTCAAGCACAAGACTATGCCTTGTGGAGGGTTATAGTCAAGGGACCACAAGAACCATCACATGTGGTTAATGGCATTCGAGTTCCCAAACCTGAGGAGGATTGGGATGAGAATGATGATAGGATGGCTCAACTCAATTCTAGAGCCATGAACTCACTATTTTGTTCTTTAGATGTAAATGAGTTCAATAGAGTCTCTACATGTAGTTCCGCTAAGGAAGTATGGGATAGGCTTGAAGTTACCCACGAGGGTACAAATCAAGTCAAAGAGTCCAAAGTGAACATTCTAGTTCACAAATATGAATTGTTTAAGATGGAACCTAATGAAACCATCACATGCATGTTTACACGTTTTACCGAAATTATTAATGGCCTAAAAAGCTTGGGCAAATCTTACACTAACCCCGAACTTGTGAGTAAAATTCTCAGGTCACTGCCAAAAGCATGGGAAGCAAAGGTCACGGCGATTGTAGAAGCCAAAGACCTCAACACTTTGGGGCTAGACAACTCTTGGGCTCATTGATGACGCATGAGCTCACGATGAAGCAGCATGAAGAAGAGTTGCCAAAGAAAAAGACAATCGCACTCAAGGCTACCTCAAGTGTATGTGAAGAAGAGAGCAGTGAGAGTGAAGAAGAAAGTCAAGATGAGGACTTGGGTTTGATAGTAAGGAAGTTTAAAAAATTCATGAGAAGAAAGAAATCCTTTCCAAGAAAGAAATTTGGAGGGAGAAATGATTGGGAAAAAGAAAAGGAAAAAGAAAGAGACCCAATCGTATGCTATGATTGCAAGAGACCGGGACACATTCGTTCCGAATGCCCTCAACAAAAGAAGTATTTTGGAAAGAAGAAGAAGAAGGCATTGAAGGCAACGTGGGATGATAGTGACACATCATCCTCCGAGGAAGAGAAGGAAGAGACCGCCAATCTATGCTTCATGGCGTTCGAAGACGACGAGGTATGTCAAAACCCAACCATAAATTTTACTTTAGAAGAATTATATGAGGCTTTTCAAGAACTTATGGGTGATTGTAGTATGTTAGGAGCTAAGAATAAAGAATTAAAAGCCTCCAATCAAAAACTAAAGAAAAATATTGAAAACCTATTAATTGAAAAGGAGAGCGTTAAAAATATTCACACTACTAATCTAGAAATCAAAAATTCAAAACTAAGCATTGAAAATGAAAAGGCAAAAACACTAATTAAGGAATTAAGTCTAAAAGTAAAATCCCTACTCGACAATAATACCTCACTTGCTCAAAATGTTGAATCTCTTAAAAAAGATATGGAAGAACTAGTTAAAGAAAATTTGAATCTTAAGAATGAGGTACATAAGTACAAACCAATTGTTGAAAAATTCACACAAAGCTCTGAAAAATTAAATCTTATTCTTTCAAATCAAAGAGTTGTTTTTAATAAAGCCGGATTAGGATATAAAACTAATAAGCAACAAAAATATCTAAAGAATTTCTTTGTAAAAGCAAAAGACGTAAAAACTGAAAAACCAACATGCTTTCTTTGTAGAAAGAATGGACATAAAGCCTACTCTTGTATTCAAAGAAAAATCCAAACTAACAAGAGTACATTTGTAAAAGCTAAAAACATAACTAAAGTATGGGTGCCTAAGGGAACCAACTACACTAACCACGAAGGACCCAAGAAAACTTGGGTACCTAAGAGCTTCACATGATCATTTTGCAGGTATGCCTTGCAGCCGGAAATAAAAAGAGAATGTGGTATCTTGATAGTGGTTGCTCAAGGCATATGACCGGCGACAAGAGTCTCTTCGTCACCTTGGAATCAAAAGAAGGAGGAGTAGTCACATTTGGAGACAATGCTAAAGGCCGAATTATTGGTGTTGGTAAAATCTCCATATCACCCTCCTCATTTATTGACAATGTATTGTTAGTTAATGGACTAAAACATAATTTGTTAAGTATAAGTCAATTTTGTGACAAGGGCTTTAAAGTATCATTTGAATCATCACTATGCATAATTAGTAGTCCATTTGACAATGAGATCATACTCACAGGACATAGGCATGGAAATGTTTACACGGTAGATCTTGATGATCTCACTATGAAGGATGGCCAAAGTCTTGTAGCCATGAATCCCAAAGTCAATGAGACTAGTTGGTTATGGCATCGTAGGTTAGGGCATGCTAGCATGGATTTAATCTCAAAATTAATTGCAAAGGATCTAGTCAAAGGACTACCAAAAATAGACTTTGAAAAGAATAAAATTTGTGCTGCATGTCAATTAGGGAAACAAACAAGAAGTTCTTTCAAGTCTAAGAACATAGTTTCAACATCAAAACCCTTAGAACTAATTCACATGGATTTGTTTGGACCCACTAGAACTGCTAGTCTAGGGGGTAAGAAATTTGGTCTTGTAATTGTTGATGATTTTTCACGTTTTACATAGGTTTCATTTCTTGCACACAAAGATGAGTCCTTTCCCGCTTTTATCAAGTTTCATAATAGGATTTCAAATGAACTCAATCTTAAACTAAAAGCAATTAGGAGTGATCATGGTACCGAGTTTGAAAATCAGTATTTTGAAAAATTTTGTGAAGAAAATGGTATCAATCACAACTTCTCGGCACCTAGGACACCCCAACAAAATGGGGTGGTAGAAAGGAAGAATCGCACACTAGCAGATATGGCTCGTACCATGTTGTGCGAATCGGATCTACCAAAGTATTTTTGGGCTGAAGCAATAAATACTTCATGTTATATCTTAAATCGTGCTTTAGTTAGATCCATCTTAAAGAAAACACCTTATGAGTTGATAAAAAGTAAGAAACCTAATATAAGTTATTTTCATGTTTTCGGTTGTCGATGCTTTATTTTGAACAATGGAAAGGACAATCTAAGTAAATTTAGTGCTAAATCAGATGAGGGGATCTTCTTAGGTTATTCCTCATCTAGTAGAGCATACAGGGTCTTCAACAAGAGAACTCTCGTTGTTGAAGAATCCATTCATGTTGTTTTTGATGAAACTAATGGAGATTCTTCTAGAAAAGAAGAAGATGGTGATGTAGGTATACTTGAAGACCAAATGAAGAAACTCTCCACTCAAGACAAACAACATGAGGATGAGATCAAAGAAGATACAAATCAGCGAGATGAAGAAGACCAACCTCCATCAAGAAATCAAGATCTTCCTAAAGAATGGAGGTATGCACATGGTCATCCAAAGGATCTAATCCTTGGTGATCCTTCACAAGGTATAAGAACTAGATCCTCCTTAAGAAACACTAGTAATTATCTTGCTTTCGTTTCGCAAATAGAGCCTAAATCACTAGAAGAAGCTGAAAAAGATGGTAATTAGATGAATGCTATGCAAGAGGAATTAAACCAATTCGAAAGAAATGAAGTTTGGACTCTAATGAAAAGACCCCCTAATGTTTCAATTATAGGCACCAAGTGGGTGTATAGAAATAAATTAGATGAAGATGGAATAGTAATAAGAAACAAAGCTAGGCTAGTGGCCAAAGGATATAATCAGGAGGAAGGAATAGATTTTGATGAAACTTTTGCTCCTGTTGCTAGGTTAGAGGCTATTAGACTGCTTTTAGCATATGCATGCTTCATGGATTTTAAACTCTATCAAATGGATGTAAAAAGTGCATTCTTAAATGGCTATATAATGGAGGAAGTTTATGTAGGACAACCTCCAGGTTTTGAAAATCACTTACATCCAGATTATGTGTATAAATTGCATAAAGCATTGTATGGACTTAAGCAAGCTCCTAGGGCATGGTATGAAAGATTAAGCAATTTCCTAATTGAGAACAAATTTAAGAGAGGAAATGTAGACAAAACCCTCTTTATTAAAAGAAAAAAAAATGACTTATTGCTTGTACAAATTTATGTGGATGATATAATTTTTGGTGCTACTAATGATAGTCTTTGTCAAGAGTTTGCCAAGCTTATGCAGGGAGAATTTGAAATGAGCATGATGGGTGAGCTCAACTTCTTCCTTGGGCTACAAATAAAACAATCAGAGGAAGGCATCTTCATCAGTCAGTCCAAATACATCAAGGAAATGCTGGAAAAATTCAAGATGAAGGATGCAAAGGAAATCAGCACACCCATGAGCTCAAGTTGCAAGCTTGACAAAGATGAAAAAGGTAAAAGTATAGACTGCAAATTGTACAGAGGTATGATAGGCTCTCTACTTTATCTTACTGCTAGCAGACCAGATATATTATTCAGTGTTTGTATGTGTGCTAGATACCAAGCATGTCCTAAGGAATCACACTTGCAAGCTGTTAAAAGAATATTTAGATATCTAGTAGGGACATCTAATGTAGGTTTATGGTATTCTAAACAATCTGACATAAACTTAATTGCTTATTCCGATGCTGATTTTGCCGGGTGCAAACTCGACAGAAAAAGCACAAGTGGCACATGTCAACTCTTGGGTGCCAATTTGGTTTCTTGGTTTAGCAAGAAACAAAATTCAGTTGCCTTGTCCACAGCTGAGGCTGAGTACATTGCAGCTGGAAGCTGTTGTGCCCAAGTTCTTTGGATTAAGCAACAACTTGAAGACTTCGGTATCAAAATGGATAATATACCAATTAAATGTGATAATACAAGTGCAATTAACTTAACAAAAAAACCTGTCCAACACTCTAAGTCAAAGCATATAGAGATTAGGCATCATTTTATTAGGGATCATGTGCTGAAAAATGATGTGATGATTGAATATGTATGTACTGAAAATCAATTAGCTGATATCTTTACAAAGCCCCTTTGTAAAGAAAGATTCAATTTCTTAAGGAATGCCTTGAGCTTGTATGATCCTAGCAAATGAGTTGAATTTGTATTGCATTGCTTTGCTACTCAAACTAATAATCAACCTCAAGGTAAACATAAGTGAAAACATGAATTCATCTAAGCTAAATGACGAACTGTTTGACTTTCCGGAGGATGGTTACCCTCCCTTGGACTCTTCATGGAGATATTTTCAGAGCCTATTTCATAGGTATTCGAAATTTGGTCAAACACTCCTCATTTCAATATTAATAATTCAAAAATCATTATCAGATTATTATAGGATGTATCATTAAGGGGGAGGATCACAAACAAATTCACTCTAAGTTTATCAAAAAAAATCATGTTGATTAGGGTGATTAAACAAAAATTGGGAGAAGATAGAATTCAGTCTGAAATTTTTCAGTGCCGGAGACGTCTCTGGCAAATCGCAGAGACGTCCCCCCAGGGGAGACGTCTCGCCTTAGTCGCGGAGACGTCTCGGGGACCGAAGGAGGGCTTTTTAAATAGGTCGAAATCGCTCGAGCCGACTCGAGCTTTCTCCTTCATTCCCGACCAAAACGAAAAACCCTAGCCTCCATTTGCTCTCCACCTCAAATCCTAGCCTCCGTTTGCTCTACATCACAAACCCTAGCATCCATGGCACCAAAGAAGGCTAGGACGACCCGTGGAAGGCGACCTAGGGTAGCGGCCGACGGTGAGGAACGACGGAAAGAACCCTCCGCGCCGTCTCCTCCGGTTGCTCCGCCAACCACGACTATTTCCTGTGCAAATCGCACAGTCACGACAGGAAGGTACATAGATTTCTCCTTTTTAGATCATGAGGGGTTCTCTATTGGAGAGAGACTCCGAGCCCAAGGGTGGGAACACTTTTGTACCCTCAATACCTCGACCTACCCCGGCCTAGTTAGAGAACTTTTTAGCAATATGGCCTTAGGGGACCTAGGGTACACTGGATATGTCCAAGGGACATTAGTAGAAGTCAATGAAGATGTCCTATCCACTGTCTTACAAATTTCTAGGGACGGTGAGGCTCCAACCTCACATCCCCAAAGGGAGTCAGCCCTAAATTTACTTTTAGGAAGAGAGGACTGCGGCCCTCTTGATGTTGTCAATTCCCAGGACCTAAATGCAGAGATGAGACTTCTCTTAAGTATTGTCAACCGGGTCCTATTTCCTAAAACCGGTCGCTTCGATTTTGATTCGGAGCGAGACTTAGTTATAATGCACCACATCCTACTAGGGATCCCTCTAAACCTCCCTAGACTCATGCTAAATTACATTGCCCTATGTCATAGGTATTCTAGGTTTAGTATACCCTATGGCATGATCTTTACCTTAATCTTTAAACACTTCAAGGTTCCCATTCCAACAAATGAACCTGCAAAGCCCTTGAGAAACACCGACTATTACAATGAGGGCACAATGAGAAGAATGAAATTTCATAAGATAGATGGATCGTGGGTCAAGGTACCAAAGAGAAAAACCCAAATCCTAGAGCCTGAGATCCCACATCATGAGTCTGACCATCACTCTCCTCCACCTAGCCACATGGATATCCCTGATATTCCCTCCAGCTCAGCTGGACCTTCCACATCCATGCCACCACCTCCTCCAGTTAGTGGGCCCTCCTTTCTGTCAGAAGATCAGATGCGCACCTTAGCATCTGCCATTTGCCAGCAGATGAGGGAGGAGATGAGATCCATGATCTCCACAGAGTTGGCCCCCATCAGAGCTTCACATGAAGGGCTTCTACAAGAGATGAAGGATATTAGAAGTCAAATTGAAGCTACAACACAAGAAATAATTGGTGTGGGTGCCACCCAAACCATCAGATCATTAGAGCTCAAGGACAGCTTGAAGAGCATTTCCAAGAGTCTTAACGAGCTAACAAAACCAGATGGCAATGTGAGCACCTTAGTTGCCCAACTCAGAGGAAGAATTGAAATGGCAACTATAGAGTTTGAGGCACTTGTGGCAGGTTTCCACAAGTCACAGGGAGATCAATTTAAGACCCTCATGGATTCCATCAACACATTCATAGATGCAGCTTGTAAGGTTTATGAACAAAATACAGCTGGTAGGGCCCATGAGCAACGTCGCCGATGATGGATATCTTGTAGGATCTTCTTTTTGTAAATCCTAGGCTATTTTTGAAACACTTTTGTATTAGAAATCAATACTTGTAATGATTTCTTCTTTTTGACTATGACTGACTTCAAAGGTTCACAATGATACATGAATACAATCCCTTTTGAAAACTGTGTACATTGCCAACTCTATGTATGTGTTTCTATGAATGTGAATGTGCCTCTTGATGTGTCATAAGAATCTCATAACATACATTAAGTATTCAGATTTGGCACAACGTATCAAAGCATATGAAACAGGGGGAGCACAACCTGAATATCAAAGGGGGAGTAAAATGAACACTGAATATATTGAATATAGAGATAATTTGTCCCCTTCATTGTTGATGACAAAAAGGGGGAGTAGATATTGAATGTAGAGATAGTGAAAGGGGGGAGCAGTTATATATATGGATATTGAATATGGAATGCAAAATTCATAATCATACTCCAAAGTTGATTTAGAAAAGATAAAATTGAAGAATATTGACCTTAAGATAATTGCCCTTCTGGAAAAGAAAGGAGGAGTCAAAAAGAATCTAGCTTTCAATTATCCTCAGCATCAATACTTCATTTTAACTTGATTCAAATTCAGTTGATATGCTAAAATCATTTAAGAACTATAAAGATCAATCTTATGCACAAGGAAAGAACTGAAAATTGAATACTTTGAGTGATGCACATTGTATCTAGTTCTAATCAAAACATTATACTTGTACATCTGATCAAATACTGTGTATATGTTTAAATCTCAAATTTTGCATATACTCAGTGTTTTGTCATCATCAAAAAGGGGAGATTGTTGACCCCCTAATAGATTTTGATGAATACAAAACACTAGAGTAAAATTCTATTATATCTTAACAATTTAATTGAGGAATTCATGTGTCTTATTAAGAATATTGTTAAGAAATGTCTAGGCAAGTTCCCATAATTTTTATGAATTTATTGAAGAATATTTTGAGTTAAAGAAAACAGATCAGGGACAGCCGAGACGTCTCCGGATAGTTTCAGAGACGTCTCTGGCACAAACAGGAAGAACCGGCACACTTGGAGACGTCCCCGACACCTGCCGAGTCGTCCCCGCGTTAGCGGAGTCGACTCTCTCAGTAGCGGAGTCGACTCTCTCAGTGGCGGCAGAAAGGCAGTTTTCAAAAGATATGCGCGAGACGTCCCAACAGTAAGCCGAGTCGTCCCCGCAAGTAAAAAGGAGACTTCCCGAGTCGTCCCCAAGATAGCGGAGACGGCTCTCTCAGGGTTTTCCAGAGAATGGTTTTTTGGGTGATAAGGAAGCGGAGTCGACCCTGAGACAGCGGAGTCGTCCCCATGCATAAAGTGCAGACAACCCGAGACGTCCCCTGAAGGAGCGGAGTCGACTCTCTCAGGAAATACCAGAGGACATGTTCTTCGGAGATAAAGAAGAGGAGTCGTCTCCAGATCAGCGGAGTCGTCCCCATTCAAAAAGTGCAAACAAGCCGAGACGTCCCCTGAAAGTGCCGAGTCGACCCCAGACAACGGAAAAAGTAAAATCTTGTAGCCGAGACGTCTCCCGTTGAAGCGGAGACGTCCCCGGAGTGACTGGGACGCGACTGACAGCTTTTCAGGTTTGGTTTGAATTTCAAATCCTTCTTTCTTTGTCTCTAACGGCTATATTTGCTTTTTGGGCTATAAAAGGGACCTCTTAAGTGCTTCTCAACAACTCTTCACCAACCCAAAGCTAGATCATTCAAGAGAGAAGTAAGAAAGAAAAGTTCAAGGGAGTGAGTGCATTCAAGTGAAGAAATCAAATGTTTTCAAGCTTCCCAAGTGATTTCAAGCTCAATCACTCTCGTGCGCTTGGGATTCAAAGCTCACACTCAATCCTACGCGCTCCACATCGGAAGAATCAATATCTCCCACGCTTCCAACGGCAAAAGGATTCTTCCGGGTTCTATTGTTCATAATTGCAATATTTGCTTTTTAGAGCTTTTCCTTTCTTTTGTAAACTCTTTTCGTTGTGGTGCTTGTTCCAGTCAAGAGACTTGGAACAAGGGAAAGGCGTCCCAAGCCTAAGTGAAATTGGGGGTTTTAGGGTTTGTTGTGAGCCCGGTGTAAAACAACGAGTTGGGTAGTGAACTCGCAAAACTACCGTACTGTAATCGTGGATTATAGTGAAAATTCCCAAAGGTGATTTGGGGAGTGGATGTAGGAGCAGTGGAAGCTCCGAACCACTATAAAACCTTGTGTTTGCGATTGACCTTTCTCATTCCTCCTTCTTTACTTTAGTGCATATATTCGTGTGTTTTATTTTAATTAGTCAAAAGTTTTTAAAACACCCAATTCACCCCCCTCTTGGGTGACCATCTCTGGGCAACATCTTCTCCTCTCTTTCTTCTTCTTTTCCTCTCACTCTCTCTATCTCTCTCTTCTCTCCTGTGGAACATTTTATTCACGCCTCTAAAAGAAGCCTCAAGACCATCATTGACCTTGTTGCCCCTGGGAATCGATTCAACTCAATTGTTGAGTTGGTGGTGGTCATTGAAGTTTCTTGCTCGTCTGCCGCCTAGATCAGAGAGATTGGATAGCTTCGTTGCATGCTTTCGTGGTGATACTTCGGTGGAGTTGGATGACAGAGAAAGAGCTTCGAACGGCACCTCGATGTTGGGTCTAATCTAAAATAGAAAAAATAAACAAGCCCACCCATCGAAGTATGTCCGACGGAGGATCCTTCAATGCCTAAGTCAAGCATAACTCTCAGAGAATAGGAGGGGCCTGAAAGGGGTAGAAAGGTAGCGCATAAGAGTCAAAAAAAACTTACTTGAGAGCCCTCAGAAACACAATATATAGGTGACGACCGAAACTCGTTGCCGAGTAGTTTGGAGGCTATACACTAGTTGATAATGTAACAAACTATGTATCTCGCCTGTACATCTCTTCCACATTTCTTGATAGTAGGATTTGCTTGAGAATTGCATTTATTAGGAAACAGTTACCGATATAACCAAATTGTTGCTAATTATGGAGAAAGTTTGAGATACATAGGACTTTTCGTACGCCTTTCGATGGGCCACATGGCAAACTTCGAATGGTCAACCGCGATTAAGTGGTAAGCTTCCATTGGTTGGTTCGCCTCGTTAGAATAGGTTGGTTCCAAGGTGTATCACTTGTCTCTACTTTCGAGGTCGAGGTAACTTGTCCGATTCAGACGAAAGAAGTAGCTTTTCTCGAGCGAAATTGATCAACCAAGACGAGTTGCAAAGTCGATCATATGGGGTTGTCTTGTCAATTTTGAAAGTCCTTAGGAGACTACATTTATGATGGAGTGTTGTGCTTGCCTTCCCGACGCGACATCATGAGTGAGAATTTTCAAAGTGACGATTGGATGTTTTGTCGATAGCGATCCTGGAGATAATTCGGAATCGAATGCCTAATTGAGACGTGGTGGAGATTGGATTGATGCCTCAAATGGCCGCATCAATTTGCACCACCCGAGTCTCTATACAATACCTGCAATCTGCATTTATTCTTCGTATCAAAGCATCTGCAACTAGTCGTCTTGAGAGTGGCGAAGGGTGAACCAACGTCGCATCCCCGAACTCCTCCTTCTGCGTCATCTTTGACCAAAGTTTCCTTCAAGGATGGGATCAAGACCCTTCCACTAGCGGTAATCTATTGCCTCTGAAAATTGGTCCGACCCAAGAACCAAGTTGGTGGTTGCCGGAGTTTTCAGCTCGTCTGCTGTCTAGATCGGAGAGATCGGATAGGATTGATTTACGCCTCTGCTTGGCAATACTATGGTGGAGTTGGATGGTGGAGGAACAATTTTGGGCAATGCTCTGACGGCGGCTGAGACTTGAAATAGCAAAACTAAAGAAGTCTACCCATCGGATCATGTCCGACGAGGGATCCTCCAATGTCTAAGTCGAACACAACTCTTAAAGAGCAGAAAGAGATCCCTGAGAGGGGCAGAGGGGTAGCGCACGAGAGTCAAAAAAAGAACTTATCTGGAGGGCTTCAGAGAACGCAATATATAGGCAATGGTCGGAACCCATTGCCGAGTAGTTTTGGGGCTATACATTGGTTGATAAGGCAAAAAATTACCTATCTCGTCCATAAATCTCTCCTGCATTTGTTAGAAAATATTTAGCAAGGTATATGACATCTCTTTCTTCTCTTAACAGGAAATGGGAAGTGCGAACTTTCCCCCTCGAACTTTGTTTATGTGACACGGCAATAAAACAATAATCCCAACACAGATTTACAGCATGACCGATTAATGGTTTGGAAAAAAGATCACACGTTCTATTATCTATGTAAAGATGGCTTTAGTAATTGTATTTGTGGCTCGACCTGAAATTTTTGTTGGAGGATGTTGGTGTAGCAACCCAAATTTAGATTACAATGATCCAATTTTCGTTTTGGGATATGATTAAAAAGAACAATGGTAGTAAGCATGTGAAGTCTGATGAAATGAGTTGTTTGAGCTTGTTAAGTAGCAGTGGCCGTTATAGGACTGCCCAATCAATAAAGTTAAATGATTCGAGGTCGTTGACGGATGTGGGATTGCTGTTGGAGTTGGTTTTGGTTTAATTTCAGAGGACTACAGTTGAACTTAAGGATACAATTGGTGTATGTATAGGTCTTTTGCTTGAGTTGGTGTTGCATGGGAATCTGGTTGGAGTTTAGTATTGGGTATATTACATGGAAGCTATATATTATCAGATGGATATTATACCTTGGCATCACCATGGGACGAGGTGGTAAGTGATCCTCTTATCTCTCTCGCCTGGAAAACCAAAGAGATGATTAGTTTAAATCGAAGTATTAATTGCTTATAAATAGCGTTGAGGACCCCATCAAGAAAGGCTTTCAGAATTTGAGAGATCTTGCTAAAGCGGAATTCTGATTTGACTCGTCGCGCCTTCAAAATTTCCATCGACCTGAAGATGTGGTGCCACCATGATTGATCGATCACTTCCACCTCACGGTTTTCTTGGAGATCCCACAGTCGACGTGTGCATCATCAGAAATGGCTCTCTTGTTGCAGCATGGTGGTCAATTTGGGCCACAGGAATAGGTTACTTCTGCACTTGATCGGAAATGGTAAATAGATTTCAAACTTCAATAATAAGCCTGTTCTATGCGTAATCTAGCGCACCTAGACTCTAGCTAGATATATCTTGTTTACACTAATTTGAGTGTGTGGAAGTTGGAATAGTATACCGTAAATTAGTACTAGATGAAGGAAGGAGGGAGGGAGAGAAGTTTGGCTCTGCATAAGGTCATCACACAATTTGTTTGTTTCAGTTGTCCCATCAACAGCTTGCCCCATATATATGTAGGAATTCAAATCATATTACACAATTACTTGTTGCATCCATTATTCCATCCTCAATAAAGTAGTAGTCGAATAGATGAATAGAAGCTGCAAATGCTTAATTTCTCCATACCCCTTCTTCATCAGTTGTGTATGGGCGATTTCTTTCTTGGAGGGTTGTAATCCACGTCATCTATGCCCTCTCCGTCATTGAAGCTCCGATGCTTTCCTTGATGGGCTTCATCAGGGACCATCCGGGCAAGGCCTATTTTTCCTCCTATCAGTTAACTTCTATTATCGCTGATGCAAATATATGAAAAAATGTATACGAAGCAAATGAACCAATGATCTATTTAGCACAAGTATGAACTTTTCCTTGGTGTCCTTACCTTGAGCTGCGAGCAAACACAAGAAGAGGAAAGCAGCAAGAAGATGACGCATCCTCGTGAGCCTCATCATCCTCATTTCCTATGCAGAGCTTGCTTCCTTCATGCACAAGCGATCGATCGGTCCATATGTCAATTGTCAGATGTGTGCTGAGACTGCTAATCGCCCCACGCTAAATGCCCATCACAGGCCAATATTAATGATCCTCTATAACTACCGTGCTTCCTCGACAACGTCAGTGGTTACGATTGGACGTGACTCGACGGCGATTCTACCCACCCAAGGAAGAGCAGCCAAGCCTGGCCACCTCACCATGACGGTCGGAGTTGGGAGGAAGAGACGGTTGTTTGTAACGACGAAAGCAACGTGCCGTCCTCCGGAACGGGAAATTAGATGGGCTTGCAAGGTCATCTTCGAAGGTGGCATGATCAGATGGAAGCCATGCGGGACGTAGCTAGCTAGCAGAGTCACTCCACCAGGGGGGGCTGCGCGTACTTGTTCTCCTCCCTAACCCTCCCACCATACCGTTGATTGATCCAACGCGTATATATATATACACGCGTGTGTTTGCATGCGTGGGTGAGAGAAACACACACACACACACACACACACACAGAGAGAGAGAGAGAGAGAGAGAGAGAGAGAGAGAGAGAGAGAGCTAATGTAAGACAGAATTATTACATCCTATATAAGAAAGCGAATTGCTTGATTTCTGGCCGGGGAAAGGTGGCAAACTAACCGACCGTGCCGGAACATTACATGCGAATTCTTCAGTACATGAGGCGCTGCATCAGAACCGCCCCTAACGTCGACATATATGCGAGAGCCATGCAGCTAAAATCTCTCGAGAGATTATTAGACTCCGGAAACATGGGTTTGTCTCCCTCTGGATTCCGGTATTGACGCTACCATGCATGCCTAGCTTGTGATCTTTACCGCTATGTAGGCACGTTCCGTGATCGGTGATCCGCTGCTGATCACTGGATCACTACCATAGATGATGTTCCGCACTTCGAACAGGATAATACATGCTGTGCTGTCGTGCTGATTGGATGGTCACATATACTCACACCGAGGTTACCTGTACGTACGACTCCGCTAAGAGACCACGAGCACATGCATGTTATTGTGTGTGCAGTAGTACTGGGACTGTGATGCGGCAAACTGTAATGGCATAAACCATCCCTAGCATATATACTTGATCATCTGGAACGAACTTAAGTATGTATGTATGTCGTCATATATTATTATTTGGTGTACATGCACACAACTCCTTTGATCATATCATATATGCAGGCTGGACAATTGGGCCTATGACTGGATCGAGGGAATACTGGGCCCAGCGCATCTACCGGTTTTAGAGTTGGCCCACCACCAAGTTGGATATCTATATATCTATATCTATATATATATATATATATATATATATATATATATATATATATATATATATATATATATATATATATATATATATATATATAGGCTGGTCGCGACGTCGGGGCCGGTACGGCCGGTTGTCTTCCCTCCAACTCCAAGCGCATACCGTCATCTTGGATCCTCCACCATTCTCAATTTCTCCGCGTACGAAAGAAAACGACCGAGAAAGCAAGCGGGAGAGCAAAGATTTGGCAGCCGGAGGAATAGAAAATCACACGCATCACACTCAAGCAAAGGGAAAGGAAAGAAAAGGAGGGGAAAAAGAAAAGAAATGGGAGATTTTTTCAAGGCCGTCTTGGGACGGCCGAATTTCCATGCTATCGTCTACCCCGCCCCCATGATCATCAACTCCTTTCTTTGGCGTTTCCCCCACACTCCTCCTTCGACGGTCGAAGAAGCCATGGGCTGCGTCCAGGCCAAACCCTCCTCTCCCAGCTCTCCCTCCCACCTCGAGGCGAGGAAACACGTCTACGGGTACGACGCCGGCGGCGGGCCGGCGGCGAAGAGGCAGCAGCACAGGGCCGCCCCGCACCGCCCATACATCAGGGGAAGGGAGGAAAGGACCCTCACGAGGGAAGGGGAGAAGGAAAGCAAGAGCGAGGCAGTCCCGCCTCCGTCGAAGCCGGCCGGCAGGGGCGGTGGGCCGACGGACGAGCAGGTGGACGGCTGGCCTCGCTGGCTCACGGACAATATCCCCCGGGCGGTGCTGGCCGGGTTGGTGCCCAGGAGCGCCGACTCCTACGAGAAGCTCGATAAGGTTTTCCATTTCTTGATCGATTTCCTTTCTTTGTCCGCATCGTTTAACTCTAGTTTGGTAGAATGCTTCTTTTTAAGAATGCTATAATCCGAAAATGATAATTACTTTTGGAGCTACTGATCACGGAGTTTAATTATAGCGTTTCTTTTTTCAGCTATTCATTGATGAAAGAAAAAATTAATGGACTGCTTAAGGCGTTTGCTACTTCATGTTACCTCTCTTTTTGATTTATTGGTTTTTGGCGGACTAACTTCTTTTGATATGGAGCGATTCATATAATTTTCCTCAAAAATTTTGGCATAGTTCTCGTGACATTTCTTTTTTTAAAAGAAGAAGAAGAAGAAGAAGAAGAAGAAGAAGAAAAATAAACCTGCACAGGGAGGGGTATGTCCTGATGTCCGTACATCCTAGAGATCTTTGATTTTTGGGCCTTGTTCTTGTTGGGGCGTGGTCCAGCTCTTCATGAATCATTTTCTTGAAGGTTCTATTAATGATGAATCAAAGATTCTTTATTAAAGGGCGGCTGTTATTGCAGCTTCTGTCCAAGTTTTCAAATTTTCATGCATATCTGCCTCCTCTTTTCAGACACTCGCGCAAAACTGATTTGCTCTTCATACCATAGTGTTTTCCGTCCATACGCACGAAGTAGATGGTGTCAATTCACTTTTTATCTCTTGTTTGTTACTCCCAGATTTGGTAATCTTCAGCACTGCATCTTGGATCCATCCATCATATGCTTATTTATAAATTTTGTCACTTGTAATTGTACTAGCTTATGCTTTCTGCATCTAAGATGAGCAGTTCCTTATGCATGTCATCTTCTCATTTTATCCAGACTCTTTCAAAGCACGTTAGAATTTCAAAGGGTTGTTTCTTGGTTGCATGAACTTGTGTCCATGAAGATGGCCCTACCTGCTTGTGAGCTGGCCTTTGGTGTTTCATGGCAGGTCCCTCTCTTGCCCAATGTCGCGTTGTGTTCATCACCGATTTGTGAGGGTTGGCATCAATTGATTGCTAGTCCTAAAATTCTGCTCAATCATCCAATGTAGCCTTTCCATTTTAGAGCTAAGCTCCATTTATAACCCTGTTTTGATGGAAAAGAAGGCTTAGATGATGATGATGATGATGATGATGATGAGTTTTAGTAGACCGCTTCCTGAAGCTCTGTGAACAATTACGACCACCATCAGTTTGTAGGGTCTCATATTTGAGTTACAATTGGATATAGCTTTTATGATGAGCTTTTTGTATCTCTTTGTAAAACACCCTTACTTTATTAATATAGACCTTGGCTATATAAGAACAACAATTGTTGATATATGTATCATTTCATACCTTTTTTAAAATTTTTCAAAAACAAATACACATGCCATCTGTTACTGTTATTGTTTTTGAATGGACTTTATTGTGCATTTGCTTTTTTAGATGCTGCTTGTTTAAATTAGAACACTGCTCTTGCTGGTTTAGGTAGGCCAGGGGACCTATAGCAACGTGTATAAAGCTCGAGACCGTGATACTGGAAAAATTGTCGCTCTGAAAAAGGTTCGTTTTGATACATCAGAATCTGAGAGTGTGAAATTTATGGCAAGAGAAATTAGGATATTGCAAAAGCTGGATCATCCCAATGTCATTAAGCTTGAAGGGCTGGCTACTTCAAGAATGCAGTATAGCCTTTACTTGGTCTTTGACTTTATGCAATATGACTTGGCAAGGGTTATCTCTCGCACTGGTGGGAGGCTCACTGAACCACAGGTTCTTACATTATCCCAGTTAAAAGTAAATTTTTAATTTTCTTAATCTTACTAGGAGATTTGCTTTATTTTTTCTCAAAAACTTTAATGGAGTTTGCCCTTTTGTGTCCTTGATACACTGAACTCATTTTCACTCAATCTTGTCTCCTTGTCTTTTTTTCCCAATTTTTCTTGCAAAATTATTTCTGAACTTGTATCTTTGAGCTTCTTCTTCAGAAATTCAAGTGATTTTTTTGTTGGATTTTTCTCTATTAACTAGGAAGATGTTGCCTTTTTGAGTGTCTTTCTTATACTTTAAATTTTTTCCTTAAATCATTTTTTCTCTCATGTTTTTACTTTTATTTTTTTCTTGTGAAATTAATCCTGAACTTGCATTATAGGTATCTTTTCTGAAGATTAGTATGTCTTTACTGTTGGATTTTTTCTCAAAATTCTGGATTTTTTTTTTCGAATGCCATTATCTACTTCACCTTCCCAAGCCTTTTCTTCTTATCATTTTACATTTGCTTTTTAAAAAAAAATTGTATCTTGCAAATTTTATCCTGGAATTGCACTTTATGACAATGCTTGCATTTATTGCCTGGTCACTTTCCCTTTAGCTGAATTAAAATTTTAAATCCAAGACAAGTGATAGGTTGCTCTTATATGCTTGATCATTTCTTTGCAGGTTAAGTGCTACATGCAGCAGTTGTTGTCGGGTCTACTGCACTGCCATGAGAGGGGAATTCTACACCGAGATATTAAGGGTTCCAACTTGTTAATAGACAAGCATGGAGTGCTGAAAATTGCTGACTTTGGCCTTGCAAACTATTTCAATCCAAACAACAAACAGCCACTTACAAGCAGAGTAGTGACACTCTGGTATAGGGCACCAGAACTGCTTCTGGGCACTACGGATTATGGCATTGGTATTGATCTCTGGAGTGCAGGTTGCCTTCTTGCTGAGATGTTTGCTGGGAGGCCAATTTTGCCTGGTAGGTCTGAGGTGAGATACCTATCTACTCTTATTAATTATTTGTGTTGATGAATCATTTTCTTTTAGTTATAGTACTTGACAACAAGGCACAAGCAACAAAAGCTTGTTTACACTGCATGTTTATAATTTTTGTTCATGTGGTTTTTGTTCTTAGCATTCGCCATTCCTCAAATTCTCATAACCACAACTAACATTGTCTAAAGTATTTGCATGGGGTTAAATTTATGAATGTTTCTCCACAATTTATGATCCAAACAATCACATGATTACCTTATTATCCATCATCGAAAGCCTTCGCAATTTTTGTGAGAAAAAACTTTTCCTTATTCAGGAGGGAGAGGTTTGAACCTCAGTAAATAGATTTATCATGTCAATGTTACATTGTTTGCTTGACCGAGGCACTAGGTGCTTTCACAATCAGTTTCTTGAAAGCCACGAATAGGGTTCTGTTCTGCTTTGTGAGATGAGAAGACTGATTGTGGAAGATGATAAGTAGGAGATTGGTAGAAGGTGTCTGGATTGAGTGATGAGTAGAATGTGATTGTGATTAGGAAAACTTTACCAATCTGGGAAGATGTTACCAATGTCTTTGATGGTTTTAAAATGCAAATGCTTCAACAAGTAAAGATGATAAAATTAGATTCATGCTCAATTATTGGTGGATACCACTCTCTTGTTCACTTGTCCTTTTTAATTTGTTTGTACCTATGGACTAAAGTTGCCTAGGTTTGGAATGAATGTATGGGGTAATTGAAAATAAGATTCAAGTTCTTGCATTCACCATCTTTGTCCTGATCTTCCCCCCAGTTTATGTTGATTAAGGGTTGGTTATTAGCTCATCACTTGTTATACATTCCATTTTTTGTGTGGGAAATGGTGATATATGGAGGAGTGGGCTTTGTCTTTTTATTTTGTTTCTTAATCGATATTCCTGTTGTTATTTTGATATGCTTTGGGATGTTGTAGAAAACAAGTCTTGGAAAAGCATATCAAAGCACCTCAGTGAGGGGATATTTTGATTAGTAAGTTATACTACATTCTTCTAAGCATTGAGAAAATGCCAGCATTCTTTGTCTTAACAACATTATATATTTTGGCTTTTTTTGTTGGTAGAATGTTATTTATCAGGGAAGTACTGCAAGATATTCATGATATATTTGTAGGTTGTAGTGACTTTTCAGCTTGCAATTTGCATTAGTTCCTTGTTCTTCTATATTCATGGAACTTATGATGTAATAATATGCATGAATAAATTAGGACTTCTGAATACCATGGCTGAGAAAATACCATCAAGTCTTTGTTATATACTATGAACTGGTTCATATGATGATCAAGTATTATAGAATTTCTCTTGATCAATATTTTACCACATTTAGGGTGAGCAACTCGATAGGATATTTAAGCTCTGTGGATCCCCACCAGAGGACTACTCGAGAAAGCTAAAGTTGTCTACTAGCTTCCGACCTGCACAAACTTACAAACCGACTGTCTTGGAAACTTTTAAAGATTTCCCTTCTTCTGCCTTGCGTTTGCTGACCATACTTCTTGCACTGGACCCCTCATGTCGTGGTACTGCAGCTTCTGCTTTGCAAAGTGAGGTAAATTAAAAAGTATAATTCTCAAACTCACTTTTCCTATATATTATACTGTAAAACTGCATTGATAAGTATGAATACATAAACTATTGGACTTTTATCGGGAATTATTTTGCAAGCTCGTCTTTTTTGATAGTGCCGTTGTTGCACATTTCTCATTGACTTGACTATTTGCTGAGCATTTTCTCAGCAATTAAATGCCATCTTCAATCATATCCCAGTTATCTAAGGATAATTGAGCCATATAAACAAATTGATTTCCAATATGTATTATGTTTTATTAGCATTTGGCTACTTGTGTTTCTCTGATTACTGTGCTTAGTGTTTCAAAGAAAGCATGATATTTTGTGTATTAGGCTGATTTTGGTCATACTCACCATGGCACAGCACAGTGTATCTTACTGCACATTGCGAGGTATGGGTGCATAGGATTATGTCACGTATGTTGATAATATAAGGCTTTGCCAATCATTAGATACATCTGAAAATTATTTTAGATTGATTTCTATGATAAATAGAAGTGTTAAAATTTAAAACATATAGACCATAAGTTTGACTCATCTGGTTGATTCAAACACTTATGCCTATGTTAGATTGCTTTACAGGCTGGTGCTCTATTTAGAGAAACATATTTCCATACATTTTTTACAATTTTTAGCAATGAATTCGTCTCTATGTCTCCCACGTGGTTTGCCGAACTGCCCGGTTCGGGCAGTGCCGAGCCGACCCAGTGCGCAACCGGGTTGATTCGCCTTCTATTTTCGATTCTGGCCCGTTGCCGAACTGCCCGGTTCGGACAGTGCAGAGCCGACCTAGTGCGAAACCGGGTCGATTCGCCTTTTATTTTCAGTTTTGGTCCCATATCGGTCAGAACCTGTCCCGAACCTCCCGGAACCCATCCCGAACTCTCCGGAATCCATCCCGAACCGGCCGAAACCTGTCTCGAACCAGTCCCGAACCGACCAAAACCAATTCTAAACCAACCGAAACAAGTCGGAACTGGCCAGTTCAGTCCAGACTTGGTGCAAACTAGCCGGTTCATGCCGAGTCAACTCGCTTTTGAGCCGAGTTATCACTGTGGACTAATCTGATGCTTTTAAAGCATCAAATTCGGGCCTTCCCAACAGCAAATGAAAGCGGTAGAGAGATTTTTGCCGCTTTCCCTTCCCAAACATCAAAAACTCGCCGATTCAGCAGCCTAAAAAAAAGATTCAAGCCTAAATCAGGTGCGCTTCCTCTTCTCTATGCCATTCCCTCAATTTTTTTGGGAGGGCTTGGAAAAATAATTCGAAATTTACAAAATAAAGAGAAATCATGCCAAAATTTTTGATTTGGGATTGATTTTATTATATGCTGTAGATCTATAGACGATTTACACGAAGACATAAAAATTTTTAATTTTCGGATTATATATCATTTTTAAAAATTAAAAATATATTTTTGGATTAAAAAAATAAAAAAATAAAATTAATAAAAATTAAAAAACTGTAAAATCAGAAATGTATTTAAGGGCATGCGACCTATTTTTCATAAAAATTTGGTGTCCATTCATTTAAATTTCTATGCGATTATGTGTACAGTGGCCTATGCCTAAATTTAGAAAAAATTGAAAAATAAAAGCCTTTGATGTATGCTCAAGGGCTTAGAAAAATATATGTATCATCCATTGTTGGGTTCTACATGGATCTTAGCTGAATCAATTTTTTAAAATATTAATATTTAAATATTATTTTTAAATTTAGAAAATAATTAAAAATATATAAACAATACGAAAATTATGAAAAATTAGTAGTATATATTACATAATTCAGAAGTAATTTCTGAGCTAAAAAATCTTATGTTTTTGAATTTATAATATTTAAACATATTTTTAATTTAAAAATTATTAAAAATATATAAATAAATAATATGAAAAATTAGTATTATGTATTAGATAAACCAGATATATTTTTTGAGGTAAAAAAAATATCTTCATCATAACAAAATTTTGTATTTTTTAAATAATTGATAAACTAACGTTCTTGATAAACTTACAAGAATTGAGTCATCAAGAAAAAAGAAGCCAAAGCATGACATTGGCTGGGATTATGGGCAAATACTCTCAGGTCGGCACCATTGGAAGTGCCACTAGTGCAACACAAAATTTAAGAAGGCGTAATTAGGTTGAAGCAGCACTTAGCCGGCAGTTACTCTGATGTATCTATGTGTCGAAATGCCGACAGGAGGTTCGATAGTTAATAAATAAGTATTTCGCTTATTTCAGAGTAGCGAAGAAGAGAATTGCCAAGAAGAAGGCGGAGGTAGACCGCTGAGCTGCAGAGCCACTTTTCTATCACTCTAGAAAGTCAGAGGAGGCATCCGCTCCAAATGATGATGAGGCATAGATCCAAGCAATGTAGGCAGACCTGGATGATCAGTGACAACAGGATGAGGTGGCAAGGCATAGGGCTCAATTTGGATCCTCGTACTACGAGTCGGACGTCGATTCTACGAGCATCAGGGTAGATTCAGAGTTTAGGAGGATCTCTTTAGTCAGGAAGGCCGTCAGTAGAGGCGCTGGCCGAATTGCATCTATATTGGAAGCTTTTGGTGGCAAAAAAATTCATCCAGAGAGATTCCATCAGGAGCAACAATCTATGATTTAGATCTACATGCCTTTGCCAACAGAGATTCGAAGCAGAAGAGGGTTGACTCAATGTTGAAGAAGGATATGTGGCGAGCTATTGGACCCTAGTTCTACTTCAGTCATATCTCAGTGAATGTGGCCGACAATACGTACTATAGGTCTGCCATTTTCACCATCCAGACTGCCAGTCTCAGTATTGATCCTCCAGGCCCGAAGGACATTTACGGTGAGCTTCTTGACAGTAATAAAAAGGAGCTAGAGAAATAAATTGCCTCCTACAAGAGCAAGTGGCCCATATATAGACTGACGGTGTTGTGTAATGGTTAGACTGGTCCTATCAGGTGGAGCATCATCGACTTTCTGATAAATTGTGATACAAAAACTTTCTTTCATAAGTTGATTGATGCTTCTGATCAAGTGCACGACGCCATGTACATCCTTAAACTGATGGAGGAGGTGATTGATCAGGTAGGAGAGGAGAATGTCGTGCAGGTCATTACTGATAATAGTCCACAATATAAGGCTGCCGGAAAGATCTTGATGGAACGGCGGCCACATTTTTTAAACTCCATAAGCTGCAAATTGTATCGACCTCATGTTGACGGACATTACGAAAATTCGTAGGGTGTAACAGACAGTGAAGACAACCCAAACCATCACCAAGTATATTTATAATCATATGTGGGTCCTTTCACTGATGAGGAGGTATGCAAAGAAAGAGAATCTTGAGACCAGGAGATATATAGTTTGCTACCAACTACGTTGTACTTGATAGCCTTCTTGAGAAGAAAGCAGCCCTACGTCAGATGTTTGTCAGTTCCGAGTGACAAAAAAGTAGATATACGAGGGCCGACACTGCTAAAGGGAGCAGTGTCGAGGACTTGGTGATAAGGTAAATATTCTGGTAGCGGGCCACTGCGATAGTGAAGGCTATTAGACACGATGCAGCTGCATATAATATCGCACGTGGAGTAGGATCCATAGTCGTATCAGATTTCGAGTCGTATACTGGATCCTATTATCCATAATCACAGATAGCCTATGACCCATACGGATACGGATATAGTGCGTATGAAACATCTTTCGATGGCTACTATCCTACTCAGCCCGAAGCATCTCACTTGTTGCATTTTGTTGTCAGCATATTCGGATGGGCTCCTCCACAGCCGTATTATCAGCCAAAGAATACCTCTCAAATCCAGAGCTTCAATGAGTGATCTGAAAGTGCTTATAAACTGGCGTGCATTCTTTATGAGATGAATATATAAGACTACAATGCCGCTCGGTTAGAGGAGTGGGTTGATGTACCTTCTAACTATGCTGATGATCTAGATATCTAGGAGAGTCATTGCCACTCGATCTGATTTTAGATATACTTTAAATGTATATAATTGATTGTATTATTTTATAATTTTTATGTCACTACTTGATTTGAGAATATTTTATGTTGTTCTTTGTTAGAATAAGTGACTCATATTAAGTGATATTCTTATTTGAGGGGTACACTGGTATTCTAACGGAGCGGAGCGAAGCGACGGGATATTTTATTTTACCAGAGATGTTGATAGGGATTGGGACTCTAGGGTTAGAGTTTAGCTATAAATATCTTGTAACCCTTGTTATTTGGTGAAAGTGAAAGTTACGGTCGTTTCGCTCCCGTGGACGTAGGCACATTGCCGAACCACGTAAATTCCTGTGTTCAATTTCTTCTTCCTCCCTCTCTTTCAATTCTGTGCATTGTTCTGTTCGCCATTTGGATCCTGTATTCTGCGCAACAATTGGTATCAGAGCTGCAAGGTGTTCACGTCGGTGCCGCGAAGAAAGGAAAAGAGATCTCCCATTGGTGCTGCGGGCGATTTCTGATCCACGTGAAGGAAGGGGGGATTTGTTTTCTCTCTGTTTCACGTGGGGGGCTGAGGGGTTTGTGTCCTCTCTCCCAAGGCTCTCTTCCCAAGCCGTGGGTGTTAATTCTTGTGGGATCTCAGGGTTGTTCCCAAGCCGAGAACAACACAGAACCAAAAAAAAAAAATGAGGAACTTCTTCTTCCCATCGCGTGGGTTCTTTTGGGCGTCTTCTTCCCAAGACAAAATCCCCACGGTGCTGTGGGTGATTTCTGCTTTACGTGAAGGGGGAAACTTTGCTTCACGTGGAAGGCTTATATTTTTTGGGTGTCTTCTCTTCCCAAAACGAGAAGAAGAATAGAGGAAGGAGCGTGAGAGAAGGAACGAAGGTCCAGTGGTTTCTTTTTTGGGCGTTCTGTTTCACAGGAGGGGTTGTTCCAAGCCATGGGAGGTTTGCTTCCCGTGGTGGGTTGTCTCTCCCAAGGCGTCTTCTTCCCAAAATTGAAACCCAAGTTTCTTCTCCCTGTGGTTCTTCCTTGTTTGCGGCGGCTTCCGCGTGGAAGGAAGGAAAAACTCCCTGTTGCAGTCCACGAGCAAGGAAGAAGAAGCCCCTATGCGCCTATGTCTGCCCGCGTCCTTCGGTTGCTGCGCCGTCGTGCACCCACGCCCGTGACCGCGCCGCCTCTGCCGCGTCTCCAACGCCGCGCGTGACAGATCCGGAAGAGGAGTCTCTCCCGTGCGCGCGTTCTGACCTAAGAAGAGGGGCATTTCTGGTATTTTTTATTTTTCATCAGATCCTATTTTTTTCTCTATTTTATTTTGCAAAAAGATAAGGTTGTAGGGATGTCTTCTGCGAAGTTCGATGTGATAAATTTCGATAGAACTGGGAATTTCGGGCTATGACAAAGGAGGGTGAAGGATCTGTTAGTATCGCAGGGTATGGTAAAGGCCCTGTACGGAAAGAAACCAGATGACATGGGTAATGCAGAGTGGAAGGAATTGGAGGCTAAGGCTGTTTCAAATATACGACTTTGTCTGATTGATGACGTGATGTATCATGTCATGAACGAGGAATCGCCGGCAGTAATTTGATCAAAATTGGAGAGTCGGTACATGTCCAAGTTGTTGACGAACAAGCTCTATCTTAAGCAGAAACTGTACGGTCTTAAGATGACAAAGGGTGCTGATTTAAGCCAACATATCAACGTGTTCAATCAGATTATCAGTGATCTGCAGCGAGTTGATGTGAAGTTCGAAGACGAAGACAAAGCGTTGATGTTATTGCATTCTTTACCCGCTTCTCCTACGTACGAAAATTTGGTTACAACTCTGACATGGGAAAAGGAGACCCTAGAGTTAGAGGACGTCATTGGAGCCCTGTTAGGTTTTCATCAGAGGAAGAAAGCCAATGCTGAGAGTTCTCAGGGAGAAGGCTTAGTGGTGAAGGGTAACCAGGAGCGTGGAAGAAGCAACACAAGGAATGGATCAAATCGCAGTAAATCTCGGTCTAAATCCAGAAAAAAGAAGAGCATAACGTGCTACAAGTGTGGAAAACAGGGTCACATAAAACGGAATTGTCCTGAGAAAAAGAAGGGTAAAGATGATGACAGATCTGAAGGGTCCAAGTCTGCAAATATAGTAAAAGAAGACACAGAGAGCAGTGACGATGACATACTTTCAGTTTCGTCCAGTTCAGATCATCCGCTGATTCTTGGATTCTGGATTCAGCATGTTCCTATCACATGATGCCCAATAAAAATTGGTTTGACACCTATAGGTTAGTTAATTCTGGTTCTGTTTTGATGGGTAATGATGCATCTTGCAAAGTCATTAAAATAGGGAATATCAGAATTACTATGTTTGATGGTGTGGTTAGAACGTTGTGTGATGTTAGACATGTTCCAGATTTGAGAAAGAATCTAATTTGATTGGGTACCTTAGACTCTAACAGGTGTTGTTACAAGTCTCAAGGTGGAGTAATGAAGGTTAGTAGAGGTGCTATGACAGTGATGAAGGGGCAGAAAGTAGCAGAGAACATCTACAGGTTGATAGGGACTACTGTTGTAGGTGGAGTTGCTGCTGCAGAGTCTGAGTCTGATAATACAGTCTTGTGGTATATGCGTTTGGGTCATATGAGTGAACGTGGTATGCTGGAATTGCATAAAAGAAATTTTCTGAAGGGTGTTAAAATTTGCAAACTGGATTTCTGCAAGTATTGTGTTCTTGGAAAACAGAACAAGGTTCAATTCAAAACTGCCACGCACAAGACAGAGGGTATTCTTGACTATGTTCATACAGATGTTTGGGGACCAGTCAGAGTAGCATCACGAGGCGGACATACATATTTCGTAACTTTCATTAATGATTTTTTGAGAAAGGTCTAGTTGTACTTCATGCAGCACAAGTCAGAAACGTTTGCCAAGTTTAAGCTGTGGAAAGCTGAAGTAGAGAATCAGACAGGGACAAAGGTCAAATGTCTTATATCAGACAATGGGACTGAGTACACAGACTCAAAGTTCATAGAGTTTTGTGAGCAACATGGGATTAAGAAACACTTCACAGTACGCAAGACACCTCAGCAGAACGGTGTGGCGGAAAGGACAAACAGGACTATAGCTGAAAGAGCACGGTGTCTCAGGTTAAATGCATGGCTTGCAAAGAACTTCTGGGCAGAGGCAGTGAATATGGCATGCTTCTTGATTAACAAGTCACCGAGGGCAGCAGTAGATGGTAAGGTTGCAGAGAAGGTATGGACAGGTAATGAGGTAGACTACTCAGGTTTGAGAGTATTTGGATGTCCTGCCTATGTGCATATTCCCAGTGAGGAGAGGTCAAAGCTAGACCCGAAGTCTAGACAGTGTATCTTTCTGGGATATCAGAAAGGGGTGAAAGGGTACAAACTTTGGGATCCGAAGGCAAACAAGGTGGTGATCAGTAGAGATGTGGTTTTTGATGAGAAAGCCATATTGAAGAGTACTCAGGAAGAAGAGAAGCAGGTGCCAGAAAGTTGCAGCAGCAATAAGCAGGTGATGCAGGTGGAGTTAGAGAGTTCTGTCAAGGAAAGTAAAGTTCAGGATACAGAGACTTCTACCTCAGTAGATCAAGAGCATCACAATATATCCACAGACAGACCCAAGCGCACTATCAAGCCACCAACCAGGTATGGTTTTGAAGATTTGGTTTCCTATGCATTAATCACTAGCAGTGGAGATCCTACTACTTTTTAGGAGGCAGTACACAGCCAGGAGAAGAGTAGATGGATGGGTGCTATGACGGAGGAGATGACATCTTTAAATAAAAATCAGACATGGGAGTTGGTGGAGCTTCCGGAGGGGAAGAGAGCGATAGGATGCAAGTGGGTGTTCAAGAAAAAGAAAGCAGTATTAGAAAAAGAAGGAAAAAAGTTCAAAGTACGTCTGGTAGCAAAGGGATACTCACAGAGAGCTGGGATTGACTATGATGAGATTTTCTCCCCAGTGGTCAGACACACTTCCATCAGGGTAGTGTTGGCATTGGTAACACATTACGATATGGAGTTAGAACAGATGGATGTAAAGACAGCTTTTCTTCATGGTGAGTTGGAGGAGCAGATTTACATGCAGCAGCCAAAAGGGTTTTCAGAACCTGGACAAGAGCACTTAGTCTGTAAATTGAGGAAGTCACTCTATGGGCTAAAGCAGTCTCCGAGGCAGTGGTACAAGCTTTTTGATTCTTACATGATTCGGATTGGCTACAGGAGATGTGAGTGTGACTGTTGTGTTTATGTGAGGAGCCTTGATGATGGTTTTTTTATTTTTCTGTTACTGTATGTGGATGATATGCTGATTGCTGCAAAGAGTATAAATGAAGTTAACAAGTTGAAGACTTTGTTAAGTAGAGAGTTTGACATGAAGGATTTGGGCGCGGCCAAGAAGATTCTTGGGACAGAGATTCCAGAAAATTGTGGTTATCTCAGGGTAGTTATATACAAAAGGTGTTGGAGAGGTTCAGCATGGGTAATGCGAAGCCAGGAAGCACACCTTTAGTGAATCATTTCAGATTGTCTACCTCACAGTGCCCAAAGACAGAAAAAGAAATTGAAGACATGTCAAAGGTTCCATATGCTAGTGCAGTGGGGTGTCTGATGTATGCTATGGTTTGTATTAGGCCAGATTTGGCGCATGCAGTTAGCGCAGTAAGCAAGTTTATGACGAATCCAGGGAGACAGCATTGGGATGCAGTCAAGTGGATTTTCAGATACTTGAGGAGTACTACAGACCATGGTATCATGTTTGTCAGACAGCAAGATGATCCTTCAGTCGTGGGATATGTTGATGCAGATTATGCAGGGGACTTGGATGACAGGAGGTCGACTACAGGCTATGTATTCACTCTTGCAGGAGGGCCTATCAGTTGGAGGTTTATGGTTCAGTCTCTAGTTACACTATCTACGACTGAGTCCGAGTATATGGTAGTGGCTGAGGCTGCCAAGGAAGCATTGTGGTTGACGGGATTAGTCAAAGAGCTGGGTGTTCCGCAAGGTGGAGTTCAGTTGCATTGTGACAGTCAGAGTGCGATGTATTTGGCAAAGAACCAGGTGTATCATGCAAGAACCAAGCACATAGATGTGAGGTATCACAAGATCAGGGAGTTGGTTTCTTCCGGTGACATATTGCTTGAGAAAGTTCATACTTCTGAAAATGCAGCAGACATGTTGACAAAATCCGTTACTGCAGACAAGTTCAAGCATTGCTTGGACTTGGTTAACATCTCTAGGTGCTAGAGAGGATGTGTTCCAACCTATCAGCGTCAGGTGGTGTCCCAGGTTATTTTTTCTCCTAAGGGATGAATATTGGCCAAGGTGGAGATTGTTAGAATAAGTGGCTCATATTAAGTGGTATTCTTATTTGAGTGGTACACTGGTATTCTAACGGAGTGGAGCGAAGCGACGAGATATATTTTTCTTTGGGATAATTATGTAATATTTTATTTTACCAGGGATGCTGATAGGGATTGAGACTCTAGGGTTAGGTTTTAGCTATAAATATCCTGTAACCCTTGTTATTTGGTGAAAGTTACGGTCGTTTCGCTCCCGTGGACGTAGGCACATTGCCGAACCACGTAAATTCCTGTGTTCAATTTCTTCTTCCTCTCTCTCTTTCAATTCTGTGCATTATTCTGTTCGCCGTTTGGATCCTGTATTCTGCGCAACATTCTTTATAGCATGCAACATCTCATTAATTATTTTATAATTTATATTATTTTAAAACAGTAAGATACAACATTTAGGCTAAACCGGGATCATAGAAACATCATAAAAAAAAGTCAAGAAAACATTAAAAAAATCAAATTAGATTTAAAATTAATGAAAAATTTCAAAAAGAGTGATTACCAATTAAATATTACAGAAAACTCTAAAAAAAAATTGGATGTGCCGATACGGAACTAGCATGCCCTACCTGTACCGGGCATGGTATGGTACTAAACTGATACTGAACCATACTGTCCGCCGACCGGTACGGGCCAGTATCAATTCAGCGAAACTTAGTCTCACATGTATTTAGGTTCGAGCATTCATAACTAACTCATGTATAAATATGCACATCTAATTGTTGTTTGATAATCTTGATTTTTTTCCATGTGGTATGATGTTTTTTTTTTTAATTGCAGTTCTTTACCTCAAGCCCGTTGGCTTGTGACATTTCAGGCCTCCCTGTAATTTATAATGAAGAAAATGATGAACCAGCTCAACCACGTGAAAGGCAAAAGTAAGTTACATATTTACTCTTTGATGGTTAAATCAATATTCCTTAATAAGGTAATATTATAATTATATTTTAAAGTCAACATTCTACTTGTGGTAATTATCTAGAAGTTATCATAATATTAAGGTGTGTTAGGTCTGAACAGAGCATTTGTATATCCTATCTTGGTTGTGAAGGAAATTATTGCTATGGTGACACATAAAGAGGAAGCTCCACCTTAGCACAAAAAACAAAAGGTTATCCACTTGATATATATGCGTTTGTATCTAAGATGGAATATGCTCCTTTGAAAGAAGAGAGATAGTGCAAAAGTCCCTTATACTTTTCATTCATATCAAATTTTTTTGTAATTTTTATTTTTATAATGCTCATTCTTTAATATTATAAAAAGAACTCTATCATCTATCTAGCATCCTGATCAAAGTTGTGCTCATCATATGCTGTTGCTACTTGTTAGTGCTTGACATTCCGATCCATTCAATAAGCAGATGCTTGTCTAGATTTCAGATTTTCTTAGTTTCAATTGCATCCATTGATTCAACAACACTGAGAAGTACTGTCTCCTACTTTATCAACTTTTCTATCAAGTGATCCTTTGGACCTCCCGGGACACCCCCCACCCACCCCCAACAAACCAATCAGAAAAAAAAAATTCTCACACTTTGCCCTCAGATTTCATTCTCATCTGTAGAATCTTCATCATAGGATTACAGTTCCCTACTCCCAACATTCCAAAAGGTGCAAGATTGCTGTTCATTTTAAACAACAGAGTTAATAGCCAATTTCATAACATAGAAATTTTAGGTATGAAAAAGTATTTTTTCAACATAAAAATTTTGCAGACAATGGTATCGGCTGCATTAACTTGTCACTTGGCAAGGCCCATGTTAGTTGTGCATATGATTAGTTGCTTACAGTCTGTCTTGTAAAAATTTTAGACTATCATTGCTGCTTCAATTTTGAGTATTTACTTCTATATGTGACAAATACCTTAATTTTGTTATTTGACCAAGTGTGTCCATGTGTTTGATAAATCTAGTTATCCTTCTTATAGGCGCAAAGGTTCCAAACTGAACCATCGGTCTCGCACACAAAAAGACAACCAAAAAAATATGGAACAAACTATTGTCAAAACAAAAGCGGATTCTGGATCTTCCAAAGAGGTATAAGTCTTGTCCAAGATCAATTTGGTGCTTGTTGGTAAGTTAATTTAGTTTAGCATTTTCATTTTGCTTTTTAGCCAGTAGTTTTATTTTTGATTCGATAGCCAGTGAACACTCTACAACTTCTAGCTCAAAATCTTGAGCTTATGGCTCAAACGGAGGCCCTTATATTCTGTACTGTATTAAAAATTTAACCATATTATCACTCATTTTCACTTATAGAACATGCATTTGAATCTTTTTTGGTACAAACTTATGGTCAATGAGTTATAGTTTGTAAAAGGATATAAGAGGTCTCAAAGGTCTAAACCTACCACTCCAATGTGCCAGAAGTCCAGCAGAAATCAGCAAGATTTCCCATTGTAGCAATTAAAAAAACAATATAAAAGAACCTTGTTAAGGAAATAAATATTGGAAAGAAATAAAACAAAAAGGAATGCACTGATTGAAAATTCTGACCATGCTTTTATTTATTTATTTATTTTCTCTGTCCATGGCTGATTTCTTATTTATTTGGTTAGGGCATTCCTTATTTTAATAATCAGCAGTCCAGGATTGGGATCAGAGTGGGACTGGGAACGAAATCTAATTGAGGGACCATTGAATTTTATATTTTTTAAAGCTCAAAATGGTATAGTGAACAGAAGCAATGGAGCAGGGTTTCCAAAATTAGGTTTGCATTAGTTTTGGCTGCGCTTGTTTTGGTATGCCTCCAGAAGTTTTTGCCAGAAAAAATTTAAATATAAAATAAAAATCCAATATATAGAATAATTCCACAAACGAGTTAATCGAATGTACTCCAAATTGTATGTCAATTCGATAGTATATAATGGATGAGTCAGCATGTAACTGTGATTGATCAATAAAAATAAAATAATTTTTACATTGTTTTATAGTGGATATGTTCTTGAGTTGCATGATTACAATCTAAAACAGGACCATATAGAAAAAGGAAATCCATACTTTTCATAAACACTGCAATTCTTTGAGGTACCTTTTCTACTCTTATTAGAATAGTTGGAACTCTCTGATCCATGAGAAGGTGATATTTTTCAATATCTTCTTATATGTATAAGCACAGAATTCTTACTGCTGCGAATTTAAAGAAAAGAAACTGAGTAGAAGCAGATAATTGTGCTCTTTATGAACAGGAAGAAGAAAGTATAGATCACCCATTTTTATCCTCTTCTTCAGAAAACTGATTTGGTTGCACTTCCTCCAGGTTGTTAATATCTATTCTCTACCAGCTGAGATGAATGAACTTTGATTAACTTGGATGGACACCAATATTAGAAGAAAATATCATTTTGGTTAGATAACTTTTATGTCCTCATTTTATTGGTTAATTTGGCTCCAGAGAAATGGGAGACTTCAACAGTATTTTATTTCCTCATAAGCGAGTGGGTCTCTCATTTATTAGACTTTAAGAAACTTGCAACCTCTCTTTGTTTTGTTAAAACTTTTTTTAGATCTTTTGGTCTTGTCTGCTGATTATTCTATGTTCTTTTTCCTTTTTTCTTCTTATTAATCCTCTTTGGATCTTTTGTATGTTTCTCTCTTCCATTTGCTGAATGAAAGTGATTAGACTCTTAGGAAGCGTTTGATGTGGGGTGATCATTCCAAGATCAAGGATGATGTAGGTGGAGGCAACAAGATCACTGCATTTAGTTGCACCATAGTGATTCTACATGGCAGTGATCACAAATCACCCCCACTCCTCAAATCACCGCCCAACCTAGTGATGGAATATCTGTCCTTGAGGTCAAGTATCCAAGATCACCCCATAGCAGTGATCTTGGACTAAAAATTTGAGACAAAAACGCCCCTTAGTCTAGCAAAAATTATATTAATATTATATATATTATATTATATTCATATATTGTATTTATGCTATGTATTATATTATAATATATTATTAATCATATTATTGTCGTATTATTACTCTATGATAATTTAAAATTCTAATAGAAATATATTATTGTATTTTATTCATATAATAAATTTTTTAATATATCACTTCTATTTGCCTTATTTTTCTAATCAAAATAAGTATTAATAATAAAATAATATATTATAAGTATAAATAAAAATATTAGTTCTATAATAACAATTAATGTATCTTTATAGGATTGATAAATATATATTTTTATGGAATATATTAATAATTAATATATTAACAAATATGTTAATATTTATTATAATATATTTTTATATGTTAATAAATATTTTTTTATGAAATATATTAGGGGTAGTTTTGGTATTACATGGTTAGTGTTAATGGATTCTTATGGAATACCAAATAGGTTACTCGTGGATATCTAAAAATTCTTAATCCTTAGAATATAGAATAGCAAATGCAATGATCTTAGATCACCAGAGGTCAGATTACTTTGAGATAAGAATTACCAGTGATTTAAGATTATTTTGGTGATCCCATTTGAGTCACCAAATGCCAGCTAATCTTTTCTTAAAAAGAAAATAAAAAAAAAGCTGCAAGATTTTCTCTAAAAAAATGAATTTTGCATGTATATTCTTGAAAAATTGCCTTTTTGCATTTTGTTCTTTAGCAAATTAATATTTGCATGAACACCCCTAGACCTTTTTCTTGAGAAAATTGAGGATGTTTCTTCATTTAACTTAGATGGTTGCTATTTAACTGACTTACAGTTTCGTTACCAAGGCAAGATGGACCATGACAATAAGTATAATGTTGCCAAATAACCCAAAAGTCAAGGGTTTGAAAAACCCATTTGAAACTTTTCATTGTAGATCCAAAAAATTTGTAGAAAAATATTATTGATATACAAATTTTATGGAAAGAAACTAAGAAATAAATATAACTTATAAAATTTTCAAGCATGACTTGTTACAAAAGAGACTTGAGCTCAAATGTCACAAATCCAAGTTTAGATCTTGCAAAACAACTGTTTAGGAGCTCTGATCTGTTTTCTTAACCTCAATTTTCTTTCCCTCTGAAGAACTATCATAAAACATAAAAAAATCTCTTGAAACTTGAAAAGAAAATATATTCTCCTAAATTTCTTACCACCAAACATTAACGTTCTTCAAGTTTTTCTGGAAACTTGCAAAACCCAAGTCTACTGTTAATAGAATACCGTAAATAAATTAATGACTCAAACAAAAATTGCCATATATTCATTGCATGTGGCCTTAGGTCAGTTTTGATAGAAACTTCGAAATTGATGTCATTTTTGAATAGGTTGCCAGCAAAATTAAAAAGTTCTGGTTTTGGTTCGAGGGTTTCAGCTGAAACTTAAGATCATGAGACAGAGGCAGAGTTCAATTATGGGTTCCATATCATAATTTTGTAGTTCCTGCTTTTAAGATTCTGTTTCATTCTTTCCATGATGTGCATGCGTTTGCATGTTTGTGCATATGTTGATGAATTATGTTGTATGTTTTGGCTTCTGAATAAACTATCATTTCAGTGTGTGATTCAAGATGAGTTGTGTTTTAGGAGAAAGAGAACTAGGGTGCTTCATGTTCTGAACCCCATGCACGATCTTTAAACGCCACAGATGCTCCAAGTATGCTGTGTCTTTTTGTTCGTAAATAAAGATGGGCATTGTTGGCACCCATCTCTCTAAGTGAGAGGTCTCACATTCAAACCTAAGGCGGCGAAAAACCACCATATTTTTTTAAGAAAGAAGTATATGATATGTTTTTGAGGATACCATATTATCATATCCACCTCAAAGTCTGCTGAAAGTGAATGAATTAGAATAACGATAAACTGAAAGCTTGGCATGTTGAGCACATGTGCTACATTTTGAATGACCATTTGTTTACTTTTTGTTTATAGAGATGGAATGGGCATCTCCCTCCTACAGTACTTAAGGATTTGTTTTGCAGTGTCTATGAAATCTGTAGAAAGGCCATCTAAAAAAGAAGTGATCTTTGTGACTGTACTTAAGCATTCCATAAAGCTTAGTCTAATATTACTTTCCACAAAAGGATGATGAGAATTCCCTCAATATTCAATCCTCCACACTGTTACAATTTGGCTATGGGTTCACAAAGATAATGATTGTCAAAAAATAATTATAATCTTTGAATATAGGAGGAGAAGGCTGCAGATCGGACAACACGTAGCCAAGAATTGGATTACAGTACAGGAAGCACTTCCTCTGGTGTAAAGCCCAGAGTCTCTGTGGCTCCACCTGCATCCCTATCACCAGTGACATCGTCAGTCCAAGGACAATCATGCAGAACAGAGGGCCATCCTTCAGCCTCTGGGATTACCAGGAACTTGCCTCCACCACCATCCATGAAGGCAAATGCTGGAGGCGAGAAAGAATGCATTGATGGCATGCACCCATATGGTTCAGAAAAGAGGTCTGCCTCCACTTCAGAATTCCGCAGGTTGGATGGACAAGATACAGCTAAACATTATGTTCTTGTTGATTAGAATGGTGCTACAAAATTTTTCTTGTTTTGCTGCTTCTATGTCATTTCCCTGAGGCAATCTCCCTTATGTGTCATTGCTCAATTGTAGAGACTGGGTTAATAGCAATTAATATGATGTCCAATTAGCATAATTCATTTCCCTAGTAGTTTAGAGGTTGTCCTTAAACTGGAAACGCAAGCAGAATCAGATAAATGATGTATTTAGCAGGATGTTTGCATATCCTCTGATAGGGGTATTCCAGGGAAAAGAAAACGCGCAAACGCAGGGATAAAAATTGGGCAATTTGGAGTTACTAATCAAAGAGCTAATTACTTTGAACTGTTTTGAAAAGATGACCATGGTATGCATGCATCTGCCATGACAATATTTAACACCCCAAGTCATTCATTAGTATAAAAAAATTCTTATGTCAAATTCAGAGCAATCTATAATTATTATTTTCTTTGAACATGCTCACTCTTATAGATTCATTATGCGCTGCATATACTTTTATAAAAATTGATGTTCGCATGAGTGGGTTTAACATCACACGGATGCGGCAGAAAGATGATGGTTCTTTTCCGTGTGAGTATGTCAAATACCTCTCTGGGCTTCGGCACAAACCCTCCGTGTGAGTATGTCAAACCTAGCACCACCGAGGCTACCAGCGGACCAGTAGCCCTTCCAAATTCCGTGTCCGAGTAAGGAGCATCCGGTCTTCACAATTTAATCGACGCCCGCGCGTTTCGAACTCGGAATCATTTGAATGGAAGTAAGGCTCTGTTCCACTGAGCTACCATCTCAATGGCAAGATGATGATAATGATGGTTCTTTTCGGCTGAGTATAGAACACTAGAAAACAAAACAGTTTTTATTATTGGTTACAGAGGGGAAAAAAGGGATACAAAATTATTTGAAAATAAATGGTAGGAATCTACCAAAAAAAATTGAAGAAAAACAATCCTTGAAAAGAAGATGGACCACGATCAAAGGGATTGGCACATATCATGATCTAAGAGTTCTGCGGCAAACCAATTAGATCGTCCATGTTACTTTTACACAGTTTTTGTTTTAAATCATTTTGTGCCATTAAGTCCTTAATACTTTCTACCTTCCAGAGCCCGTGGTATCTTATACTCTTAATTTTGGCATGGATCCTTTTCCGCAGCTGGAGAAGGCTTGCATAAAAAAGGTGCTAGCAGCACTTCCAGTTTTTAATTCAATCCAAAAACCTTTATCAGGGCCGCGAGGAATTTGTGAATTTTGGAGGAAGGCTAAGATATCGGGCAGTCCATATTTTATTTGCTTAGATGTTCTAGTTCATGAAGCTTCAACAGGAAAAAGAAAAAAAGAAGAGAAAAAAAAGAGCCAAAACCTTTGATCCAAAGATATAATCTCACATATGGCATATGCATGCATGATCCTCCAATATTGCAAATTACCGAAACAGATCATTTGATTCACACACACACACACAATTCTATCATCACCATGTCCTGCCGCCACCGTCATCTGAGATCAAGCAAGCACGACTTTAATTAATAAGACCGAGACGGCTGGCTAGCTGGCCTTTGCACCTTCTAAGCATTATTACGGGACAAAGAGCAGCGGCACACGTCACCTCGATATTATGTGAATCCAATTATTTAATTCAAGCCATGTCCGACGAGCACCTGATTCCCTTCAATCAGGAGCCAGCCTCACGACCCCAAAACCATGCACGGACCCCTTCGACAAGAGACAAACACCATATATAGCTAGATTTTAAGACACAAGAGAGAGAGAGAGGCGTAGCTCAGAGGCCGGAGCCGATGTTGGTGAACTTGCTTTTGATCCACTTGAAGCTGTTCCTGACGGAGGACTTGAGCTTAGCCTCCGTGGTGAAGACGTTGTAGGCCGCCACCCGGCGTTTGCGTTTGAGCTCGGGATCGCTGGAGCCGGCGAAGCAGTCGCTCTTCCCGCTCGGCCCGTTGAAGCTGTAGGAGTTGCAGCGGCCCTCGTAGCCGAACCCACCGGAATTCGAGGACGAGTACGAATACTCGGGGATGGACCTGCTCTTCTCCATACGTTTGAGAGAGAGAGAGAGTGTGTGTGTGTGTGTGTGTGTGTGTGTTGAGATCGAGCAAGAGATGGCTTAATTTGAGGTTGCAAGGAAGAATGATGGATGGCTCAATGTGGAGCCTGGACATCGATCGTTAGTGGGGTCGTCCCACGCGCAATGCTGGAAGGGGCTCGCTCTCTTTATATTTCTACTTTCCCCTCGCTGGACCTAGGGTTTTCTTTTCTTTCTTTTTGTTTCCCAGACCACATGCCACCCCTTGATATTTATGTCCGCAGACGTGGGTTCTAACTCAGCATTTAATCTTCAATATTTTTTTTTTCATAAAAAAATATCGACGTCGAGCTTGTAAATCCGGGGTCCCCTTTCATTACCTCAGTAAATTTTGGTGGGGTCCCCTTGCATTACACCTTGAAGATTTTCCAGGTAGAAGCTAGCATTATTGTTCATCGAGAGTAAAGCACCAGGCATCCACCCGTTGGCATGTCATTTCACATGTATGGTGCGCGACATGACTGGCTACCTACTCCACATTCTCTCTCTCTCTCTCTCTCTCTCTAGTCGACCTCCTCAGTTTTTTTTTTTTTGCTGAAGGACCTCTCAGTTCTTCGACACAAAAGACTGTAGAGGAGAGATGGCCCTCACGTTATATTATATAGATATATATATATATATAGTCTGTTCTGAGTACATCGGAGGAATTTTTTTTAAGAAAAGGAAGGAAGAAAGAAAAAAAAATCACCTTTGAGGTCTCGTTGCGAAAAGCCTTATCCAGCCACATTTTGTTTCGCGATCTGCAATGCGTCGCATTATCTAATGCAAGGCGTTGTATGTATTCCGCGAGTTAAAGTATGCAGCAGTAAAGTGGTGGAGGAAAGGAGAATAAGGAAGCGAGGGGGGTGGGGTTTGATGTGATAAGGAACGCATTCAGGATTATCCGAGGAAAAAGAGAGCCTGCCGTATCCCCACCATGCAAGAGAGCTCGATCGGCAGCTGAGGGGGGGCACTGATTGCTTGTCAATTGGCGATGCATGAGTGCGTTCACATGGTGGCGGGCCCTGCACGCATCATCATTTCTTTCTCAATCTCGCACGCACCCACTCCTTCTCCTGCAGATATATATCCGCTCGTATGCATGCGATATCGGACATATTTGGATTAAAATTCTGCTGCCTTTCCTCTCGGTCTTTTGGTGGTGGTGGTGGTGCCCGCTGCCCAGTATCTCAGGCCGAAAAGGAGCACGGATTTAATAACTCGGCGAGTGAGGTCTCCAGCGGCCCACCCCCCGGGGTCCCAACCCAATCGTACCCAACACCCGCACTTCTCTTAGCGATCCCACCAGCGCATGGTCCTCTTTCTAAAATTCTCACCTCTCTCCTAATGGCGTCTAGCTCGCCGGAATCAAGTGACCAAAACTACCAAGATGGACCGCTCCAGACCTGTCATAGTTCCAACATTAGAAGGAGTGTCGCATGGGTCGATAACCCCCAGGTCGATCCTCTCTACCTAGCAGCAGCTTAAGCTTTTGAGTTGAGCATGATACGGGCTTCCAAACACAGGGTCCCACGCACGTTGCCTCCGCTACAAGATTTTATAATTTACGCCGCCTATCTATCAATCTATCTAATGTTTCATCATCAACACAGAAAGAAACCTTTTTAAGGTTCATTATTATCCATTATAATATCTGCAAAATAAAGTTTCGAGGAATACTTTACATTTAAATTGTAACATTTTGTAATACAATACAATAATGTAGATCTTTTTTAAATATTCATGATTAAGAATTAAGTTGCTAGGGCCTAAGCCAAAGCCCTATCATTATATTACCCCTATCATGATTATATTCATGATCCTTTTAACCAACACGTTCTCGTTCATTATGCCCACTGAAATGAACTAGAATACCCACCCAAAGTCCCAAACTCTAACCACCAATGCTGTCAATCAAGGGCTTGAAATGAGGTTGAAATGTTGGGCTTCAATGCATATAAATGAGGTTGAAATGTTGGAAACTACGATTTCAATTATAGGCTTCAAAATGTATAAATCCATTTGGGCATATGTAAGAAATGGAACAACTGAGAAATTGGTCGATTATGGCATGAAATATCTGGCAAGGCTTAGCATCAAAATACAATACGTGGAAAGTCGTTCAATTTAAGCTGTAGCAGAGATTAAAAATGGCCAAATTCCCTAATTTTGGCGTTGTTTGCGAACCATTACTAAGATCCTCTCGTGAATGATGAAAAATCTAGCCTAATATCTATTCTAGGGGAAAGGTAGAAGGCTACTAGCTTGATGGCTACGCAATTTGCCCTATATTTAACAATTCACATGTTCCAAAAGTTCATGAACAGTGGAATGTGCAGTTTGTTAGGTCCCTAGCGCTAGATCCTAGTTGATGTTTCCCTTTACTTTTCCAATTATTGTCAGCAAAAATTGAATTTTTCTTTCTTTTATTATTTTTAAAAATCTGCCAATCAAGGTTGTCGCATTAGTCAAGATGTTTTCTTCTCACCAATAGTTTGAAGATCTTCAATTACAGATTAATTCAAGGACCAAAAACCATTAGGAACACTAGCAACAATTCAAACAAGCCAGCATGAAGCTCAAACTTTTAAGAATTCAATTTTAAAATTACTTTTATCTATAAAACAACTGTTAATTTACTGAATATACCCAGCATATGATACCCTGTGACAGCAATAACTTTTTTGGATTAAAATAAAATAGTTAGTTTTATTCCATAAAGTCTTAATTCTGAAAACAGTTAAAAGGCTAATAGAGATCATTATTATGATCATAATATGTATGATGATCATTATGTACATTCAATTAAACATGTTCATGGCATTGACATTTTGAAGGTAGGAAAAAATTATCACCTGTAATGCAAACCACAGCAAAAACCTGGTCCATTCAATTTAGATCCCATGACAGCCCAGTATCAGCAGCAAAACTGTCATTCATAAATAGAAATACAAAATGACAACACCGAGAAATAATCATGTCTCATAGGCAGGCAGACAAGCAGATAATAGTTAACATCACATTATTAATGGATTTTCGATATTAGTACCTGTTGAAACCTCTCACATGGGAAAAAAACTAGTATTGCTTACAAAGATCTCACAAAGGTACAATTGTCACTTGCCGCGTAATGTGCAGCTCACCATCAGATATGAGCCCAATTATATTTGATATAAAATTTAGCAACAAAGATGTTATGCATCATAATCTCTTCCAGTCAAATATCAGTCAGCAAATGCATTCTTCTAGTAATAGACAGTATAAAACATTGGATCGTAATCGTAAAGGTTGCTTCAGATCAAAATGGAGATACGAAATTAATTAAATAACTCATACTACAATGTTCTTTCCAACAACAAAATGAACGAACAACATCTATGTCTCAGTATTCTAATGGTGACGAGCTATTCATTTTGTCTGTCATTCATAGACAGTTAGCAGCCAAAAAAGTCAGCTCCTTCCTCAACATCTTCAGTTTTGATGCCTCCACTTTGTGCCATGAGTATTCTATACACTCTCTTAGAACAGATCTCACCTAACCTCCTGTCTTCCTTGCCTAAAAGCCCTTCAATCATCAAATCTTTAAGAAGGAATTCTTTCTCGTGCACCTGTTAAATGCAGAGGAAGAGTTCAGCATATTTTCAGTGTAATGCCATTTCTTGTCTTCAAATGGCACTTACCGATTTATTTGGATCCATGTATACATTCAAAAGAGATCTCATAGTTGGATACTTTTTCCAAATGGCAATTGCATATCTTGGTTGCACTTTAGGAATGGATATTAGGGCCTTCAACCTACGTAAGAAGCAGCTGAAAAATGAGCATCATCCTTTATGCTAAGCATTTGGTCGGTAACAAAGAAAATTTACTGGTGCATCAATATGAAGAAACAGTGAACTGAAACGGAAGTATTAACAAAAACAAAATTAAATTGCAAACATTTTGCCAAAGAAGAAAAAAAGGAAGGGCCAAAAAATATTCACTGCTATGTTGACTCCAGTTAGGACATATACAATGATTACCACAATGACAAACTTGAAAGCTGCAGCATTTTATTCATAAATATGAAAGGTGCAGCTTTTAGGCTGAACGTACAAACATAGCCAGAACTCCGAAAAGCATACAACAATGAATGCTGAAGCTGTAGAATTCAAAAATCTTCCAATTTCACAAAGAACTCTGGATACATGATGACAAAATCAATTATTAGGACTTTTAAAAAAAAAAGGAACAGTAAAGACTCTAAAACTGTCAAAAATAAGATGGCATGTTATCATGCCCTCTTACTACAACGATTAAATATGCACCAACAAATACTTTTGATACATGTAAACATGCAAACCTGTATGCATACATCTCAATTTTCAGCCGTCGTCAAGATGTACATGTCTAATAGCACACACCCACATAAATTAACACATACATGTGCATATGCATAGAAAATACATGTCTCTGCATATAGTTGCGCAGACAACCATGCACATACTATATAATTGTACACAAATCTTATACTATCTTATTTTCAGTTTGATATGTTATCAAACTGAAAATAAGATAGTAATTCTGCACTTTTTGGGATCTTTCATTAGAAAAACAATATGACTTCATCCATGAGAAGTTCCAACTCTTATTTAAATTATTTCTGGAAGTTGCCAATTCTTGTCATCTGCATTCTTTCCGTATATATTTAAGCAGACAGAGAGAGGGAGAGAGAGAGACTATATGCTTTTTTGTGGTATAAAAATAGGAGCGTGTTATAAAAAAGTTGTTGCACATCAAAGTTGGCAGACAATTTAAATATTTCACTGCATTTGGAATTTCTTCACAACCTTAACTTTTCTCACGTGGGTGTGCTATTTGTTTTTTATGGGGTTAGTGACTAATTAATATCTTTTTTGAAGAAAAGGATTTTAGTGACTAAATATCAATCAGAACAAATTAACCCTTTGTGTCTCTTTAAAACATCGTTTAAGCATTGCTGCCACTTGAAGGACCTGGTTTGGTACTGTATGCTTACTTTCACTTTGATATCTGTTTGTTGATCTTTCTAATGAATAAACTTATGTCATGGACCTTAGATTTGTACAGGTCTTATAACTGCATTATTTTATCCACAAGTTCACATGACACCCTGATCTTTTCTTTAAAGCACATTTAGAGAAACATACAACCCTATTTTGGTAGGGGGGCCCTCAACTTAGCACGAACAAAATTACACCCAAGGATTGTTGAACCGAGCCGAACCGACCGGTTCAGCACAAATTCGCTATTAGAAAATGGTTTTGGCCACCTAGAGGCTAGAACCTGATTGGATCTGGCCACCTTCCTATCACTTCAGGGAGTCAAAGGAGATATCCGCTCTAGATGACAAGGAGGCACAGATCCAGGCTGCCATGCAGGCGAGCCAGGATGATCAGTGGCAGTAGAAGAAGGTGGCTAGGCATAGGGCTCGATTTGGGTTCTCGTTCTACGAGCAGTAGGACAAATTCAGAGTTTACGAGGACCTCCTCAATCAGAGAGGGCGTCAGCAGAGGCGGTGGCCGGATTGCATCTATACTGGAGGCTTTTGATAGCAAAAAAATGTCATCCAGAGAGATTTCACCAGGAGCGGCAACCCATGATTTAGATTTGCATGCCTTTTCCAGTAAAGAATTGAAGCAGCAAAGGGTTGACTCAACGCTGAAGAAGGATAAGAAGAAGGATATGTGGCGAGTTATTGAATTCCGATTCCACTTTAGCCACATTCCAGCGAATGTGGCAGACAATACATACTACAGGTCTGTCATTTCCTCCATACAGACTGTTAGTCCCGGTGTACATCCTCCAAACCCGAAGAACATTTATGGTGAGCTTATTGACAGCAATAAGAAGCTAGAGAAATAGATTGCTTCCTCCTTTCTTTCTCTCTCTCTCCCTCCCTCTCCCCTAGTTCTAATATGCTTCAAGTCGGTACGATACGTGCTAGTTCTATATGAACCGATGTCAGCTGGTACAATCCCCAATACCAATTCAATGAACCTTGATATATATAGGTAGTTTAATTATCTTCTACCGGCACAAACCCCTTAAGATATAAATGAGAGGCAAGAAAGGTTAGATTCAACGATCGCCAAACCAAACTAACACTAAGCTGAGACGGTTCAACAAGTCAGGTCGATTTAGTTATAATATCCCTCCTTGATTTGATGATTCGAGAACCTCAAGGGCTCTCTCGTTTGCTCTCTCTCTTCTCCACTAGACGCCACTTGCTCCCTCCATCTTTCATGCCACAAAGCCATCACCGGTAAGCCTCCCTCCTCTCTCTCTCTCTCTCCCATCCTCTCTTTCTCAAAAGCTAGGGTTTCTTCTTGTCAAGCAATCAAGGAGGATAAATCCCTCGAATTGTCCAATCCCCTGCAGTGGAGTGCTCTAAGGCCCTACCTGATCGAAGAGGGGTGCTGCGATTCACATTCGGATTCTCCATGATGTCTTACTAGGAGAAGAAGCTCATCAATGGACCCATAACCAATAAGCCTCCCCCCCTCTCTCAACCTTCCTCCCTCCCTCCCTTCCCCTCCCCCCCCTCTCTCTCTCTCTCTCGCCTCCCTCTCTATGTTTCGGTATGCCCCGACATGGCACAATATGAACCCATACTGTACTGAATTGATTGCCAGCCAGAATGAGCCCTGATACCAGTCCGGTGGACCTTGGTTAAACTAATATCAAAAAGAAAAAATTCCTAGCTTCAGAACTAGGTTAACATGTCTCATTATTAGCAGTATGTCAATAGCTATCGCTTAAATGTTCTAGCAACAAACAAAACATTAGACTTTCTTATTCTAATTTAGCAAAAATCCTTTGAGATGATGGAGGTCTAAAAGATAGGAAAATAGAAACAAGGGCAAGTGAAAAGACAAAGCCATCGCCCCTTGGTTATGTGGACCACTTAACCACATTGGGAAGGTTTATCACCTAAAGGAGAAATATTAAACAACTCTCAAGTGTTCATAACTATATGAACCTCACATCCACGCTTGAGCTCCTAAAGTACAATCTCAATTTGATGAACATTTATCCACTTCAAGATAAAGATTAATCAACCGTAAAGTATATATTAACTATATTAACTAATATCCATCCTTGAGTCGTTAATTACAGCCTATTGCATATTAAGAGTTCCCACCTGTAAGCAACACCAAACTAAAAGGTGTTTAGAGAAGGTTGACACTCAAAGTACATAACTAAATAAGAGTCTAGCTGAAATAATTTAGGTACTCAAAAAGACAAAACATTAATTGTCCCTGGCTATTCAGTCATGTACATTCATATATATAAACCGAGACACTTTTTAAGCGTGCATTTATGGTCTATGGATTTGAGCCACCATAATCCTACAGTTGCAAACACACAACATGGCCATGTACATTGAAAATGAACACCATTCATCATGACAAAACAGTCCAAATTGCCCCAAAACCCAAAATCAAATGTCAAAGGTTTATAACCTGTACTTATAATGACCAGAAATGGATAGTTGTCAATCATAGAATAAAAAATTTAAGCTATTTGCGATTTAGAAATGCATGAAATGAGTAAGTTTTGGGGGCTTAAGGGGCAATACTAGTTTCAAACCCTCAATCTGGCCTTCACAAGATAAAGCATGTGGCACTGAAACAGGCTGAAACCAATATTAGATGACTAACTTTTTATCTGTAAGCATTTCACAATGTTGATCATGTTCTACAGAGTACATTCTCAAATTGTAGGACTTACAATGCATTTTCGAATGCCAGCAATGAGTAGAATTTGACTCAATGCTGCATATGCTGAAGAAAAATACATGCACACACACACACAGGAAAAATTTAGATCCCGCATATGTATAAAGGAGTTGACCTATGCACTTTACCCAAATGAATGGATCTTAAATTTTCAAATGCCTCAAATTTTAGTGTAAAATTTAAGGTGCTCAATGATAGTTGAATTGGCTGCAATCATTCCCACCCTTTTCTCTGAAAAAAGAGGCTAGATAATGGTATCTATACACCAGACAATGATGATCATCAGGTAATGTCCAATCTCCATATTTCAAATCCATTAAAAGTTTAATGAACAGACCAACTTTACAAAGTTTACCCTCTTCAGATGTTGCTAAAGCAACAAACAACTAGAACTAATTATTAATATCAAAAGTTGATTATTCAGATACTAGATAAAGATTGACTCACCAGATATTTTTCTTAACAAGATTCCTGTCAATGAAATCCTTAGGAATGATGGACCCATTTGCATTTACAGTTAGCCATGTCAATTTCTTCCTGCAAGTATTGCACAAACAGTCAGGACACAGATAAAATTCAATAAAAAAGGTCAAATTAAAATATTTTCACTTAAAAATATTTTCTCCTTCTCTTGGATTTCTAGTCCAAGTACCCAACTTTGTACTAGTTGGTGTTTGTTGGTAAGTCTTTTTTTTTTTGAACTGCATGTTTGTTGATAGGGCATTTACATAATGCAATACATATGTTTAGATTTCATTCACCAGCAATAATATGTCTTCATTTTCCCTAAGCTACAAAACCAAAGAGTCAAAATTCCTGCTAAGTGTTCAAAAGATTCATACTACGAATACAAAGTAATTACAAGTAGCGCAAATGCCAAAAAGAATCATCAAATCCATTTCCCAATTGATACAAATTTCGGAAATGATTTGTTACAATTTGAGTTTTTGTTTCTGTATCTTAAAGTATCACAGGGTACTTTTCAATAATATTGAATGTCCTTCCACACCGAATCATGCCAAGAATCAATATTGAAATACGCCAGACACGTGTCCCAGTTTCCCTCTCTTCCAATTGGGTGCACAGATGCCCCTTAGAAATCCCCCCTCTCATGTCCTCTCCACGACCCTCCTCTCAGCAATCCCTAATGGGCTCCCAACTCTCACTCTATCTCCCCTCCCCCACCCCCTCTCTCTCACTCATTCATCTCTCTGTCTCTTCTCTCAGCTGGGAACTAAGGCTGGCTTTTGTGAAGAAGAAGAAGAAGGAGATAGGGCCTTAGCAATTGGATATGCCATCTTCAAGGTAAGCTCTTTTTCAATCAAGCAAGGCACAATCCATGCAACTTAAAGCACGGAGCAACTAAAAGGACAAGCTCACAATGCAAAGAATAAACTGAAAAGCTTAGAGTCTTTTGCACCGCTGCCAGTGATCAGTACAAAATCCTTCTCACAGCCCTTGGTGATGATTAGAAGCTGTACATTCATGGATCTCAAATCCTTCCATTTCTTCATTTGACCTCTCGTATGAAAGCTCAATTAAGTCTCTAGCTATCATGATTTGGTGAAGCCCTAATTTTCAAAGATATAGCAAAGGGAGGAAGAGGCAAAATATCATAGAACTTATGGAGGTAATCAAGGTCATAGTCTTCAATTTCAGAACAAAAGAACATGGTTGACAGTTTTCCCACTTCCCAATTTTCCACCATTTTTTTGCACAAGGACCCTCTATTTTTCAGTAAGGTCGTGATGGTGGAAACCTTAATCCTATTGCTTCATATATATAAGAGAAAGAACCACGATACAATGACATGGGACTATCATGACCATGATGATAGAAAAACTGGAGTAGCAACAACCTGTCCTTGGTCATTTGTACAATAACATGCAATTTCCTCTACTTAGACTCAAAGATGAATAGTTAGAGAACACACCAAAAAAATAGGAAATGCAAGTAATCTTTGCTCTTACATTGTTATGGGGGCAAAGAATCTAATGTTAGTTTGTTACTGCAGATATAGCTTTTGGTTCTAGCCAAGGTTCACAACCCCATACCAATACCATGCTGGTACAATATCAGTATGCTGGATGTAGGGGTCAATTCGGCGTACCGAGACTTAGGCCACCCCCCATACCAAAGTCTCGGTTCGGTACCGGCACTGCATGGTATGCCCAGTATGTGATATGCACCGATATGGCAAACCTTAGTTCTATCAAAACCTGATTAGTTTTTTTTTTCATATCAATACATAAAATTTAATGTAATTTAAATTGTCATCCAATTGCCTAAAGAACAATATTTGAACTCTTGAGCATCTTTTGGGTATTTTTTGTTGACAGGCCTAGAAACAGCTGCAAGGTTGTTGGTTCTTATTGCAGTGAACTCTTCGCAAGCACCAACCATAAACCTACAAAGTATAAGAAAAGACTTGGCCACCTAACAACAGTATACAAATTGTTATGCTAGTATATTTTGCAAACATACTTGTACCTTCAATTATATAAAGTGATCTGTGTAGGCAATTCATAGCAATGCCAACTTTAAAAGGTAGATATTCATGTAGTTTAAATAACACTCTACTTCTTACTGAGTATTGCAATATGTATCGGATATCTTCTTCTTCACATATAGAGAAAGTTACACTAAATTTATGGCCAAGAATTACCAATCCTATCAAGTGGTGAACATAAGTTTAACTTTTTACACATGTTAAGAAAATGACTAAAAAGGTTTCAAGGAAAAGCATAATAGAAGCAAATCCATCATATGAACTTAAAAGGTAGCCAGGCAGATCAACAACACTTAAAACATCTTAATTTGCTTTTCACTTGTATCAAGATTCCTCATAGTAATTTTCAGTAGAAAAAAAGCACATGCGCTTGAAAACTAGGTTCAAAAATGTCAGATGGTCAAACTTACTCACCTAAATTGGCAACTGGCAAGGCTAGATGTCAAACCAACAACATGTTCAGCTAGGTCAGCTTCATCTATGCATTGCCTTGAGTGCACTCTAGTATAATGAGTTGTCAATTTTGACAGAATCTGCAAAAGACCAAGTATTAGATATCTATCATATAACTTACTACATTGTGAGCAATTCAGGAGCCAAGATTTCCATAAAGAAACAAACCTCCTCAATTGGTGGACGTTTCCAACAACTAACATTTGATGGATTCTTGTACTGACTTTGTTCACTTAAAAATGAAAACAACTGGTGTTCAAATGACTGTAGCACTCAGACTGAGATCAGGGAAATAAATATAATAGCGCTGTGTAGAACGTGGAATGACGATAAAAGGAAAATTGACATACGTGCAGCTCAGAAAATGGATATCTTTACAAAAATTAAAGACATAGATGATTATTAGATTCGATCTTGCAGCTCATAGAAACAACCAAAATCAATATGAAGCAGTAGATCACAAATGTATTGACTTTCTTACTTCAAAAATCTGAATTATACAGGCACAGGTGACTCTATGTAGCTAGGTACTTTAAAGAAAGAATATTCTATGAAGCATCAGATACTCATAACATGGTATGAATAATACAAAGAATTTCATTAGAAAGTCATTCCATTCCATGACTTAAACATGCATGTGAAGGAGATTAGACGTGAGTTACCGGAATTAATAAAATGTAGGAAAAGTAAATCCATCTTAATTCCTGTAAAATGCACACGGTATGAATTCTGGAGTCAAGAAAGTACTGCTTCAATGGGCTTAGGTGATTCATAAATAAAAACACTAGAAAATTGATATATCAAAAAAAAGAAACCTTAAAAAATCAATATTTTATGCATGCGCACATGCATGTGCGTGCGTACGCATTTGTGTGTGTAGGCATGCATGCATCTGTCTTTGCATGCAGGCAGGCACACACGTGTACAAATATCTGAGTGTGTGTTTAAATATCTATTATGAGTATCTTACCTTGGCACTCCTTTAGATTTATACAGTCCAAAGTTGTTGCCATAACCAAGACAGACAAAGAAACAGATGCGAGAGAGAGAGAGAGAGAGATCGCTAATAAAATTCCACATGTACAAAACAAAAAATATGACAAATTGTACAACATTCTAATTTAAATTACATCAAAGAGGCAGACTGATCTAACTGATACGTTACACATGCAACAAATGAAATAATAATGTTGAGCATATATAAATACCAATGCAAGGTCAAAAATCATAAGCTGCAAAAAGAGAAAGAACAAAATTATAGACAAGTGAACCAAGAATGACTGACCGCTTATTGATGTAACTCATCAATTTGTTTGTCAGGTAGCAAATTGTGAATGATGGATAGTGACTTCGTACTCTATGGATGTGATCAATAAGAGACTCACTAATTACAAGATCACAAAATTCCTCTGCTTGATATACAAATAGTATGTAGGGCACTTCCGATTGCGCCGATGAAATCTGCAATTTATAGTCAGTGCCAAATAAGTGAAAAATGATGTAGTGTGAAATAATTGGCTTCTAAGCCAGGATAATTTAAAAAAAGAAATAGGAAGAAGAATGTAAAGTGTCCAATACCTACTAGAGATAATACTTGGAGAACATAACAACAGTAAGAAAAAAGAGGAATCATTTTTGCAATGTTAAATAATGAATGACTCTATTGGTACCAGGATAAAGCATATGTAAATATGAGATATCAACACAATGAAACAATCAAACATCAAACTAACTAAATAAAATAAATGATTAGTGCAATACAAGCTGCTACCTGATCCGCAAACACAAGGATAATGCAATAAAAGCAGGGTGGAGTACAAAAGCAACTAAATCTACCTGATATTGCTTGCTAAGTTTATTGTAAAAAAAGAAAAAAGAAAAGAAAATCCTAGGTAACCGTAACATATCACTTAATCAAATTTCATTTCAAATAATTGTATTATCAATGCTGCTATTCTAAAAATTCATCAAAGAAAAAGGAAATGATGGTAGAAGAAAGTATAACCAGATATCATGCAAGCAGCAATTTAAGATACACACGAAGCCAAACATCAGCGAGTCCCACTTCATACCAAACCTGTCCCCTTGTATCAACACCAGTCACAATCAGTCCAGTATTTCCTTGCTTATCAATATATATAACAATATAAACTCTTTGTTAAAAAAAAAAAAAATCAGTTCCCAGATGATAACAGAATCTCAGAAAAACCTATAGCCGACCAAGGAATTTACCAGATATAATGCAAACAAAAGTACCACACGATGGAACTAAACACTGGCCAGGATGGCTTCATACAAGTTTGCATTAATACCGATCGTATCCAATCCAGTATTTCACCATGAACCAAAGTTTGACTGATTCATGGGGAAAGGGGGTGTTTAGCTGTGTATGCTGGTCAAAAGACGCTATGAAGGGGTGGTATGGGCCATTTTGACCTGGTATGTATCGGTATAAACTGTTCCAAGCTAATCAGAGTCATTTGAGTGCTATAAGACTCATCTAAGCATATCATTTGAATTTAAAAGTACATATAAAGATTTATGTTAAAATGACTTCTTCACCAGCACTCAAATTCCTCTTTCCAAACCAGTCTCGAAAGTAGAGAGAGAAAGAAAAAGAGAAGAATAGGGAGATATAGTAGAAGACAAATTTAGTAAGGTTCACTTGAAAATGTATTAGCTTTTTCATACCGCCAAGAAGGTATTTTTACGTGTTTATGCATGTGTAACACAATAATCAGAAAAAAATGTTTGTGAAATTGATCATACAAGAACAGTTGATCAAAGGACATCTTAAACGAAGTCAATTTTTTTCATTTTTCCTGATACTTTTCCTCTTCTGTTTTTATTATTTTCAGCTTAACACAAGATGCCCAAACTTGGTTCATAGACTAACGTAACTGACCCATGTACCAGCAAGTACTAGTGCAGGTATTGCAAACCAGCCATGACTGATGCAGCAGCCAGAACTGCATATATATTTATTGGACAAATGATTTCTACGCATGCACAGATGTGCACATAAAGAACATGTAACAGAAAAAAAATAATTAAATAAGATCTAAAAGGTTCAAACTAGCTTGTTCTGCAGCAAAATGGAATCCATTTAGTAGCTAGAAGATGAAATAAAACAAGGTAGAACACAAGCAACTTAGCAAGCTTTTAAGATCAAGTACCTGAGCAATTTTGTCAGGCACATTCATTTTCCACATAATTGACCTTTCGATTGGATTAGAGGTTATACGAAAAGAAAGACCTTTTTCCGCAAACCTGGTGAGAAGATGTCCTGAAGTACACCAAGATAACTAACTTGATGAAATTCATGCAAACATTCAGAGAAGTATCTGATAGTTAAAGGATTTGCCGTACCTCCAACTAGCCCATTTTCAACAACTTTAGCATCAAAATCAGCTACAACAGATTTTAGCGCATATTTCCCCCTTTCCCATTTCTGCTTTTCCTTCACCCATTTTTTCGTCTCCGCCTCTTCAGCTTTCAAAGCTTCTTTCTGTAATTTATCTTGCTGTACAATAAAATCAGCAGTCACTTACCTTGAGCTATGTGATTCATATTCATAATTCCATAGTTCAGCAACAATGCTTAGTCTGCCCGACCTGCCTCTTTCTTTTTCGTTCTTCAATTAAACGAGCTTTTTCTTCTTTCAGTTGCTTCTTCCTCGCAGCTGGTTCATTCTTATTATCTTTAGCAGCACCAACTGCTGCATGATTTCCTTTCCGCTTTGCAGTACTATCTAATTGCCCCAACAAGTTGTGCTCCTCCTCATAGCTTGCAGCCTGCTATAGAGACTCAAGATTCCATGTTGCTTTATTATGTATTATAACTAGGATGTGCTTCCATATGGGGGGAAAACAATCTTTAATTAATAATAATATTTAGAATAATTGATCTAGTCAAACAACAGGTTCGTACACAACCAAGATTCATAATCAATGTGTGCAATTCATAGTCAAGATCCACTAAATGCAAAGGAATTAGGGACATCTTTAAAAAGCGTCCGAGATACACAACCATGACCCACCAAGATCAATGCCAATGAACTCAGAAATATGGTGCCCTATTGATACTAAGAAAAAGGCTGATAGAAAGATAAATTCAGAACTAGTAGCAGGAAACATCTACCTAGCGCAACGCAACTGCTTCAAAAACTCCTTGGAAATTTAAACCTTCGCCTGCTTCCTAAGCGCTTCCCTGCTTCTTCAAGAGTGCTTAAATTAAACACTTCCCTACACCAGCAACCCGCTCCTGATCGCACTCTCAATTCTGGCAACTAAGGTTAAGATTTCGGATGGCCTAAGTGCTTAACTTAAAGTAACATCTGATTCCTTGAATCTTCCAATGGGCTAACTAGTTAGATACCATTTAATGTTGCTTATTTGTTCTCACCTTGATTCATCACCTTTTTGTGAGATTTTTATGGTTCTTTTCTACTAATGCAATACTCACCGTTTGATATATCTCAGTGAAATTTATTCAGTTGACAAAAAAGAAGAAAATTCAAACACCTACATCATTTTGTTTTATGGCTAATATATGCTGTCGAACAGTATTTAACATGTAACGTCATCAGATATTTGTTCATGGTGATGCATATATGTCATAAGAGAAACAAACCAAAATTATCTATCAACATAAGAATCCAAGGTAGAAAATTCTTGAAACCCAAAATTCTGGAGATTTTATAATACTTTCAGCCACTTCTACCATGTTGATCTTGTCCTCTAGCATGCAACTCAACTGAGCTTAAACCCTCAGCACCAAATACACACATGCATGTTTGTGTGTGTGCATGCACGCGCGTGCAGCACAGCCCACAGCAATTGAGTAATTAACTTACCACAATTTTATGCAAGCTGGAGTCTGCTTCATAAGCCTTGGTCACATGCTGCATTTCCTGACTATGAGTGCTGCAAAGGATAAAGATACATCTAACAATTTTCCCTTCAAATGATATATTGAATGGACCTGTGGCTTCCTCGTGATCTTGAATGAAATACTGGCATGATAACATAATATTTATGAAGACCAACAAGAAAGTATCTCAATATGCTCAAAGATTTGTATTCGCGGGTGGGATGTTTAATTGCAGATGTGTATGAGACCCCCCAAAAACCATGTAGTTTCTCAGCCATATTGCAGGCCTGAATAACCTAATGAATCACCAGGTTGCACTTCAAATGTAATTGAATCGTCGACTTATGAATGATAATCTTAATCTAAATACTCAACCTAAAAACACAAATTTGCAACAGGGTGTGACCAAGGGGTTAGTGTTTTCAAAGTCATGAGTTTGTAGGTTGAGTTGAGTCAAACCTAGCTACGTTGGGACAGGTCATCTAATGTACGACTCATTTTAGATCTAAGTTAATACAGGGTATGTTAAACTAGCTGGTAGGCAGAAAATGGCCCAAAACCAACCTAGTTTTTGAAATAATCCATTTTCAAATCTGGACCCAAACTGCTGGTCTGAAAAACTGAGTCAGGTTGGGCCTAAATGGATTTGTCATGTGTTGACATGACTCATTTGGATCAATTTTATAGCTTGACATACTTTTCTTTACCTAATGACCCTCCACTCTTTCTAGAATGACCTAGGATTGGCATTGGCAGTGCTAAAGTGTTAATGCCAGCCCTTGACCCAACTGTGATAAATCAACAGATCATCCATCAAAATTCAAAAAAGTTGACCGATGACTGTTCATGAAGGCGAAGACATCAACTCTCAAATGCAAAGATTTTGATGGTTGCTCAGATAGATTCATAATCGGTATGCTGAATTTGTTGATCAGAACTCACAACCAGCTTTCTAGGTCACTAGGATTCCTTGGCTCCTCCTAACCTCCTTTCTCACACACCATTCTTCCAACGGGATCCACCGACATCTAGAATGTTAAATTCAATTTCGATGGCTCAGTAAGGCAGGGTTCATCCAATGCAAGCTTCATTATTTGTGACAAGCGCAGTCGAATTGTGGTTTGCTGAAGCTGTGCTGCTAACAACTTTGTTCTGAACTCATTATTTACTTGGTTTGAGGGGGGGCTCTGCCATGATTAGTTCTTGGATACTCACCAGAAAAAACCATGAGATACCAACAATCACTTCTTGACTTGCAGCAGGGGTCCTAGCTTGTATCTCCCACAATAGTAGGGAGGGTAACCAACCAAGTGGCTGGCTAGCCTAGGTACCAATGATTGAGGCGAAACCCACAATCTGGATCCACCACTTCCCTCTACGCCTCCTAACCCTGGCAAAGGCTGATGCCATTGTATTTTTGTTCATTCTGCTTAGGGTGCTTAATTTCTAGCCAAGGCAAAACTAGCATCAACCATCTATCTTGGTGACCAGTTACTAGTCAAGGGCAACTCTAGAAAGAAGAACTTGACATGTACCTAGAAGGCCAGTTGATTGATACCTTATTGAACATCCATTTGAAGTTTATATACCCTAGGAGAATCAAATAGAACAGTATTCTGAATCCAAAATAAATGAACTCACAACCAAAATGTTCCTTGTCATATTACGGGACTCAGCTTAGTAAAGTCAATCTAAATGAATGGAAAGAAAAATTATGTGAACAACACCTCCAATGGCCTCATCTCATCATTCAACATCATAATTATAAAGAATGAAGTTTACAGGGACCAGTGAACCCTAACTATAAAGGTCAATTAGTAACTGAATCTGAAATTGGGTGTGTAAATTGGAATCAATTAATAATCCTACCTAAACTCCTTACAACAAATATAATCAATATTTGATGACCAAAATGTCTTATCAGGCATCAACTTACATATACTTAATCGAACAATACAGATAAACATAAATTTCAACATACCAAGCATATGTTTGATCAATGCATAGATTTAGGAAACAACAGAAGTTAATGCAATCAAAAGTGAGATGAGTTGCTAATGCTATTATTGAAAAAGAGAATCTACGCATGGACCATTAATGGAATTATTTAATAGTAGGAATCAGATAGTACTATTCATTAAGATCTTGATATTTCTTTTACAGAACTAGTGTTTCACATTAATGTCTCAGTCTAGCAAAACGAGAGAAGAGAAGCTTCTTATCACTAGCTAAAAAGCAAATACTGAACAATGAACGAAAATGCATTCTCCTAAGTAGTAAACTCTCACTCATGTGAACTCGTTTTTGGGGAAGGGTTTTCAGGGAGAGAAGCAATGCTAGGAGAAGTTATCATTCTTGTAAGTAGTAAAATGGCATAATTATAGCTGTCAGTGATATCATTATTCATTTACTTTTCTTCAATACACAGCTTATACATTCAAAGAGGACAAAATTAACATAAAATTACCTGGAGAGTAGAATCTTCTGCCAAGGTATGACCATGTGGAGGGCTGTCTCCAAGAATCTGTATGAAGTTTGTGGCACCTGACAATTTACAGACCATCGCTAAATCAAAATAACCACCAAGAGACATGATTGAACTACCATTTGCTTTCATCTCAAAACATTTTAGAAAGCTCTAATTTCTAGATTACATACCTCTGCTACCATCAAACGATCCATGGTTAGTAATTCTAGGAATAACTTCATCATTTGTATCATTTCTGCCTGAAACAGCTTCATCTATTGTCAAATACAATCTGGAATGGTCTTTTCCGGAGCCTGTACCTACTGGACTTTCCACCACAGGGAAGTCAGAATTATCTCTGAGTGCTCTGCCACTTCACAAGCTGCAGTCATGGTTCTTAAATTTTTTGGACTTCCCTCATGGGCATTGCCTTCTGACTCATTGTCTGACTCCAAACATATTAAACCAGTAATTCCTGTCAAACATAGTGATGAACGAAGACTGCAAATCAAACAGGGTAATCATCTTTAGATAGAATGGGGCAGAGATATCAAACAAAACATAGAGGGGAACAAGTCTTGTCACCACATGATAATTGATTTACAACCTGATGACATGGGATGCTTCACAACATATAAGTTTTAAGTCTCATTACAGGACCCCGTACCAGTAATGTAGATGTACGGGCCACGTCGATACAGAATATCCCCATATTGACAAATGGTATGCTGTTGGAGTTAGCATAATAGTTGCACCATGTGTCAGTATGCACCACAGTTGGCATGGTATACCCATATTGGGGTGTCATTACACCCCATACCAGATAGATACGGTATGCCCCTAACCAACCAGTACAGGTCAGTACTTAAAACCATGCCAAGAACAATGATCCCCAATGAGGAATGACAACCATCACTATGCTGTAGGGTGCATATCTTGATTTTTTTTTAAAAAAAAAGAATAACTACACTAGAGGAGGAAAACCAAAACGAAGAATGGCATTATTACAATCGTGAGATGGGTCAGTGAGGAAATGAGAACAGCGGCTTACACCGTTTAAGGGTAGGTGGAGATCAAGGTTGTCAATATGGCTACATGGTTTCTAGGCACCTCCACCTCTGATGCAATCAAGTAGACTTTTGTCTAGACAAAGCATGTCATAATTCTAAAAGCATGGAATTTGTAAAGGAATAATTTACTAGTGCATTCATGTCAAAGAAAAAAATATTGTAAACATAAGAAGAAGCATATGCACATTGATTTTAAGAGTAACGCGTTGCATTCTCTGCAGCGCTAAACCATTACAAAACAGTAATATAATGATATTATTTCTTTTAAAGCTGATACATGCTCACTGAGATATTTCTTTGAATGAAATTCCATTTCAGCAGATAACAGTAAAGAAGAGGGGTTAAAATAACAAGTTTTGAAAATATTCAAAAAAGCATTATAACATGGCCATCCTCATGCATGTCAAATTTAAATAAACATCAAATTTTCAGTTAATATAGTCCTAACTTAGCCAGCTAATTATGCATCGCAACAATGCCAAACATTGCTTTTTACACCATACTAAATGGAGGGGAACAAAGAAAAGAAACATATATCAGAGCTAGCCAATGCAGAAAGACCCTTCACACATCCACATGAGTTACCCTTAATGCAAATGCTGACCAACAAATACGCATTGTCTACAAAATTTCAGGTATCATGGTTCTTCCATCAAAGCTTCATATATCAAACCACACTATTAAATGATTGCATATACTTGTGAGCTTAGGCAACCTCGACATCCTCACTGAAGGAAACGGTTCTGCCATGACTATCCTGCTAAAGAACAGCACATGACACCAAAAGAGTAAAGAAAACATCACGATTCTAGGGTGGAAATCTCAATGTGTTTAAAAAGAAAAAAAAGGAAGGAAAGAAAAACATTCTGTAATTATCATGCAACTCTAAGAATTTGGACTTGCCCTGGCTAGCCTATTGCTTAGTGTCCCTAGCATTTTGCAGAGAAGGATTGTCTAAGAAACCATAAGCGTGCACAGACAAGCAAAGCTTGAACGAAATTTTTCTAAAAGTCTGGTATCATTCTGAACACCCGTATGGTCATACTCCAACTTAGATGATTTCTTTCCTCATATTTTCTAACCCAAACCCTTTCTTGGAGGACATGATCTTGGCTAGAAATCACATCCACATCTGAATGCATCAGTGAAAGGAAGATTTAAAAAGAAAAAAGAAACATCAAAATTCTAGATATATTCAATCTTGCCCAAATACTGGCATCTTACTCCAAGAAGTATCCACAGAGCATAAATCTTCAACAAAAACAAATATCGCTACAAGAAAAGAAGATGCGAGCAAGAGGTCCAAGATGTGATCGTTTTCCCAGCACAAACATCGCGTTTGATTCAAACAAGCATAGAGAAGAGAAAAGAGCAGGTCGGTGGACTAACCGGAGAATTTCCCCGACGAACCGCTTGCTGGATTGGAGCGAGCAAGGGTACACCGAACGATGGAGGCATCGGAGTCGAAGTCGTGATCGGCTGGAGAGGGTTTCGGCTACGAAGGAGGGCGTGGGGTCCCGATTGGGCTTCCGAGGGGTGGGATCGTCGTCGATCACAAGAAGGAGTGGAGGCACTCCTCCTCCAACTCCACGGCCACCGGCGCCGCTGCCATGGTCCAACTCTAGCCTCTTCTTGAGAGGAGGAGGGGATGGAGAGAAGATGGTCGCGTCGTCGTCGCGGTCATTGTGGTCGTCATCGGATGGGATCTTGACGGCGAAGGGCGGCGGGCAGTGGTGGCCCATCCCATTCCGACGCTCTGGAACTCTAAAGGGAGTCCCTTGGGGACGGCAACGGGAACGGGAAAAGGGAGGAAGGAAGAGGACTGGCAGAGAGAGAGAGGGAGAGAGGGAGGCGAGCGCCGTTTTAATTTTTCCTTGAAGGCGGTTTAGGGCGGACCCGATTAAGAAAATAAATACCCATCATTATAAATAAATAAATAACACCTATAAATCAAGAACTTTCGTACCAACATAACCGTCAATTTTGTGGATAAAAAAAACAAAAAAAAAAACGCACAATATCATCCTTTTTTTCGGTCCAAGCCTATTCATACGTCCTCTTTCTGTCAAGTAGTCTCTCCCATCTATAAGATCTTTCTTCTTCTTTTCACTGCTCTTTCTCATCCAAAATTTTTCTCTTTTTTAGAATTTTGTACCTACAAGTTCAATGTTATATATATAATTTTTTATATAGAAAAAGCTAGAAAATTATACATTATGTATTAGTATTGATGAACATTATGTTTTATAAATTGTGTATCGATTTACCTAAAAATGTGTATTAGTTTGCCTAAATGACTAATTTACTTATTGTATATCATTGTGATCATATAGTGTGTAGTGGTAAAAAGTATGTTTTTGAAAAATATATATTTGATTTATTCTAGAGGTGTATATTGAATAGCTGATGAATGAATATCAAATAAGCTTGCAGTAATGCATCAGCAAGTCGACAAGTATGTATCATCTAGCCATGTAGTGTGTAATAGGGTTATGATGAAATGCTTAGATTATACTAAAAAAATGGTTGAGCATAGATTGTCAATCAAACTACAAGAAATATGGATTATGGGACCAAGATCATGGGTCGTAGTTGTGCTTTTGGATTCTTGACTTATTGGTATTTTGCCGGAAAAAACTTATAGTTAAGAAGTCTTTCAGTTTTTTTTTTTCATATCCCAATTAAAAATTTTATTTCTTAAAACAATTATTTTTAGGGCACAACTTTAGATCTAGTCCTCTTGTCCTATGCCCAACAGGGTCGAACGAGATGGAGATCGAGATGGGTTAGGTAATTAGGTTTTGAGAAGCACATGGGTACTAGCATCAACACCCTCAACTATTCAATTATGAAGAGTGCTATCAAGTTAGGTTAGGTCTGGGTTTTTTGCTCCACCCAACCAATACTCAAGGTTTTAGGCTTCGACTTTTGTTCCAAACACAGTCTGTTGAATGATCGGATAAAATTCAAGGTTGGGTCATTAAATGTATATTGGTTCGAGTGAGATGGTGATAAGATCTAGGTACCCATTGAGGTATTAAATATTATATTTTTAAAGAGTTTAATCAACCCAAAATAATTTATTTTTTGAGAAATCTATTAATGAAACATCTAATATACACTATAGAAATTAAATCATAGAAACAAGCATTCGATGGTTTACTTAGAAAATAATTGACAAAAATTAAAAAGATACATTTACTTAAGAGTCAAGTGTAACCATCCCAAACATATTCTAGCAGACCATTACCTTTTATTAATAGAACAAAATTTCATATACTAATATAATATGTAGGTATGTACATATGCCTATGCATGCAAGTACATTTATCCCCATATGCTTCACGTGCTCATACTTACCGGACTGGTTTAATTCGTGTTCACGTTGTTCTTGGTTCGGGGATCAGATTTAAACCTTTCAGCGCGAGGGCTTGCTTAGGCGGATTACGTAGGCACCGGGGTTCATTAAGTCTGCGGCCCACCACGCCCGCCCAAAAACCCCATCCCCTGCGGCTGGCGTTACAAAGAGAGGCGGTGCGAAAGCCTCGCTGCCAAATTCCAATACGGTTCGACGCGCACGCCCCCTTCTCCTCTTTGTCCCTCGCGCCTGGAAAAGAGAGAATCTTCTCTCTCCGATGGCATCGTGGTGGTGCCTCTCCGCCGTCGGCCGCCACCCCCCTCGCCTACCCGTCGCCGGCGGCGTTCGGGATCCTGGGCGTTTCGCCGCCAGAGGAGCGGAGGTGGCCTCCCTCTCTCCCCGCTTCTCCAGAGGGTTCAAGAGGAGTCTCGTGGTCTGCATGGCCCCAGAGGAAGAGAAGATAACCCGCCGTTCCCCTCTCGATTTCCCCATCGTACGTCTTCCCCTTCAATTATTCTCACCTTAATCCATTCCATCATTTCAGTTGTTGAAAGTCTTTAAAATTCCATCTTTTATGCCATCATGACATTGATTCTGCTTCTCCTTGGCGAGTATTTTGAAAGTTATTTAGATTTTATTTGCTGAGTTTCTTTTTCCTCCTCTGGACAACTCGTTGCTTGATATTCTGGGAGAATTAACTCCCAGACGTACTGCGTTAGTGAACAATCGGTCAGATTTCTGATTCATTGCCATCACAAATTTAATAGGTCCAATTTATATCGTGGTTGAAGCTGGAGTCCATCTAGTTAGAGTTGTCTTTTTACAATTTCCTTTCTTCTCTTTTGGGCTTTATATATCGACGCTATAATTTGAGTCTTTGCTTTAATTTCACCAAGGAAAGAGATTTATCTATAGTTAGGGTTTTGGGTCAAGAAGAGATTTGTGGTCCTGGGGTTGGATATGCAAGGAATTATGCGGCTTTCATTCCTGACCTGCTCGTAGCTAATGTGAGAGGGCTTCCTCTGCCACTGGACTAACCAGTCTGATGCAGTTAAGAATGCACAGGTTTGATATGGAGATGCAGATTCAAAGAGGAAAGAGAAAAAGGAGTCAAGAGAAAGATCTGGTTTTTAAAGTTTAGTTTATGAGGACTGGATTTCAGGCTTGATATTTTGTCCTTTATCAAAATAACGAAGTCCAAAGAAAAAAAATTCTGAAAGACCATGAGATGCATGGAGTAGTAGGGGGATGCAGTCAGTTTGCCTCAAAGAAATGAAAAAAAGAAGAATTTTACATTCCCTTTACCACCAAGTTTATATGATGCAAGCCAGAATTGATAGAGACTAAAATCTGGCTGTGCAAGATTAGAGTGCACCTGGCGAAGCAAAGGGGTTTGCCTAATTCAAATGTGCAAGCGACCAGGTCAAGGATGCCTGTGAGTGGCACAAGGAGATCCAAGTAGGACCTGAACAATCCTTTCTAGGGTAGGAATTAGGTTTCTTTAATACCGCAAAAAATATAATAAATTATTTTATTATTTTATGATAAACTTTGGAAGCAAGAAAATAAGATAATTCAACTAGAAGGCTAATCTAGAAGCAAAAAGCAACGACAAAAAGCTAAAATAGGATAACTAGCTGGAGTCTCCAACCGATCGATCCTCTCGATACGTCTAGTCGCACTGATCTTTCTTGAGCTTCTCACATATCCATCGACATCTCACATGCTTGTTGCACGGTCTTCCAGAATCATAGAAGAAGGAAGATATCCTTTAAGTTGCATGAAGGTTATCATGGAGTCGCATCACAGCAAGACGAAGTCACACCAGCAAAGAGAACACTCAATGAAAGCTTCAAAATTCAGTAGTACTCAATATAATCCAAAAAAGGAGAATATGATAGAGTGGTACTCTACTAAAGCCTCAGAGTAAAATGCGTTGAGTAGTAGGTCGGTGGGCTTTGACTCAACTCTTCTCAGAGAGCTAAAAAGTTAAGACTATTTTTATAAATGGAGTAAATGGGCCCAAGAAGAGCATTCAAGTGAGATTTCCACTTTAGGGAAAGCTTACTCGCTTATACAAAAAAGGAGACTCTGCATGAACTGAAGGAGTGATGGGATCCACCATTTGCAAGTGAAAAATGGTGCACAAGGACAAAGTAAGATAGGAAGAAATGATAGCGATCACTTGTAGTCCTAGTCTAGATTGACTTCTTCCAGAATCTACAAGGGGTATTTACAATGTATTCTAGGGTTGGTACATTGATAGAAACTCGTGGAATCTCTTGGAACTCAACTAGGACTCAAAAAAATTGCAAAAGAATGTTTCAAGAAACAAAATCTTTGTCTTAAGGGTGTTTTGGATGCTAAAAATCAACCACGAGTGATCTATCTGCCATTGGTTGGGCACACATGGCATACTTGTTATCCAAAGACTCTTAGGTCAACTTAGACTCAAAAGTCATCGATGGTGCACTTGTCACTGTCTATACCCTAATGATGGTAGATTCTGGCCATCAGTTAACAATTTTGGACATACTAGCATAGCTTCAATTTTCTAGGCATAACTTTGTCATCCAATCTCCATTGATGTGATTCAGGATGCGGTGCAAAGCTTGCTTGATGCAGGATGCACTGAAAGTGATTTCATGCTAAAACTTTGTCTATGCGAATTATGGTGATCTTTTGACTAATGTACACTTAACTGCTACTAAAGCTGCAAGTTGACTCAACTTTTAAAACTATAAGCTTGTTGGACACTTGTGAGTCAAGCGTCACCTTCTATCCTTCCCTTAACTAGACTAAGGATGGTCTGAAGGTCATCCAGGGGTCTTATGACAATGAGGGTGTAGGTTCAGCCTTTAGTCGTGTTCTAGTATAATTTTCGTTGTATCTATGTCATCTTCCACCTCCATGTTGATATTTGACCTTGTTCATCCATCCATTGAGGTCCTTTATTTTGAAATTTGATACAATAGGGACTAGGTCTTGTAGCCTTATGATATTGGGTTTCCAACTTGTATCATTATGCTATCATGTTATTGAATTGATTAGAACTAAACTCTAAATGCTTATTTGGAATTTGAATGATTAGCTTCATTAGATTTTGATCCATCCATAAATCACCCTAACGAAACAATTCGCCACCTATATTAATAATTGCTATCTTCTCAACTCAACCTTTTTGAAAGTTGCTTTTTACAACTGCCATTGATGTTACATCTTTTTGTGTAAAATAGTAGGAGATAAGCAGAAGATTGCCCACCCAAACCCTTGTTAAGGAAATGAAAACATTACAACACATTACACGAGGGTGGGACAAAGATGCATCACAAAATATGACCATGTTTACGAACACCAATTTTAACCCTTTGGCCTAGAAATTGAACATCTATTCTTACTTGTTAACATTTGTTGTTTCTCCTTCGCTTAAGCTTTCGTTCATAAAAGTGACATTATTCTCTCTTCTACTTATTTTTAATTGCATACGTCATGGCTTTAGCAAAAAACAACATAAATCCATCATTTTGTAATATATTAGACATTTGATTTGCTTTGGCACTATCTATGCCTATAACAGCCCAATCCATATGACATTGTATGTCTAAATGCACTACTAAAAGCTCATCATCTAGATTGTGTGCAACAACCAGTGACACCCCTTGGTTTTTATCTACTCATTGCTATTCTATTAAACTTGATTTGGTTTGTCTTTTTGTTATTTCTGAAGAATGTGCTCACATATCTAAAATTATCACACTATGGCATTCTTTTGCTTCAATTTGTTGTTGCTTGCTTCCTTTTTAAAGTATGCATGGTTTTTGTCCTTTACCTAATTTTAGCACTTGTTAAGGAAGAAGTAAATCATATTTGCCACTTTGATCACTGGACTCTTAGTATCAGATGATCTAGATAATTTCGATGATGTGGTAACGGAAGTTGAAATGCCATATCACTTACTTATTGCGGGTTCCTCCACTTGAGCTGATCAACAAGAGTGTAATAGTGATCATGTGGTGGACCCCCCCATAGTGATCATGTGGTGACCCACCCCCTCTCTACCGCATCTCTACTATTTCACTGTTATTCCAAAAGATTTACTTTTCTGGCTTTTGGAAAGGTGTCTTTGGGTGAGCAGTGACTTTAGGGATACTTTAGGAATATTGTTAGAGTTCTAATTGTAGAAATTTCTTCTGTTTTATTTGATTATACGATAACTGTTCTTCTTTGCTTGCTTAGCATCTGTCATCTTTGTCTACATTAGGCTCCAGCATGTCTATGATGTTATGGTCATGTCATGACTCTTACTCGACCAAGAAAATTGTCAGGATGAGGATTCTTCATTTTTGAGCTTCATATTGGTGACAATTTCCCATATATCATGTCTTGTAACTCCCAGTGTCGATAATGACCTTGTGAACCTTCTTTATATGGCATACACGGTCCAAAATATCCACTTTTCAATGGTTCTTCTGTGTAATTTTTTTTTTTTTTCTGTTGAAGGCTCTTCCACATCACCAAGTGTATATGGTGTTAAATTATAACCTGCTTTCTCCTTGACCAAAAGTTGTTTGCATCTGTTGTGGCTGGCAGAACACTTCGACAATCTATTTGATATGCATATCTCTTTGCATTTGAGAAGAAATTAAGATCCGTGCTATTGCTTGTTCTCATTAGTTTTGGATAAGTTGTAGACTCCAAAATAAAAGGACAATCCCTCAATATTTGTACCCTTTGATCACATCTGTATTTGAGAGATTCCTATATGAGGCCTAATTTCTACTTCTGGCACAACCCTGTTCCTCCTGCTGATTTATCACCTTTCTCCATTCAAAGCATACCTGTAAGTCCGAGGACATCTAGGACAAATTCTACCTTGGATAAGTTGTCCCAAGCAATTTAATTGGCAAAACTGGTCAGTCTAAATTATAACTAGATCATCCCTTTTGCAAAAGGTGCGAAGATATATTGGATTAAATTGGTTTACTAGCCTATTTATTGAAATTATAAACACTAACAAAATGCTAGATGGTTGGAGAAGTATTGTAGTACCTTTCTATAAGTATAAATGTGATGTACGAAACTTTTCTAATTATCTAAGAATTAAGCTTTTGAGTCACTATACAATTATGGGAAAGTGTAATTGAACAAAGATCAAGAAAAGTAATAACTGTTCCAAGTAACCAATTTGTATGCATGTCTAAAAGATCAACAATAAAAGCTATCTTTTTACTTAGACGATAGAAAAATATAGAAGAAAAGGGAAAAACATTATACATGGTCTTTATTAATTTAGAGAAAGCTTATGATAGGGTGCCAATAAAAGTGATTTGGTAGGCTAGAATTATGTATATAAATGGTACATTGGAATAACCTAGGACATGTATGCTCGGGCAATAACAACTGTTGAGAGTTGTATTTTCCAGTCACAAAATGTTTTACATCAAGGGTCAGCAATATCTCTATCTTTTTGCATTAGTTATAGATGAACTCACAGCTAATATTCAAGAAGGTGTACCATGATGTATGTTATTTGCAGACAATATAGTGTTGCTTGCTGAAAAGAAAATTGGATTAAATATTAAATTGGACTTTCGGAGGAAAACTTTTAAAAGGTAAAGGCTTGAAAATCAGTCAAACAAAGATAGAATATATGGAATGTAAATTTAATGAGAATGAAAATGAAGAAGTAATATTAATTAAGATTGATGGACAAGAGATACCATAGAGTGACCTATCTCATTATTTAGGATCTATGTATAAAATAATCAGGAGATAGATGAAGATATATGTAATGGAACTAGAGCTGGTTCGACAGAGATGAGAGGTGTATTGGGAATATTGTGTGATTGGTGCGTACCTTGGAGACTCAAGGAAAAATTTTATAAAATAATAGTATGGCCTGCAATGTTGTAAGTGTAGGGCAACAAAGAAGCTACATGAAAACAAATTGAGTATGGTAGAAATGAGAATATTAAGATGAATGTTTAGTAAAACTAAAAGGGTAGACTAAGGAAGAATATATTAAAGGAGCTGTAGGGTGCACAAATTAAGGACAAATTGATGGAAAATTGATTGAGATAGTATATGGACATCTAGAATGAAGATCTGTGGATGCTTCTGTAAGAAAAGGTACTTTAGTTTATGTTGAAGGATGTAATAAAAGAGGAGGTAGAACTAAATTAATATTGATGGAGATTGTGAAGAATAATATAGAAAAACTTAAAATAACGTCAGAGATAATTCTAAATAGGAATACTGATGCGGGACAGCTAATTTAGAGAAGAAATTAAGAAGGGGAAGGAGGAGGGAGGAGTTTGGAGTCCACCAGATGCCAAAGCAAAAGTCCTTTTTTAATCCAAAATATTCTGCCCAACAGTAGATAAGGGGGTGCCATATATAGCCCCAATACAACTACCCATGATTCCCACAAATGAGATCATGTAACTACCCATGATCCAACGACATCATGGGCCACTACACTAGCTAAATACAATCAAACAAGCCAGCAACTAATAAAATACGAAAATACATAAGAAATAAATGAAAATACGCATGAAAAATAAAACTAGGGTGGTCAAAGTGCTATGCACGCCGGCGACGCCTGTATACATGCTGGAAACGGTGGTTTGTGTCCCCACCAACTCCCCTCAGCGGAGAAGAGTTCGCCTCTGGCGAAACGGATGTCTGGTAATGCTCCAACAGGTCTGAAGCAAGTCGCTGAAGCTCATCTCTGCTAATCCAAGTATCATCTGACGGAGGTCGACCATGCCATCTGACCAGGTATCGCTGATAACCACCGTTCTGCGTGCTAACAATCTGATCATCCAAAATCTGTTCCACTGTGTCTGTGATCTGCGGAGAAGAAGGTACAGGAGGCAAGGCAGTAGCAGGAGATATGTTCTCAAAATTGGATGTGCAGTCAGTGTCAGGCTCATTGAGTGGGTCTGTAGGAATAGTTGTCGGACCTCGGTAGGCAACTAAGTCTTCTACGTTAAAAACTGGATTAATCCCAAAATCACTTGGAATATCCACCACATATGCATTAGATCCAACCCGTTTCAGAATTTTGTATGGACCCATACTTCGGGCGTGCAATTTCCTAACGGCTCCTGGTGGAAAACCGTTCAGGTCTGATTCTGATCATTACATCATCACCCGCTCGAAATTCTTGTTAACGTCGACGTAAGTCAACGGCCGTTTTATATCTCGCATTGTTGATTTCAATTTTCTTCTTAATCTCTTTATGTAAATTTTGCATGTGTTGCGCAAAGGATTTAGCGGTCTCAGAGATTCTATTGTTAGGGGCTACTGGGATAAGATCAACAGGTTTTCGCGGTACATAGCCTAAGACAATTTCAAAAGGGCTCAAGCCAGTGGTCCTGTTTACAGAGCTATTGTAGGCGAATTCAGCTATGGATAGAAGAAGGTCCCAATTACCGGGGTGGTCACCTACCAAACATCGTAGAAGGTTTCCTAGACTGCGGTTGACCACCTCAGTTTGCCCGTCTGTTTGAGGGTGATAGGCTGTGGAATATTTAAGCTTAGTACCCATAAAGTTCCAGAGGGTCTTCCAAAAATAACTAACAAATTTGACATCTCTATCAGTCACTATCGAAGTTGGAAGCCCGTGGAGCCTAACAACCTCATCAAAGATAATCCTCGCAACTTTGGAGGCATCAGAAGTCTTGGAAGTGGGTAGAAAATGTGCCATCTTAGAGAACCGATCCACTACCACGAGAATGGAATCATGCTTACTTCTAGTCTTTGGCAATCCTAGCACGAAATTCATACTAATGTCCTGCCAAGGACGATCTGGGACAGGAAGGGGAGTATATAAACCAGTGTTTTGTTTGCGCTGTTTGGATAGTTGACAAGTACGACACTGACTAACAATTTTTGCAACATCCCGTTTTAAACTAGGCCAATAAAATCTTTGTTCGACCATATCAATGGTCTTATTTCTACCAAAATAGCCAGCTATTCCTCCCGCATGAAGTTCCCAAACAAGAAAATCTCTAAGGGATGTTTGAGGGATACATAGCTTGTTTCCTCGGAACAGAAAGGCATCAACCACAAGGTAATCACTATTGTCCCTGGTGCGACCATCTAAGACGCTTGCATAGATCTCAGCGAAGTCTGGACAAGTTGCATAGTCGTCAATTATACGTTCAAAACCAGTAACATTTATGCTTACCGACAAAAGTAATGCTACACGTCGGCTTAAGGCATCAGTTGCTTTGTTGTCAATACCTGCTTTGTGACACAACACGAAGGTATATTCTTGAAGAAATTCAGCCCACTTTCCGTGTCGTGAATTCAATCGCTTTTGGGAATTTAAGTACCTCAAAGCTTCATGGTCGGAATATAATACGAATTCCTGAGGTAGCAAATAGTGACGCCAGTGACGCAGCGCTTGTATAACTGCATAAAATTCTTTGTCATAGGTGGAATATTTTCGTTTGGCATCATTCAGCTTTTCACTGAAGTATGCGATAGGATGCTTTTCTTGGCTTAAGACACCACCTATACCTATACCAGATGCATCACAAGAAACTTCGAAAACCTTAGTAAAATCTGGGAGGCGCATCACCGGGGCTTCAGTCATTCTAGTCTTGATCTCTTGGAATGCCCATGAGGCCGCAATGGTCCAATGAAATTCACCTTTCTGGATACAATCCGTAATCGGTGCAGTGATCGTACTAAAATTCTTGATGAACCTTCTATAAAAGGTGGCTAGGCCGTGGAAGCTTCGCACCTCAAATAATGTAGTGGGTTCGGGCCATTCAAGAATAGCTTGGACCTTCTGTGGGTCTGCTGAAACACCCTCAGAAGAAACAACGAATCCTAAGAAGATTACACGATCAGTCATAAATGAACACTTCTTAAGATTCGCATATAGGCTTTCTTTTCTTAGTGAATTGCAAACCAAACGTAGGTGCTCAAGGTGTTGTTCCTTGTTTTTGCTGTAAATTAAGATATCGTCAAAGTAGACTACAAGGAATTTACCCATGAAAGGTCTTAGTACTTTGGGTCATAATTCGCATAAATGTACTAGGTGCATTTGTTAATCCAAAGGGCATGACTTGCCACTCGTATAACCCATCCTTGGTTTTGAAAGCTGTTTTCCATTCATCACCTGGGCGGATACGGATTTGGTGGTAACCACTCTTAAGGTCAATTTTGGAAAAGATAGTGGCACCTGCCATCATATCAAGCATGTCATCCAATCGTGGTATTGGAAACCGATATTTAACCGTTATCTTATTAATTGCCCTGCTATCCACACACATTCTCCAAGTGCCGTCTTTTTTGGGCGTTAGAAGCGCCGGCACCGCACACGGGCTAAGACTTTCTCAGATGAACCCCTTTTGGAGCAGCTCATCAACTTGCCGTTTCAATTCAGCGTGTTCAATCGGATTTAGTCTATAATGAGGCAAGTTCGGGAGAGTCGCCCCTGGAACCAAGTCTATGGCGTGCTGAATGTCACGCATAGGGGGGAGCTCATCAGGAAGGTCCTCAGGAAAGAGATCCTTAAATTCTTCCAGAACATGATGAACTTCCTTCGGAAAATCTATTTGAAAATCAGGAGCAACTTCTTTGGACACTAACACAAGGACTAGGGATCCTTGGGATGCTGCTTTCTCAAATTCCTTAGGGCTAATGATTTGAAGGCGCTTTTCAACCTTCACATCCTTCTTTCCAGCATTAGAAGGTCTAGGTGGTAGAGGGTTTAGTCGAATTTTCTTTCCTTGGTGAACAAAAGAACAGGAATTGGATTTGCCATAAATGGTCACATCCAAATCATAAAGCCATGGTCGACCAAGGATGATGTGTCCAACGTCCATGGGAATAACATCACACCAGACCTTATCATTATATTCAGAAAAGTTGATTTGAACTAGACAACGCTCAGTGACTGGTATAGCAGTTTTATCCACCCATGACACATTATAAGGGTTAGGATGAGGCACTGTCTTTAACTGTAGCTTCTTGACAGTTCTTGTGGATATAACATTGACACTACTCCCACTGTCGATGATTAACCTTACAGCTATGTTCGCCACATTTGATATAAGTGTGAAATATGGATCGACGTCTCCAGTCATCATCTTCTTGCTTAGGTTGTGTAAGGACACACCTAACTACGCCTAAAGGAGTGGAACCCTCAAGTGAGCCGGGTTCCTCACCTTCATCTGACTCTTCGGGTCTATCTCTGGTTCATAGACCAACTCATTTTCTTCATCATTTCTATCTTCTTCGATGACCAGTGTTTTCTTAGTAGGGACATTGACTAGCTCTATGCCCAAAACCAAAACATCTGTAACATGATCTCTAGAAATTTTGGGTGGTTCACTTAAAATTCCCTTATTCTTTTGATCATTATTTTTGGGGGACTCCGGTCGCTTGATTTCTAATATTAGGCTTACTCCAAGTATTAGTTTGACTACCGTGGGTTCTTATAATTGGTCTCCTTAAGATCAAATCGCCTAAAGGTTGTCTTATTAGTATACGCTCAATGTCTTGGACAAGTTGATAAGCATGTTCTAATGAATTGACCTCACGCAGAATAAGCTCTTTTTGTAAATCATCTCGCAATCCGGACCTAAACCTAGAAAGGGTCAATTCCACACTCTCACGTGCATCACATCGCATGAAGAACTCATCAAAGCGAGCGATGTACTCAGACACAGGTTTGTTTCCTTGAATCAGTCGTTGCCACTGATCTAACAGGCGACTCTTATAGGATGTTGGGAGATATTTTTCTTTTAACTTCTCCTTCATTTCATCCCAATGTACCACAGGGGGTTGTCTAGCTCTAGCAAGCATATTTTCTATTGTGTTCCAATGTAATTTTGCAGGACCAATGAGCTTCATTTTTGCAAAACGAACTCTGCGATCGTCAGACAAGCTATACCATTCAAAGTAATGGTCCATATCAGCGAGCCAATCGATGAAGACTTTTGGGTCAAGACGACCATCATAACTTGGTGCATCGATCTTAATACTGCGCATTACATGCTCATCTGGTGTCTCACGTGCTCTTAGATAGTCCCTTTGGTGTTGTGGCCCAAGGCCTCTGGGGCGGGACGGTTCAATCTCACCAAGTTCAGATTCTCCATCGTTGTGAGTCACTTGGAGGTTGGTGATTGAATTTTCAGCTATAGTCAAGCGAGTATTCAGCCTAGTTTCAAGGTCAGTGATTCTTGCTCCTAATCTGGTTTCTAATGCTGCTATGGCATCTAATACCTGTTGGTTTGGGTTGGTCGACATCTCATGTGAGTAAGATGTACCGCTGCGAGTTGTCATACTCTAGAATTCAAAATTCCTAGATATATAATTAACATTCAGAATAAAATCAACAATGTTGAATAAAAGACGACTTTTGACGTAGTCTCGGTTACCTTCGAATTAGCACAGGTGATAACAAAATATCAGGACCTTAGGTACTGCTAACCTTGGTTTGGATCATGCAAAATCTTTGCAGGTTAATCTAATGAAAGTGGGGTCCTTCAAATTGATTTGGGTTTCACCAGATTCAAGTAAAATTTCCTAGTTGCCTTTCGAGGATTTGAAAATAATTTGTAAGGCTCAATATGTGTTTTCAAGGGGCATAGGCTTTTTAAAAGTAAGGTCCTATCTCAAACCGACAACATGAAGTGAAACAATAATAATCTAAAGATAAGCTAGTTTATAGGGAAAGGCTGAAAAATAATTATTTAAAGGAAAGATACGACCTCTTCTTGCAGATCTGAATCAGTGGATGAGTTTGGATGTCAAATGTAGATGCAGAACCGGAACCCGACGATTTGTAGAAAATGCTGCTGGAAGATGGCTGACTGCAGCGTCGTTGTAGAAGTCCAACTCACGGCAGGGTCTGGATCCAGGTGCAGGGCCTTGAAAGCTGGGCCCGCAAGATACTGGGCCAGAGGATTAGCTGGGTCCGCAAGACGCTGAACCGGCCCACTCACCCGAAAGATTAGCTGGGCCCGCAAGGCGCTGAACCGGCCCACTCGCCCGAATGCAGAAGGGACCCGAAGCTTCTGGATGGCTTCGGTCCTTCGGATCCCTCTGTGTGATCGGGAGGGGAGTTGAGGGAGACACCGGGTGAGTCGGAAAGGGAAGGAGCGATGTCGGAGGGTGGATCCCTCGTTCTGGGGAGCGAGGGGGTCGGCGAAGGCGGAGGATGGGTCGGCAGCGGAAGTCGGAGGTGGCGGCACAGAAGAAGAAGGGGTCTTGGTGAGATGAAAGGGAGAAAAAATGGGAGAACTCGAGGGTTGAGGAAACGGAGAAGATGAAAGAGGGGGAAAGGGGAGGGTGGCGGTGTGATTGAAGCAGCGGTGCGTGGTCGCAGAGGAAAGCAGCGGCGGCGAGCGAGAAGGACCTGGCTGCGGAAGGGAGAGGCGGCTCGGCGGCAGCAACAGGGAGCGGCGACAGTGGCGGTGGAGGCGTGGCAGCGAAGCGTCGACGGCGGCAGTGGTGGCGGAACCCTAGATCTAGGGTTCTTCTCCGTCGAGCAACAGGTACGATCTGGTATCTTTCTTCTTTTTTTTTTTTTTTTTTTGCTTGAACAGCACGTGCAAGTCACGTGCTGCGTCTGGGGCGGTCACGTGTGAAATCACGTGCGAGGCTCACGTGAGAGTCATGTGACCTTTTTTTTTTTTTTTTTTGTGGGGCGGATCCGGCTAATGAACTGGTAACGGGTGAGGGACTTACCCGTTAACTGGTGTTTCTGCAACCTCCCGGCGGTTTCGGGAGGTGGTACCGGGCTCTGCGGCTACGGTTGTCAAGTGGTCCCTGTGACCTGCTGCAGTGGATGGCAATTGGTTACAAACCCCCTGACTGGTTGGAGAGATCAGAGGAGAAGAAATTTCTCCTTGCTCCTTCTGGTGATAGCCGATCGAGAGGGAGGTGAACAGAGACGTAAGACTCTTCCTCTTCTTCACACTGCGCGCTGGTCGTCGGCACTCATCATGCTCCGGCGTCCGTGGTGCAAAGTCTTCCGTGAAGAACTCGTGCGGCATACGAAGCAGGGGCAGCCTGTCCATACACCAGGTCTTTGGGGATTAGGACGGCTACTGGTGTACCGAGAGGGAGTCAGGAAGGAAATAGACTGACAGGATCAGGGCGTTGGCACAGAGGCAAAGCCCTGGCTGGCTCTGATACCAAACTGATGCGGGACAGCTAATTTAGAGAAGAAATTAAGAAGGGGAAGGAGGAGGGAGGAGTCTGGAGTCCACCAGATGCCAAAGCAAAAGTCCTTTTTTAATCCAAAATATTCTGCCCAACAGTAGATAAGGGGGTGCCATATATAGCCCCAATACAACTACCCATGATCCCCACAAATGAGATCATGTAACTACCCATGATCCAACGACATCATGGGCCACTACACTAGCTAAATACAATCAAACAAGCCAGCAACTAATAAAATACGAAAATACATAAGAAATAAATGAAAATACGCATGAAAATAAAACTAGGGTGGTCAAAGTGCTATGCACGCCGGCGACGCCTGTATACATGCTGGAAACGGTGGTTTGTTGTCCCCACCAAATACTAGCAAATAAGAATCCATAGTGCCGATCCTAAGTTCGTTAGGGAATGGCTAGATGATTGTGATTGTGACATGTGATGTGCTATATATTTCTAAGAAGAGATAATATAATAGTATATAGGATGGAGGGTAATGCTTCATAAAGGGGCGCCATTGCTATTTCTGCTGCTTCTCTGGAGAACTTAGGACCACTTCAGAGAGAGGCATCTTAACCTTGAATGATACAGCTAAACTTCGACTTCTCCAGTAATGCTGAATGTCCATGAGTCTGTGGTCTGTTAATTTGCTAGTACCCAGCTCTCTGTGATTGTGCTGACATGTCAGAATGTCTATCTTTTCATGATACAATTTAATGGAAATGCTTATATCAACTTCGTTGGCTCAGTGTGCCAATCAAGAAAGCGATTTGTTTGGGCAGCCTTTTCTGTTTATGCTACTTCATTGCAGAACTTAGGATTACTTCAGGTAACCTTGAATGATGCAGCTAAACTTTGGCTTCTCTAGTAATGCTGAAAGTACATGGGTTTGGAATCTGTTAATTTGCCTCAGTAAACCAGATCTATGTGATTAAGCTGACATGCCAGAATGTTATCATTTCATGAGACAATTTAATGGAAAACACTCATATCCTGAACTTTGTTGGCTCAAGGTGCAAAGGTGCTAATCAAACAAGTTATTGTTTCAAGTCTAACAACATTTTATGTGTACTTTGTATAAACAAAATTGATTCTTTATTACCTTCTACAATGTTTTGTTCGTTCATGGGATGGACAATCATCTATTTGTTTGAATACATAATGCAGGAGTGGGAAAGGCCAAAGCCTGGAAGGAGACCCGATATATTCCCCCAATTTAGCCCAATGAAAACTCCATTGCCACCTCCCTTGCCGGCAGACCCTCCTGAAGAGGATGAGGAAGAGGAAGAAGAAAAGAAAGAGGAAGAAGAGGAAGATCCTGATAAGGAAGATCCTGATAAACCGGAGAGCAGCAGCCTTAGAAATAATAGGATATTGGTGCCCAGCAATAGAGTCAGTTTGTGAGGAAGGTTACTTCAAATGTCAATCGGAGGGGAATGCTACATCCGCACCCTTGCACTAGCCAGCCATCTAGTTGCCGACTTTCGGCAATTGTTGGCTATTATTGTGGGTGAAAGTATATTAATATCAAAATTTTGAGGTTATGCTGGTTGACTAAAGATGTATCTTTATAGATTAGATCGATGATGATTTGTTATTTTTTTTTCAGTTTAAATTTTCTTTTTGTCATTACGAGTTGTGTTAAAAGGGCTGCTACCATAACAGACGGTAGTGAATATATTCTGCTTACAATAACTGTGCAACAACTGATCAGGTACAGTCAAATCACAGCAATCTCAGTGGAGACGATACCTAAATGAATCATGCTGTTGGTTTATCACAGTTTAATGTGGAAGGGCTGAACTTCAAAAGTGATTGATATTTTGCTTACCCTCAGAAATATTGAGATACTTGCATTGGGCTATGCATGTTGACCGAGATATATAGAAAGGAGATTGCTTATTGTGTGTGTGTCGGTTTTTGACATCGAGCTATTTAAGAACTCACAGTACGATAGTAAAAATGATAGATCTCAACAGGTAAGCCAATTTCTGTTTTTTGGATGTCAGTTTTATGCCATATTTGCGATCTCCTAATGCTGACAGACACGGTTGTCTAGCAAAAATGAAAGCTTTTGTGCGTGCACATGTATGTGTGTGTTGTTGGGGGTGGGGTTGGGAGGGGGAGGGTGTTGGCTTCAGAGTGAGTGATTTAGATGATGCTTGGTTACCTAATATTATTAGTACATGAAATAACCTGTGATGGTTATGTCATGTTCGCAGGTGATTTTCCAGGTTTCAGTCATACAGAAAATACCTAGCTGGGTAAATTTTTAGCAAACGCAACTCCATAGTTGTTGGCAACATGTTACCAAAGAGTTGTTCCAACCATGCATGACTTTCAAGCAGACACAAACCCAAGCAACCACGCTCTGCTATTAAGACCACCAGATTCTCAGCTATCATACGTTTTACCATCCATGCTATTAAATGCAACTAGCTGAGCCAATATATATCTGAATACCTACCAATCCTATAGCAATAAAGACGTCATCTTCCGGTCATGGAAAAGCAGCACAGTTTCGATTCGATTCTGACCATGAGCTTTGTCGAGTAGGCTGCTAAGAAGAAAGAGCATATAGCCTCATGTCCATACATCGTCTGGCACTTGTATAAAACGTGCGAGGCTTCTAAACCAATCCTGGAGGAATATCTCTTTGATTTGGTTTCTCACTTTCTTTCTTTTGGTGGTAAAGTCTGTCGATCTGCTTGGAAAACAAAAGATTTGATAATACTACGGTCTCCGCAATATTACATATCGGACGAAGCCAATCTTTAGAATTTTAATGTTATTGCAAATTTTCCACAGAAACATGAGTCACCTCCTCACAGGTCGTATCAGCCACACACATCTTAGAGAAGATAATCGGGTACTAGCATTGTTGCATATTACATGACGAGGGAACAGATCTTATTTCTTTCCGCTCTTCTTGAGACCTGCGCCTCCAAATGCTCCCTTCTGAGATGCCTTGGCCCTCATTTCCTTCAGTGCCTGCTTGGGGAAAAGAGGAAACAAAAGAGAGAGGAAAAACAATGATGCCAAATCAATTACCTGTTCTTTCCCGGTGGGCAAGGAAGAAGAGAAATCAGTGCACATCAAATGGTAGAATGCCATTACCTTTTCCTCTTCTTTCTTCTTCTGAAAGATTTGCACGATCCGCCTAAAGAAAGCAGGAAAAAAAAAGAGAAGAAAAATTCAATACAGACATCTGGGCCGAAACAAACAGATAGATAAAACAGCAAATTGTGCCAACTAAGAGCAAGAATGTTGCTCCAGAAGCAGAGAAATCTACATGGCCTAACTTTCTGAAACTACGGAATGATTAAACCAGCCAAACATATTATCAGAACAATGTGTATTCCCACCAAAAACACTGATTCTTCCTCATCTGCTTATGTTTAACAACAAATTACATATCAACCCAGTGCGCAATAAAAAATCTTAATGATCCGAAGGTTTCATAAAGACAACCTGTAAATTGAGTCCTGCTGCAATAACACAAACAATTTCGCACTTTGATTACAAGACCAAAATGACCCTCACAGGAAATTTGTCATCACTTTGACATTAGCAACTAAACCAAGTATCTCATCAGCAAAGTTTTCTACCTGAACCAACAACATTATGTAGGGACATAGAATGAAGCATGAACACCTGCAATACATCTACTCAACAAATGAAGAGCAGCAAAGCAGAATTGACATCATCTGATGTAACCTATAACTCATGTAGGTTGATATTTATCAACTAAATATACCTTCAACTTTTTTTCCTCTCTCGAGAATCCGGTCTAAGATCACTCAATATGACTGCAGCAAATCACCGCAAATCAAATTTGACAATTTTAATAGAACCCAAAAAGGATCACATAGGAGAGCCAAGAACAGATGGTATGTGTTCCAAAATTCTTTAAGGCTCTCACCCTGCAGAATTTAACGGTTAATGATGCCTCATCTCTGTTTGTGCATCATGCGTGGCGCGCAGAGAAAGCACAATCACTTGGTAGAATTTTCATTGGCACAATAGGCTCAAAACACATCCATTTCCCTAAAAGCATAAACATTGGAAGGAAGAAACAAGTTCAAAAACCATCACAAAATAATTCTACATTCTAGAGTGATTCTATGAGTGTCAGGGTTACATTCTTATTATCTATTTCATATTATCTATTTCATGAGGTTTAATGAAAGTCCTCAAGGGATTTTGGTCCACCATTTGGATCGAGAATCAGCAAGAGTCCTGGGTGTTTTGGTTTGAGCCATAACCTATTCCAGCAAACAAATTAATGTCCTATTGCCTAGTGAGGTGCACTGTTTGAGAACTAAGAGAGGTGCACAACCTACTACTCTGATGTGCATAAAGTTTTGGGAACAACAACAGTCGACACTCGAGTGATTCTGTAAGTATCCAGGTCTATATTCCTATGATTTTATGGGGTTTAATGAACCCTGTGTTTTTGGTCAGCCATCTGCGACAGCAGCAACAGCGACAGCACAACAATAAGCAAGAATCGTGGTCTTCATTTGATTTTAGGGGTGGGGGAAGGTGAGGGCAAGGGACAGGGGAAGGAAGTGGGGAGGGGGTTTAGCAGAAACTAGAGAACATAAGAAGCTTGTGTCATCAGTTACCCATAACTAACTACAAGATTATAATGATCTATCTAGGGCATCGTCTGAAATCTAGCAAGTCACTCTGCCCTTTATGAAATGATGTACATTTCAGTTCAACTCTTGTTTTCCAAACCCCAAAATCAAGTCGATTAGCAAATGAGAATTTACATAAACCCCAGACAGATATGGAAGACATGAAAGGACAATATGATGCGAGATCAGAGAGAAGGAGGTCCAGCCAGAGTCAGCCCTGGCAGTAGTTCCACTTTTCTTTCTCATAATTTCCTTCTTGTTTCTTCTTTCTTTTCCTTTCTCTTCTCTGTCTCACTCTTCTACTATCTCTATCTTCTTGTGCTCAATCATCCCATTGCCCATATACCTCTAGGCTGTGATCATAGAAAGGGGAACACAGAATTCTTCTCATCTAAAACCATGGTGATAGTGACCCCTTCATGTAGTTATCACCAATATTCAAAACCCGTTGACCTGGAAAAAGCCCATTTTGGTTGCCAGGTCATAGGTCAGCGATTTGACCACAGGTTGATTGCAAGTTCTACCTAATGATCATAACATCATACAGAAAATAAATAAATAAATATTGTAACACAGTAAATTAAAAAATATATAGGTATAATAAATTCTTATAATAAGACAGTGAAAGTATCCTGGTGGCTGGAGAGGGGCTGCTATGTTAAAGCTTTAGTTTTCTTTTTAAGGCTTTTTATCCAGACCCTGAATGAGTCAAACCGCGTTGACCCAGCTGGGTCGAATGGTTAACCATTCGACAAGATTGGTCAAACTACCCAACCATTTAACACGGCTGGGTCAAATGGTTCAAACCGTTCTACCCCAATATTGTTCTTTCCAAATTCCAGGTCGGTTACTGATCCGACACATCAAGGCTCTTAGGTTGCGGGTCGGGGCAGGTCAACCAGGTCGACCCGTCGGGAATTTTCTCCAAATTTCGGTCATTACCGATCCGACTTGCCAAGGCTCTCGGGTTGCAGGTTAGGCAGGTCAACATGGTTGATTTCGGCTAGGTCATTGGAACACTGATTATCCTAGTCTTGGTTGACTTGGACAGGCTATTACCTCCACAACTTACAGACTACAATAAATTTCTAATCCCAAAACATTTGAGCATCAAGCAAATGTAAACTTACAATTAATCCCCCAGCTCCTAGCTTGCAAAACCTTTTCTTTTCATCACATAAAGAAACATGTAAGGTTCATAAACTTGGAGCCAAGGACAGCTACAAAGCAGAAAAAAGTGACCCTAAAATTATCTAGTCAAAACCATTTCAAAACCTAGGATGTCAACTTGTTTCTACTCCATGGATCTCATCTCGAAAAATCGTCCCTTATTTTATGCTCTGCTATTGGATTGGCAAAATCACATGGCATCATCCAAAATAACTTTTCTTTTCTCCCTTGCAGATGATATGGCAAATAGATGTACTAGTTATTCTGAATCTGATAATATGACAGATCTGATCAACTTTAGGCAAGGCTAATTTAGTCTTGGAAGATGTGATCACACGATACATAAATTGTACATCCAAACCAACAAGTAGACCTTGTGATAGGTGCTTGCAGACTTCATAGGTAGACCTTTCACCAACCAAACTGCAAAATCAACATTTGATTGAAGGGATTTTGTGACCTCTCATCAACGGATCTTTGGATGGTCAATTCTTAAGTCCTCATGTCATCTTCTATGTGATGAAAAGGCAAACAGGTTGCCCATGCTCAAATCTTCAATAGTTTCTTCACTCGATGCCTGAAAGTAAGTCATTCTTCTACAAAACCGCCAAGAAATTATGAAGGTCATTGCATCACTCATTCCATCAATCTTATAAATGAAATCAAATCAAGCAACTAATACATTTCAGGTTGCATCACCTTCTTGAGATATCCAATATGTGCTTCCACACCGAACATTTCCTTCTGAAACCAATTTAATACAGATATCGATCTTGCAATGGGCTAAAAGATCAACAATTTACTTCAGATCTAAAAATAAGGTAGAGGCATGCATATTTTTCAGATTTTATGTAGAAAATTTTGATTCCACTATGAACAGCCATGTTTTTTTTTTGCTGCAAGAACAGCCATGTTTTCACCATGAATCAATTTCAAGTCTTCCAGTCAACTAGATCAGATACACATCAAATTGCCATTAGAGTGAAGCACGACTTCGATATTGTTTCAGAAACAGTACAACAAAATAGAAATGACATATAATCAAGGGACAAATTAGGAAGAACATCTGAAGAACTCAACTTCATCATTTTCTTCCTTATCAGTTAATATAGATTTCATACTTGCCAGTCTAGATCTCCTTGAAAAGAAGGGAGTATAAAGCACTTCAATGAAAGTTGCCCACTCAATGTCAAAAGTAGTCACTTCAATCAACCAAGTGGCAATTAAACTGACCAAGGACCCTAAAAGGGGCTAAAAACAGGGTACATAATCTAAGGGTAACAGTCAGCTTAAATAATTGTCATGAAGAACTATGCTAAAAAAATAAAAGTAAATAATGATATTTTGTTTTCTTGGTTTAAAATTTTCATTAGACCTATTTTCATTTTTTCTTTGGTTTATTTTTGGATTTGAACAATGGCCCGAATGGCCCCTAGTACATGCCAAGGCCTCCCTCACTGCCCTTGAGCACAGGCCAAGGCCAAGTAGCTGGAGAGGGCAGAGCCCAGCTACCAACCACCCAACCATAAAGGACACAAGCACAAGTCCACATACATGGGGCAACATAACAACCCATGACAGAAACTATCAATCAAGTGGAGCAAGACACCAAAGCCTAGCCCAGAGAAACAGAGTGCATCCTGCAAAGGCCCACACAAATGGTCCGCAGAACTGATACCCAAAACCATACCTTCACGTTATCAGTTTGGTACTATGATCGATACAATATAGTATGTACCTCATATTGAGACAAACTCTCAGCACTTTTTTCTCTCCCAACTACGGTACTGCCCGAAATTGGATGATATGGGTCAGTTCCGGAGAGTATGAGATGGCTACATTTGATTCAAACCAGTTTGGACCAATTCAACTCATATACTGAACCAACCCTTGGTACTGTACTAGTACAATATGGTATAATCAGCATGGGACATATGAGTTGGTATGGCAGACCTTGCCTACACCCAGACAACAACTCGTCTAAACAAACACAAAAGAGAAGCATGCGACACTGGTTGGTGGGGGACGTCAACATCCACATCCCAATGCACAACCACTCTTCCTTGAAATTGCTTCTCTTGCCATCAATACTAGAGGATGAAGAGCAACACCATTGTCCAAAGCTCACCATCTACAGTCTACAGACAACCCCTGAAGACATTCAATAGAAGCTATTTCACTTTGACATTCTTTTTATAATCTACCTTACCCCAAAAGCCTTTTCCCTAAAGAATTCTATCTCCCAACCAAAGTATGTAGTCGCCAATTAATGATAGGATTGTCTGCGCTTACCCTATTGACCAAAAGAAATAACAAATGAAATCAATTGTGCAAAGCTATACGACACTTTATAGAGGAACTCTTGATCGCCTAATTCTAGACATTATGTAAATTGCAAAGCATGTTTAGGCTTAGTAACAATGCATTTCTTGGCCACCATAACATTCCAATACAATCTAGCTTGGAGAAAATAGCACGGTTATGGTTGATAACCATATCTAACTCTATCTCATGCCCAAAAGTCAGATGCTAAAAAAGTTCAATGGTATGGATAGTCAAACTGGATCTGCATCGTATATTCCTCAACTTCCTCATGAAGAGTTTGTTCGGTCTTACAACTAGTTTTGCCTTGAAAAATTCATAATTCTTGAATAAGAATCCTGAACATGTCGATGGGACATAATATGTCCCCGTCATGACCAATTTATTTTTACTATCTCAACCTCATTGAACACCTATATTGGCTCCAAATGGCATAGAAATGACTTCTAAAATTATTAGAAGACCATCAACGAACTATATGACTAAAATAAAAAAAGCCCTAGACTCAGGTGTCCTTCTTTCTCTTCCAAGCCAATTGCAGAAGAGCCCAAGGAAAGAAGCAAAACCACTCCAGTCCAGGAAGAACAGTGACCCGGCATTATATTAGATGCACAGAGAGAGATGCGCATACTCGGAGTAAGTCCAATCTTTCAAGTTTATGAGCAATCAAAAAATTAAATCTGGAAATCAACCTAGGATAAATAGGAAGTGCACTGTTTCCATGACAGTTTTAAGTTTGCCATTTCTGCCCAACTGACACTTATTTTAGCGCCAAAAAGAATAAAAAAAATCTCCAAAATTGTCAAAAGACGAAGTCTTCGACAATAACATATGCACAAATTACGAAAAGCAACCAATCCTTCAGGAATCCCCTCTTCCCTTTTCCATGGGGAACGAAGTCCCCGAGAAGACATACTAGATCAAGAACATCGTTCAAGGTTTTGTCGTTTTAAGAAAGATATCATAGGCAATCAAGTAAAACAAAAAAAATAAATAATTAATAATCATCTTAAGAACCAAACAGAAGACAACGACAGCACGGAATCAGATTTACAATGGAAGCCAGCATACCTCGTCGTATTCTTTCTTCTCAGCCTTTGGTTGCTTCAAAGGTTTCGCCTTTCCACCTGAAACAACGATAAGAACCACGTCAATTCCAAATCCCCAAAGAAAAAAAGAAAGATGGGGCCAGAGAGAGAGCGAAACCCTAACCTTGCTTCGACGACATGGCTGCTGGATCGGAGGAGAAGGGAAGAAGCCCAACCCTAACGTCCGTCAACCGAAAGCAAGGAAGGGGCGACAGAGACGGAGCGCCTTTACCTTCGCTCATAACGCCGTTCCTTATATACGGGCCAGGGGAAGGGGCGACGGATTCTGGAGAATGTGTCATGTGTGTGATGTGTTGGCTGGGCTAACAGGCCTCTGTCACGTTGGGCTTCATCTGGCTTCCGTGATGGACCAGAACTACACTGCTGAGCCCAACATCGCTGATCCATTTCCAGCCTATGGTTGTCACTTGTAAGTTGTAACCTTATTAATGAGCCAGCAGTCATGCCTCTGTGGATCACTGCTGCAATCTACATAAAAAACAATCGAAAACCATCCGAATTCCATCTTTGGTTCGGGTTTAGTTAACATTTTAGAATCTTGATCAAGATTAAGTATCATGCAATACCTTGCACCATATTCTTTTGCTAGTTTATCATCCTTGCATCATATGATCCCACTGAATTATGCTTTATACATATCAAATCATGTAGACCTTCAGTTTGCATAGTTTATAGGACTATATATATTTTAGAATCACCTATTCATCTCCAATAAGTGCAATCATATGAGGTTGGCAAGGTCAGTATGACTATGACTTATAAAAATGTAAAAGTAAAAGAAAACGTGGAGTTAATGGAATTAAAGTCAAGAGACAGATCAAATATTTCACAATCATTTGTTACAATCTAATTCCTCTTTTCTACCTAAAGAAATTCAATTGATATGTAAATATCTGGTAACTAGCTTGATGGTTGTCCTATTCACACACTATGTATAATATAATTTATAATGATGAAAAAGTAGATGTCTAATACGTACAAGTTTTTATTTTTAATTCTCCTACTTCATAATGAACTCATCTTGAACTTGCATGTCTTTTTTAGTTCTAATTGGGCTATAATGAACTCAAATTTCGACTTACAACTTCCACTTGTATAAATTCTAATTAGGCTAGCAATCCCATGACCAGGCATTCGGCAACTACTTATCTTACTTTCCTTGGCAATAGTCCCATCTCACGATGAATTAAGAAACAAACCATTATTTCTCGCTCTTATGTCTAAGCAGAATATTGTACCATGGCTAACACCACATGCAAATTTCTATGGTAACGATACTTGCTATTTGATCTTGGTATGTCTCATCCATAGCCGATGCAACTCCATTGTGACTATTAAGCGATCTTACACATCATATCCAATCTGATGTTTCATGATAGAACCAAACATATCCGAGCTAAACTACCATATTATTTGAGAGAAGCTACAAGATGATGTCATCATCACTTCTTTTGTTCAATCTCAACATCAACCAACAGATATCTTCATCAAACCACTTAGTAAAGTATAATTTCATATAATAATACATAAGCAGGATATTTTTTACTCCATGAACACCAACTTATGGAGGAGCATTGGCAATCAAGTCAGGCATGCATGTCCTTATTTCTTGATAATTACTGGGATCCATTTTCATACTTATGTTCTCTACAGTTATAAGAATCTTTTTCTATATCTTTATTAGACAACTTAGACAAATATATGTATTTTCGTCTCTCTATAATTATCGAAATCCATCTCCATATCTATGCACTCTAAAGTTATGGGATCTATTTCTATATCTGTGCTACCTACAATCACGAGCAGTCATTAGGGATGCTATGATCGTGGAATTTATATTTCTAGATATTTTAGAAATTATAAAATTTATATTATATGAGATTATATATATCTAATAAATAGTTTAGACAAGATCAATTCAATCTTCCCACCTATTTTTTTCAAAAAGGAAGGGTAATCCCATATTCAAAGTAGTAAAAAAGCATTTGGTATAGCCTAATAGCCCCCATCATCGTCCGCAAAAAGGAGATCTAATTCTTCAGCATATATTCTAATTGAATATGAGACTTAGGTCAACCACCGTACGTTCTTGCGCCCGCATCTCACGTGCCTGTCGCCGTTGGAAACCGGGTGCTACCGCGCACGGTCCGCACCTACCAAGCTAGGAGGAAAAGATCTGCGTAGAGGAAAGAGAGGAGGAAAAAAAAAAGGAGGTCGCGGAGGACGATGGGCGCCCGCCGTTGTGCCGCCAACTGTTTGCGATCTGCATAGTTCCTACGACCCTGAAAACCGACCATCCGCCTCTCGATCCCCCAGTCTCCGACTGCCTTCTTTTACTTCTCGTATATACATATATTTTTTCCCCCCCAAAGTCACGGCCCAACCCTCCTTAATTTCTTTCTCTAGGAACTCCTCTTTCTCTCTGTGTCTATATATAGTATTATATATATGAATATATGTATGTATGTGTGTGTGTGGTGTATATATAGTTCTCTACGCTCACTCCCCCCTTCCATGCCCAAGAAGACTAGCAGGTCTGAAGATTTGGACCGGCCGGTGGAGGAGAGGAGAGCAACTACTCCAGCTATTAGCCCATAGCCACTCCTCTCCATCCATCCTTATCCCCCAACACAAATCATCTCTCTCACTGCGACTCCTCTCCTCTTCTCCAAACCATGGTACGTATATACCATCTCTCTTCATGACAGGGATATCCTGTATTCATGTGCCATTTTGATTGAGTTTGACATATTCTCTTCATATGGTGCTCCTGGATGCAAGTTTTTTTTTTTTTTTTTTTTAAAAAAAAGATCAGGTAGAATAAGAATAAAATGGAAAAAGAGGCTTGAGGGAGATTTCTCTAAATATTATTGTCTGTGTTTGGGTGCAGACTCTTTCGCCGCTGTTTGTTAAATCTGTGATGAGGCTGTGGTGGGGTTGCTGGTGAGTCGGCCGGCGGCGTCGGTGACGACCATCCTCTACTACAGCCGAGCGCTGCCGAGGAACCGCAGCTTGGAGCGGCTGGTCCGCGTCGATCTGCTCGACGATGAGAACTACCTGTTCCATTTCCTAATCGGCATGCTGAGGTGCTTCTGGTAGAATATTCATCGGTGTCCTCTCCACATCGCATACTGGGAAGCTGGTGGCGATCGACTTAATTGTATTCGTGCGGGATGATGAATTCTTGAGCTTTAATTAAGTTCTTGTTGGGAGATGAAAATCCTGTATTCTTCTATCGTCTTTTCTTGTTTTCAGTCTTCCATACAGATTAAGCTAAATTGATTTCCTGCAAGCATGGCTGCTATGTGGGTTCTCTCCTTATTCTTAATGAGAAAACTGGTTGGTAAAGTGACAGTTTCTTTATTCTTATTTTATTTGCGCTCGTTGGAGAAGTTAAGTAGACTGTGGGCGCCACCGTCAGGTGCCAACTAAAACATGGGGAAGAACCGAGGGACGGCGTTGGATACATCTGAAACCGGATGCGAGAAATTGCATGGCACAAACAACGGGGCTCCAGGAAAAAAAAAAAACATTAAAAAACCATTTCCTCGCCTCGATTTGGACTCCCATTGTAAATTCTTAGGATTTCGTGTGCCGGACTGATCTTGAAACAAGAACACCATTTTTAATTTAGTTACAAATATTCAAGTGGCACTCGTACGTAACAAAATGAGGAAGTCGCTTTTAAAAGTTGTGATTATAGATCCTCACAAAACAAATTAAATTACACGCAAAGTAGTCATTGTTGAAAGAGAGACTGCCTGATGGTAGGTTAATTTGTTTAAATATTTTTCTTTCTTTTAAGAAAAAGATCGTTAACTTTAATGCATCCAAGTAGAAGTCGCTATCCAAAAATTGAGTATTTTGAACAAGTGCACTTGTTACGTATGTACGTACCCAACACCCAAGAAAGGGTGAATACTGGATGTGTTTCTGTGAGGCTGCAGGGCTTGCTGCGGCACATCCTTCTTGATTTGTTGTGCATAATGTCTTAGAGAAATGGAGAATGGACGTATTATGGGGTTATCTAAGAAGCTGAAAATGAAACTATACATTGACCAATGTTATTAAGAAAAGGACGTAAGAAAAAAAATTTATCGGATGTATCACTTTAATCATACGTTGAAACTACTACTATTCATCATATCCAAAAATCATCCGCATGCATTGATCATATGCTTGTTTAGATATCAATTTATAATTATTACTTATTTCCTACTATATATTTATAGCTAACCTACCTAATGCCATATGATATCTCTCACATGTGTCTTCACAGATGAGAGGAGGTCGGTAATATCCAACTTACTAAATCATAAATAGACTGCAATCCAATTTAGAGGAAGTCGCTATCCCCTGTCAGTAATATCCCTCGGCCCTTGGCGAATCCATTTTGAAGTTTGGCTCAAAATTCAAGATGAGCACATCTCTAAGATCTTGGCTTTGATTTTTTTTTTTAATAACCTTCCAAAATAAAGGGTCAGATTTAGTTCACCGGAGAGCAGATATGTCCCATGGATAACCGATCAAATATAGGCAAATTATAATCTATTATACCAAATAAAATGGTAACCAATTCAGATAGATTCTTCTTTGTGCCCTCTCATCATTCTCGTGCTCTCTTCACACCCTTCCTCTCCTCTTTCTCTCAAAGCCTCTTTCCTTTTCTCTCTAATATTCTTGCCTCCCTCCCTCTCTCTACATATATATTGTCTTTCTCTCGCTCTCTCTCACATTCGTTCCCGTTGTCTCATTCCCCCCACGTATTCTCTTTCATTCTCTATCTCCTCTCTTTCTCATGGTCTCTCTCTCTATATATATCTCGCTCCTTTCTCTCTCTACTTGCGTTCTTTTTCTCATTCTCTCTCACACTCTCTCTTTCTTTTCTTCTCTTTCGCTCTCATTTTCTCTTTTCTACTCTCTTGATATTAGTCTGCCAGAACCCATTAACTTGTCTAAAATACATCCTTCAGTTGAAGCGACGAGATATTAGTTCAACTGATACACATTTGGCATTACATGTGGAATGAGAGTCTCCACTTATTATATCATGGAAGAATCCAATTTATTAACTTCTTTTCGCCACTTTAAAAATAATATGTTAACTATGGAATAAAAAAAAAATTCTACATTAATACTGGAGAGATTATCAGCCTTTAGTACTCCTTTGTTGGACGTGTTCATGACTTCTTCAGTTTATTAATGACTCGCTTCTTACCCATTGTAACCATCAAATATTCAGAAATCTCAATGCATTTTTTCTCTCCAAATGAGAGCTGTTGATGTTCCTTCTAACTTTGATGCAGCCATTACTGAACCTATTTCATTCAGAACCTGGAAATGGTTTGTGAATATCTCAAACAGCATGAGCTATTTGGTCTCCTTACAGCTGCACAAAATCCTGTTTATCTGAATGACTGTCGGGGGTTGCTGACCTCCTAAACCCAGCCTAAGCTGACACAAACGGGGTTGGACATGGTTGGGCAGTGCCCAGACCTGACCAGGATGGGTCCGGATGTGATAAATGTGATCCTGAGATCAAATTAAGCCAAATCTATGATTAAGTCCCAAGGAGTCTGAGATATGGCCTGATTATATATGGGTCTTGAGCAGATTCAATGCAGGTTTAAGCATGAACATGGTGTTGTGTGTTTGTGCATGCATACATACATACATACATACATATATATATATATATATAGATCTTCTCATGATGTCAAATTACCATGTGTTCACTACAAGCAGGCTTGTTTACTCAGATATATGATAAAAAGGATTTAAGCATGAAACCTTACTGTCATGCACTATACTGGTATTCTAAGTATTCAAACATTTGAAACTATTGTGTTGTCCTAAGCTATAAACAATGTCCCAAATCACATTTTTTTTTTCAAATTGCTTTTGCTTAATAACTGCATTACATCTTGCACTGGTTGTTGATATTCAGCCAGTTTGACTGAAGATTGCTTGCTAAATATAGGCATTATTCACTAGCGTTCAAGCAAGAAACCTGGGAAACATGGATCTCTCGACTAACCCGATACATTGCATAACATGATAATGTTACTTTACTCTCATCTTTCTCATGAATTGAGTTAAACTCCGATATGATTTTAGCTTCACCTTTTTTTTTTTGTGTATGTATGTGTGTTGATTCATGCAGATTAGTTTCAGATGAAACTCCAAAATTAACTTTGTTTTGAATCGGTTCATGCTGAAGCTGATGTGATTTAGTGTTGGACCCTGTGGAATGAGAATGATTAAATGGTCTTTTATTTTTTTTTCTTTTAATGTGACATCTGATCATGGTTGTTTAAGATATCACCACACCTTTCCTTTTCTCACTTCTTAAGCAGCTAGAGGCATTATTTAGCTTTTGAGGACAGTGCATCTATCATCTTTACGAAATGAACTACGGAAGTCATGGAATTCATGGCCCTTTAATTTTTTTTTAAAAAAAAATATTATGCTATGTTCTCTTACTCAAATCTAATTTGTAATGAGACAAGCAAGGGATGTTCATCTATTCAAAAATTAGGGTAGATAAATTAGTTTGCTTGTGCATATGCAGTGTCCTAATGAAACATCTACAGGTAGTATTTTTATGTCAGATGCCCATGAAATCTCTTCTCAGCAAAACCCATGGTCTCAATACATAAGTTACCTTTTTCTAATTTTGTTTTATTGTTTATCTTTTTAACTTGAAGCAATTGCTGTGGTCCATGCGAATCTGGAGGGTTTGGACCACTAGTAACTCAAGTCTAAGTTGAATGTGTGAAGATCCTCACCCAGGCCTTGCACAAGCCAATACCCTTTCACGTAAACCTAGCTAGCCATTTCCGTCTGGTTCAGTCTATAGTATTGATTGCAAGGTACCATGCTTATATTGTTCTCTGAAATGTCACTAAAATTTGTTCAGGCAAGGTTCATCATATGCAATATCCAATCTCTGGTTCATGTGCAGAGTGAGCTCCATTGACTGGACAATGAGATGGCACTAGAGAGGGCGACGTCAGGGTCACAAGCGAGATCTAAGGAGGAGAAGAGGAGGAAGAGGGTGCATGGCGTCATGATTTGGGTAAGATTCAAGGAGGAGGAGGAGGAGAAAAGTGTGGCATTTGGGTTGCAGGTAAGATCCAAGAGGAAGAGGATGGGTCTAGGGTTGCAGGTGAAATCCAAGGAGAAGAGAAGAGAGTGGTGTCGGGGTCGCAGGTGAGATCCAAGGAGGAGAAAGAGGGTTTCAAAGGAGGGACATATCTTGGGAGAAGGGACGAAGCATGTCGAAGTCGCCGAATGCTGAAAGAGACTCGCGGGCACACACAGAAGGGAAAGATCGATTCAGGAAGGAAGGTTATTCTCGACTCCTCCAATCTAGAGTTCTCCATCGACAGAAGATTCAGATTCCAAAACTCCAACGTCCAACGTCCTCCCTGGCTCCTCCCCCCCGACGACGACGACCACTCCCTCCTCCCTCTCTACCACCCGGAGATGCCCACCCCACTCCGCTCCTTGACCCTCACTCGACGTCTACAGCTTGGTGTCCTCTCCGAGCTCTCGACCAGCAAAACCTCCTTCCACAACCTTGTCGGAGGAGCAGGCGGCCGACATTCCCTGGTGGTCTGCTCAGTGCGCGAGGAGACGGAGAAGGATCCAGTCCCTCGGAGACGAGGCCTTGGAAGTGAGCTGGCGGCCTATGGGCCCCCGATCTAGGGCTGCGGCCTGCGGGTCTAAACGGGTATCAGGTTCGGGCGGATCTTTGGTAAACGATCCAAAACTGACCAAAAATAACGGGTCAGATCGAGATTGGGTGACAGACTCGACCAAAAATAAAACGGGTCCAAATTTAGAATCCGAATTCAGCCTGCAGGTCCTAAAATTCGGGTCGGTGAATCACGGGTCAACCAACCATTTACAGCCTTAGCTTTCGATAGGAACTCCCCAATTTGGTTACTTAATGGAATTATGAACAAGAAGGATGCATTCTAAGTGCCTTATGTTAATTGAACATTTGGGCAAAAATCTTTATAAAACTTCGAGCAGAAATAGATCTTTTGCTGGGAATCAACTTTGCCCGAATTGAGAATCTTAGAAAATAGGCTTAAACTGATTTATCTCTTACAACAACGAAGACTCAGAAAGAAAATCACTTAATAATTTGCCTGTAACGGCATAATTTGAACTTAAACATCAGTTGCTGTAACAGCTGAAAGGAGCGAAACTTTGCACGATGAGTGCGAAAACGTGCAGAGGACTTTTAGGGCTCGTTTGGTTCGCGGGAAGCATTTTCCTTCTTAGGAATATGATTCCTGGAAACAATCTAGGAAGAGGATGCCTAGGAAAGTACTTTTGGCATGTTTGGTTGACCATGGAAAGTGACAAATTTCCAAGGTTTAAGTTGGTTGGCCATCCTTTCCTGGAAGTTATATAATTCTTATTGCCCTTAATAAAAATTAGGTTTTAATGCCTCTTTAATGCTCTTTAATGCTGAAAGGACTTTTTGGAAAAAAGTAAAAATGTAGTGATTCCCGCCTCATGGGAAAGTAACTTTCCCATGTTTCTCATGGAAAAGACTTTTCCAGAAATGTGGGAATCACTTCCCATGAATATACTTTCCTTCTCTCTCCTTTGACAACTCCACCAAACAAAGGTGCATCTCATTACTGTTCCCGTTGACCACACTTTCCCCCCTTCTTTTTCGCGAACCAAACGAGCCCTTAAGCTGCAACATCGTTTATGGTGTCCTCTGTCAAGACTCAAAGCTTCTATGGAGCACTGGCCCAATTTCATTTGTTTGTGCGGTTGCAGCCCAATTTAAGCTTCAACCTTGAGAAATTTATCCTTCCATAGTTTTCTTTCTTTTACTAAAACGAATGATTCATACATTTCTAGTACAGATACATTCAATAAAATTAAAAAATAAAAGTTTCGTAGCACTCTAGGCAGCTTCCTTTCAACCTACAAGATGCCCCCCAAGTGACTAATAGCATATGTGAGGCTATCCAATCCGCGACCCGCTTACCTCTCTGCAATATGTTGGCCTGAAAGGCCACCCTATCATTATCATAGCCCAAATACCCGAAACGGATGTGACCCCATACCTTCGTAATTTCAAAACACCAGGACAAACCTGTGTTTATCGAATGCAGACAATTGGCTAAAACTTGGTTTATTTTGAACAGGTATCTATGATGGCATGAAAACTATTGTTTTCAAATAACAGCATTATAACTATTTTAAAAGTCTGGGGGAAATAAGATTTTTTCCAAGTGACATAAATGCCCCTAAGAAGCGTACAACTTCGACCCCGGACGGCCGATAGTCGGCGTCCGACTTCGGAACGCCCGACCTCGAGACCTCCGGCCTAAGAAAAACCCGATGTCGAGGTCTACTCTTGTCAGCCACCTAACGGCCGTGCGCCTCAGAGGTGGCGAGGACCATACCCTGACGCCCCTCGGATTTACGTATGGTCGTGTAACTCTCCGGCTTACTCCACAATAAATGCGGAATCTCCGGTTACTCCAAATATGCGGATCTCCGGCTTACTCCACAATAAATGGATCTCTGCTTACTCCACAATAAATGCGGATCTCCGGCTTACTCCACAATAAATGCGGATCTCCGGCTTACTCCACAATAAATGCGAATCTCCAGCTTACTCCACCATAAATGCGCATGGCTCCTGTCATCTACGGACTCTCAGCTCTCCACGGCAAATCAGCCCAGCAGAGTCTAGTCAACTATGATAAGTCTCCGATCTCGGCCATACCTCCGACACCAATGCAATAATTCGTCTGACAGCGTGCTAGTTCGGGTTATACGACGCCCTCACCGCCGACATCAGAGCAATGATTCGCCTGACCATGCGCCGACCTGAACAACATGCCGAGCCGTACTACGGCCTCGCCTTGTTACATCGCAGGTAAACCGACCCCGCCTATAAAAGGAAGCCTTGGCCTCTCAGGAGGGGGGAGATGGATACACTCTACAGACATTATTTATCTCCCTTTCTACACTATTTGCCCCCTCCCTGACTTGAGCGTCGGAGGGCCGGCGCCGGAAAACCCGGCCACCGGTTCGTGTGCAGGCACCCGGACGGAGGACGCCGCCAACTGACGGATCGCCGCTTCGCCACGAGGACCTGCCGCCCCTCCTCTCCGACCGCCCCAGACGGAGGACGCCGCTCGCCGACGGACCGCCGCCCCGCCGTGAGAACTCATCGCCGCTCCCTCTCCTCGACCGAAGACTGCCCCCGGGTCCAATTTCCAGCAACAGTTGGCGCTAGAGAAGGGCCCGAGTAGCAGTCATGAAGTTGAGAAGTAAGGGAGCCTCTAACATCTCCCGGCGTCCCCCGCAAAGCCCTGGACACTCTGTCCAGAATTCTCCAACTCCGGCTGACCCAGTTCCTCTGGTCCAGCCGGAACAGTTCGACGCTTTGGTACAGCAAGTCCAGGCCCTGGCCGCCGCCGTTCAGAGTTTGCGGCGCGAGGAAGCCTTACCTACGCTCCCCCCACGGGCTCAGGCCCCGCCGGAGTGTCTCCCCAACGGCCCGGTTTTCCCAAGCCAAAACTTGCATGGCTCTTCTAGAGCCAACAACGGAGAACGAGCTTCTCCCCGGAGGGAGTTACCGGGAGAAGGTTTTGATCGGAGACCCCAACTTTCTGAGGCAGAGTCAGCCCCAGATCACCGTGAGCCGGCGCAAACCACAGCGACAATCCCACGGGTGGGGGAGCTCGACCGGAAAGTTGAGCATCTGGAGCGTCAGATTGCGGCGCTCCACAGCAAGAAGGCAAGACAAGAGGGAGACTTTGAGTTCACCACCAAGTCCCAATTCTCCCGCCAGATCGAGGATGGGCCGGTTCCCGCGAGGTTCAAAATGCCTCAGGTGGAACCCTACAACGGGACGACCGACCCCCTCGACCACCTGGAGAGCTATCGGGTCCTCATGGCCCTACAAGGGTCCTCGGAGGCCATACTCTGCAAGGCCTTCCCAGCGACCCTCCGAGGGACCGCTCGGCTTTGGTTTTCTGGACTGAAGCCGAATACGGTGTCCTCTTTTGAGCAGCTCGGCAGGCAGTTCGCCACCAACTTCGCTGCCAGCCGGCGCCAGCGACGGACGTCAGACTCCCTCCTCGACATCAAACAGAAAGAGGGGGAGCCCCTCAAGGAGTACCTGGACCGCTTCACCGCCGCCACATGGGAGGTTCGCGAGCTAGACCAGTCGATGGCTATGTCGGCTCTGAAGACTGGGGTTCGCTCCTACGATTCTCCTCCATCGAGAAGAGCTTCCCGGCCGACTTCACTGAAATGTTGGCCCGAGCCCGGAAGTATGCCAAGGCCGAGGAGGCAGTTGCATCCAGGGGGGGCAATTGAGCCCGCCTCCAAGAAGCAGAAAGAAAACGCGCGAGGAGCGCGGCCGACAAAGGAGCCGATCCCCCCGCGAGAGAAGAACCTCCCCAGACTGAGAAGCCCGCCCCAACAGCAGAGGCGATCTCAGCAAAGGACCCCCCTCGGCCGAGGTCCCCACCACGGCCTCGGACGTACCCGGGAAGTACGAGAACTACACACCCGTCAACGCTCCCGGGCCGAGATCCTGATGGAAATCGAGGGTCGGACTTCTTCCGACCCCCGCCTCCTATGCAAGACACGGGATTCCCCCAGAATCCCAGGAAGTATTTGCGCTTCCACCGAGATCGTGGGCACGACACGGAGGACTGCTACCAACTCCGGGATGAGATAGAAGCGCTCATCCGACGGGGAGTACTCAACCCGGTTCGTGAGGACCGACCTGAGGAAAGGAGGCCGGCGGAGAATGTCGCACCAACCGAAAATCCGGGCGACAACAGGCCCATCGGCCGGCCCATCAATATGATCGGCGGGCCTCGCAGGAACGGCGCCAGGGAGCACCCCCGAAGCGCCCACGTCTGGTGAAGCCATCTCGTTCTCGGACGAGGACTTAGAAGGGGTCGAAACCCCCCATGATGATGCTGTGGTCATCTCTATGATTGTAAATAGGTTTGATGTAAAGTGTGTCCTAGTTGACAATGGAAGCCAGCCAACATTTGGTATTATCATGCCTACCAGGAAAATGGGATTGACAGAAGGGCATCTCACGGAGAGTCAATGCCCCGTTGGTTGGGTTTACCGGAGATGCAGTCCGGTTGAAGGTGAGGCTAGCTTCCTTGTCACAGTCGGCCTCGCCCCCCGGGGAGAGCACTGTGAGGATGGACCTCCTGGTGGTCCGTTGCCCTCGGTCTACAACGCCATCCTTGGGCGCCCAGGGCTAAATGCCCTTCGAGCCGTGGTTTCAACTCACCATTTGCTCATGCGGTTCCCCACCGACCAAGGAGTAGGCGAGGTCCGCGGAGACCAGCTGGTCGCCAAGCAATGCTACATGGCGGCCCACACAGTAAAGCAACCAGCCGAGGCGCCGGACCACCCGATGGGCCCTTCGCTGCCCATAGAAACCCTCGATGCGAGGGACACCCTCTGGAAGAAGCAAGTAGAGCCCGGTGAGCTCCTTATTCAAATCCCACTACAAGAAAATTTTTCCGAGCTAACTGTGCAGGTCGGCTCCGGCCTCGGCGCCCGCGAGAGGGATTGCCTGTCAGCTTCCTGCGGGACAACGCTGACGTCTTCGCCTGGTCGCCTGCGGACGTGCCAGGAATTGACCCTGAGGTCATGGTCCACCGACTCCAGGTGGACCGACCAGCAGGCCTGTAAAGCAGAAGAAAAGAGGCTCTCCCGGAACGACAACGGCTGCAGCTGAGAGGTGGACAAAGCTCCTGGGCCGGCTTCATCCGGGAGGTCTCCTACCCGGACTGGCTCGCCAACATAGTCCTCGTAAAGAAGGCCAACGGAAATGGCGTATGTGCGTGGACTATACCGACTGAACAAGGCCTGCCCGAAAGACAGCTTCCCCCTCCGAGCATCGACCAGCTCGTCGACTCCACTTCAGGACACCACTGCTAACTTTTATGGACGCCTTTTCAGGTACAATCAAATCCGAATGGCGCCAGAAGACGAGGAGAAGACGGCCTTCATCACCGACAAGGGCACCTACTGCTACAAGGTGATGCCCTTTGGCCTGAAAAACGCTGGGGCCACCTATCAGAGACTGGTCAGCCAAATTTTTTAAAGACCAGATCGGCCGGAACATGGAAGTCTATGTGGACGACATGCTGGTTAAAGAGCCGAGCGGCGGAACACCACATAGCCGATCTCAACGAGACATTCGCCAAGCTCAGAAGGTACCAAATGAAACTCAATCCCGGCGAAGTGCGCGTTCGGGGTCACCTCGGGCAAGTTCCTGGGTTTCATAGTGACCCAGCGCGGAATTGAAGCCAACCCGGAGAAGATCGGGCACTGCAAGAGATGTCGCCTCCTAAGACAGTTAAAGAGGTGCAACGGCTCGCGGGCGGGGTTGCCGCCCTGGGAAGGTTCGTCTCTCGATCAGCCGAGCGATGCCTCCCCTTCTTCAAGAGCCTTAAACGGCCGAAAAACTTCCGGTGGACAGAAGAATGCCAGCAGGCCTTTGAAGAGCTTCGGAGCCTTCTGGCCTCTCCCCCGCTGCTCACCAAGCCCTAGAAAGGCGAGGTCCTTTACTTATATCTGGCCGTCTCCCCAGCTGCAGTAAGCTCAGTCCTCGTCCGGAAAGAGGACAAGCTCCAAAAGCCGGTCTATTACACCAGCCGGGTTCTCAGGGATTCTGAGACCCGATATTCTAAACTTGAGAAGACCATCTTCGCTCTCATCATCTCGGCTCGGAGACTCAGGCCTTACTTCCAAGCCCACACGATAGCCATATTGACCGACCAGCCTATGAAGCAAATATTGCAGAGGTCGGATCGTGCGGGGGAGGATCGCCAAATGGGCGGTCGAGCTCGGGGAATTCGACCTCGAATATCGGCCCAAGCCGGCTATCAAAGCTCAGATACTCGCCGACTTCATCGTGGAATGCACCCTTCCGGACGACCCCGAGAGGCCACCCGAATCCGTAGAGGAGGCCCCGAGGCAGCCATGGGTCCTGCACTCGGACGGGTCTTCGACCTCGGGGGGTAGCGGGGCCGGACTCATCCTCACCAGTCCAGACGGAGTGGTGGCAGAGCAAGCTTTGCGCCTCGAATTCCCGGCCTCGAACAATGAGGCCGAGTATGAGGCTCTCATCGCCGGGCTTAAGCTGGCGAAAGAACTAAAAGTGGAAGACCTGACGGCCTTCAGCGACTCCCAGCTGGTAGTGAACCAGATCCAAGGAGACTTCGAAGCTAAAGAGCCATCCATGCAAAAGTATCTCCAAAAGGTGCGGGAACTCATATCTACCCTGATTCCTTCAATATTCAGTACATTCCCAGAGCGGAGAACCTCAGGGCAGACCAGCTATCCAAATTGGCAACCTCCCGCATGAGCGAGCTTCCCAAAGGAACAGCGCTCGAATATCTTCAGATCCCCAGCACGGAGGAACCCGAGCCCACCATGTGCATCGACTCCGAGCCAAGCTGGATCGATGGGCTCGTCTGCTACCTTCAAGACGGAACCTGCCTCACGACGAGATGGAGGCTCGCCGAATCAAGCGTCAGGCTCCCCGGTATGTCTTGTACGAGAATAAACTCTATCGACGATCATTTACTTCTCCCCTTCTCAGATGCCTCCGCCCCTCCGAGGCGGACTATGCCCTCCGAAGGTCCATGAAGGGATCTGCGGAAATCACCTGGGGGTCGGGCACTAGCCCATAAAGTCCTGCGACAAGATATTATTGGCCACACTCCAGAAGGATGCAACGGATTTCGTCCGGAAGTGCGATCGGTGCCAACGAAACGCCAATGTCCAGCGCCGACCCTCAGCTCTGCTGACCTCCATCATCGCCCCCTGGCCGTTGCCCAATGGGGATCGACATCCTGGGCCCTTTCCCCTGGCCACCGGACAGAGAAAGTTTCTGGTCGTCTCCATTGACTACTTCACCAAATGGGTCGAGGCCGAACCCGTCGCCCGGATCACCGAGCAAAAGATGCGAGACTTCGTGTGGAAGTCCATAATCTGCAGATTCGGACTACCCCGTATCCTTATATCTGACAATGGTCGACAATTTGACAATGTTCGTTTCAGAGAATTTTGCTCTGAGCTCGGCATTGATCACCGTTTCACCTCAGTCGCTCACCCCCAGACAAACGGGGAAACTGAGGTAACTAACCGCACTATTTTGCAGGGGCTCAAGGCTAGGCTTGATCGGTCCAAAGGACAGTGGGTCGAGGACTTGTACAATGTCCTTGGGCATACCGGACCACGTTCCGACTGCCCACGGGAGAGACCCCCTTCAACCTAGCATACGGCACCGAGGCCGTCATCCCGTTGGAGATCGGCCTGCCTTCTTCAAGGGTGGAGCATTACGACCCCGACACCAATTCTTCCCAGCTCAGGAGCAACTTGGACCTCGTCGAAGAGACAAGAGAGGTTGCCCGGGTCCGCATGGCAAGATACCAACAGCGAACGGCCCAATACTACAACTCTAGAGTCAAGCCCAAGCTCTTCAAAGTGGGGACCTCGTCCTCAGGAGAGCCGAGGCTTCTCAACCAACTGAGCAAGGAAAGCTCGCCCCAAATTGGGAGGGGCCGTATCAGATCGCCCGGGTACAACGACCAGGGGCGTATAAATTAAAGTCCCTAGAGGGACCCTGATCCCGCGAAGCTGGAACTCCGAGAATCTACGAATGTACTACCAGTAAAACCCCTAGGGTTCAAGACAATCAGGACAATGGACTCAGCTTCCTTTTCGCAAATAATTCTTTTATCTTGATGCTGTAATTCTCTTCTAATATTGGGTCGTCTGTGATCCTCAGATTTCCCGGCCGAAATCGGGATGCCTCGAGGCTCGACCGTAGAGTCCCAAACTCCCTCGACCTCGGGAAGAATCGCAGGACGACGAAACATCGACTTGGCGCGAAATTCCCTCGACTAAGGTCAGAATGCCCGGTTCGTCGAGATGCCCGAGACGTCGGGATGCCCCGGCCATAGGGATGTTCGAGACGTCAAGATATGAGCACGGTCCTCTCTGACCAGACGAGCTCGGCTCGTTCTCCATCAACTTCCACCTATGAGCACCGGGTCCTCTCTGACCAGACGAGCTCGGCTCGTTCTCCATCAACTTCCACCTATGAGCACGTCCTCTCTGACCAGACGAGCTCGGCTCTGTTCTCCTACACTCGACTAAGGTCGGGATGCCCCGAGGGTCGATCCGTAGAGAACCAGACTCCTCGACCTCGAGAAGGCGCCGTGAGGGGTGGAAAGGGTGGCCTCACCTGGGCGCGCCACAAAATGGACCTCCAAGAGCGGTCGACGATCCCCCGATCCCCGAAGCGAGCGATCCCTCGACTAAGGTCGGATGCCCCAGGGTTCGACCATAGAGAACCAGATCTCCTCGACCTCGGGAAGCGTCGCAGGTCGGTAGAGGCGTGCCCAGACCCGCCGACTTGACGAACGATCCCTCGACTAAGGTCGGGATGCCCCGAGGGTCGACCGTAGAGAACCAGACTTCCTCGACTCGGGAAGGCGCCGTGAGGGGTGGAAAGGGGTGGCTCCACCCGGGGCGCCACAAAGTGGACCCCCAGGAGCGGTCGACGATCCCCGATCCCCGAAGCGAGCGATCCCTCGACTAAGGTCGGGATGCCCCCGAGGGTCGACCGTAGAGAACCAGACTCCCTCGACCTCGGGAAGCGTCGCAGGTCGATAGAGCGTGCCCAGACCCGCCGACTTGACGAACGATCCCTCGACTAAGGTCGGGATGCCCCCGAGGGTCGACCGTAGAGAACCAGACTCCCTCGACCTCGGGAAGGCGCCTTGAGGGGTGAAAGGGTGGTCCCACCCGGGGCGCCACGAAGTGGACCCCGGGAGCGGTCGACGATCCCCGATCCCGAAGCGAAGCGATCCCTCGACTAAGGTCGGGATGCCCCGAGGGTCGACCGTAGAGAACCAGACCCCCTCGACCTCGGAAAGCGTCGCAGGTCGGTTTAGAGCGTCCCAGACCCCGCCGACCTGACGAACGATTCCTCGACTAAGGTCGGGATGCCCCGAGGGTTCGACCGTAGAGTCCCAAACTTCCTCGACCACGGAGGGCACCACAGGTCAGCAAAGCGTCCACGGACTCGCCGACCTGACGCAAGATCCCTCGACCAAGGTTGAGGCGCCCGAGGTCCTACCATGGGGTCTGAAAACTCCCTCGACCTCGCAGAGAGCTACAATTCAATAAAGCCTCGCCAAATCCTCTCAACCTCGGTGGGCGCTGTTGGGTCCGTGAGAAACCCGAGCCCCCCTTTAAGTCAAAATGACTCCGGAGGTCAACGAGGAAAGGAGGCAACCTTACTCCACCATGCGAAGCGTGACTCGAAGAATGCAAGAGGTACATCCAACTAGACGCCCTCCTTGTTAATTTTATCTACATATTGCTGAGCGGAATTCCAACGTTGGAGTCTTATCTCGCCCAAAGTCGGGCCTCTCCAATGGGTCGGCTTAAGATCGACCCCCTAACTACATTATGGCAGGCTCCGTTCGTCAAGTCTCCGCAATCTGTACGAAGGCTTCAATAAATTAGGGCCCAACTCGGCTCTTCTACGTAAACTCCGACATTCTAGCTGAGAAAGTGGTCCCGACCACGAGTGTATCAGCCAAACATGGATACCAAGGCAATTTTTGGAAATCCCAGCCTTGCTCACCGAGATCTCGGCAGAGTCCCGAGAACGATAACTACGAAAACTTCGATGACGACTTACTTATTAGCCCGCGCTCCCTACGAGGGGTTCGGAGTTAAGTTCGGAAACCCGACTAAAATCCCCGAATTAGCAGCAGGCATAGACCTAGTCCGGTCATACTTGAAGGGCTAAGGCCCGACCTCGATGCCTTGGGATTTCCCTAAAGGCTAAGCGTGATGACTTCCACGATTTCTTAGATCCGAGCTATGGGACTTAGAGGAATTTTCTAAAAAATCTAAGACTCGGACCTCCTCTCTGGTCGGAATGACTGGAACCCGAGAAGGCTAAGACATAGCCCGGGAAAAGGAACAACTTCGTTAAGCAACCCGAAAACTAAGATGTGAAGTTAGAGGTCGTCGAGGCAGTTAGCTAAGGCTCTAGCCTCGTTCGTAACAAAAAAGAAAGGCAAAACACATAATGATGAAAGTGTTTTTCATTAACAGAAGCCGAAGGCCGATTACAAAATTGGAGGTCGACCATTTAAGAGACCGGACCTCGGATACAATGAAAAAGAAAGGAAAAAATACGCTAAGTCCTAAAGCGGCGGAGAGCAACGTCCGGGGGGTCGTCCGGCACATTGATAACCTCATGATCTTCATCCGGAACAGGCTCGGGTCGGGGGCAGGAGCTTCGAGCACCGGCTCCGGGACGGCGTCACCTCGGCCGCTGGAGCCGCCTCCACGACACCGACCGCCTCGGCCACCCCCGTCGAAGGCTCGCGGGGTCTTGTTCATATATTCCCACCTCGGATGTCAGGATGGCGGGAAGGCTTCGACATCGGACCCCCAGCCCAGGTCCTCCCTCGGACGGACCGTCGAGAGTCGTACTGAGGGCAGTACCGGCGGCATCTGAGCCCGGAAGTTCTCGAAACCTCGGAGGAAACCCGTCCACTGTCTCCTCCTCCAACATGTCGCGGAACTCTTGCGACTCCTTGAAGAGCTCCACGGCATGTTCGGCTCGCTCGAGTGCCCTCCTCTCCCGGGCCTCAAGTTGCTCGATTCGGAGGCGGGAGACCCCGTCCTCATACCTGAGGGCCGCGACCTCGGCCTCGACCTCCCCTAAGCGCGCCTCCGTGCCGCGCAAGGCCGACCTAGTTAGGGCGTGGGCGGCCTTCTCCTCCCCGAGCCCCTCCGCTATAGCGAGGCGCTCAGCCTCGGTGGCCGCCCACCGAGCCTCGGCCGCGGCCAACGCCGCCTCCAGCTCGGCGACTCTTTTCTTGGCCGGCTTCAGCTGTCGGCCGAGCTGTCGGACTTCTTCCCGACACCCGTGGGCGATGAACGCCAAGGTGTCGAGCTCGAGAATATGCTGAAAGAAAGAAACGAGGGTATTGTGAGTTGAAAAGCACACAAGTACGCTAGTACTCAAGGAAATTAAGAAGGAAGCTTACCCGGGCGGTGTTGCAGTAAGCGCTGCCAACGACCTCCTCCAGCGAAACATTCCGGAACACGGCCCGGTCCGCTGGAAGTACCGCACGCCGCAACATGGAGCGTGCGACCTCGGCATCCTGAAAGGCCGAGCTCCCCTCGGGAATAGGGGAGTCCGGCTCGACCGACTCCTCTCGGAAAGCCCGGGAAGAGCTTGGCACGACCGGGCCCGAGGTCCCGGAGCCGCTCGCTTCGGGGCCTCGAGCAAGCCCGGGTTCTGGCTGCTGCGGGGCCATGGACGACTCCCCCCGCTGGGGCAAGGGGGGCAGGGCAAGGAGGGGCCGATGCGCCCGCATCACTAACGACCCGCTCCCGCCTCGGGTCGGCTGCAGGGGCCCCCGCCTCGGGGCCACTCGTGCCGGCTGAACTGGAGGCGCCGTCCGACCTCGCCCTCTCCGGGGCTGGGGCCTAGCTCCCCCGGCCTCGGCCTCTCGCCTCCTCAGGCGAGAGAAAAGTGATGTGTTGCTGGTCGGCAGGCGGAAAATATCTGAAATCAAAATTTCGTTAAGTGTCAGACCAGTGACAGTAAAAGCAAAGAACGAAGAAAAAATAAAATAATGTAACCACCCTTACCCTCGGGGCGCGCCGAGCTCAGACCTACGCTCGCCAGGGCGTCCTCCTGCAGGAGCTCGGTCAGGTCGTTGCCCCTCCCGAGGGCTCGCACGGAGTCCAGGGTCCTCAGCTCCCTCCTCGAGGGCTCGGAGAGCTTATTGAGGGTCTTCAACCGAGGGTTCCCCCACCTCGGGTCGAACCCCCAAGGCGCCTCGGACGCCAGGAAGAAAAACTTCCCCTTCCACTCATGAATCGAGGAAGGGGCACCCTGGAAGAGTGACATACCGCCCCGAAAGGCGAAGTATAGCCACCCTGCGTCCGCCGGGTTCTTCTTTAACAGAAAACACCGGCGGAAGAGGCCTACCGAGATCGGGATCCCGTGCCCGAGGCACAGGGACAAGAACCCGATTATGGTCCTCCACGAGTTCGGAGCCAACTGCGCCGGGACGAGCTGGTACTCGGCCAGCAGCTGGCTCACGAACTCGTGGGCGGAAAAACGCAGGCCAGCCCAAAATGTCTCGCGGTAGACCGCGATCCGACCTGGGGGCGGCTGCGTCACCCTGTCCTCCGGCCCCGCAGTTTCAAGACGAAACCCGGGCTGGAAGAAGAACCGGGAGCGGATCAGCTCCAACTCCTCCCCCGACAGGCTCGATCCCACTTCCTCAGGACCCAAACCCCATTCCCACAGAAGAACGAAATAAAAGTTAAAAAAAGCGGAAAATAGAAGCTGGGGAGGAGAAGAAAAGAGGAAACCCTAGTGAAAACAGGGTGAAAACCTACTGGACATCGCCGGAAATCGCTCCGGGCACCGACGACAAGGTTCGATTGAGAAAGGAAGCAAGGGAGAAAGGCAACAAAAATAAGAAGCAGCCAAACGAGACCTTTAGGGCAACCTCGAGGGGTTTATATAGACCCCCCTGACGGCCCAGATCGATGGGGTCGGTTTCCATCCCCCGATCGGGTTGCGCCACGTGTCGACCTCGGAAGCCGAGGCACCGTATTCACTCCAGATTAATAAATCGGGTACGAAATCGAAGCGTTGTCCCATCGGATCTCGGGGCCTCATCATGGGTCTGCAAAATCAAATCGTCTTGAGAAACGAGCGGGCGCTGCCCCGCTCCCCTCATTTAATAAGATCTGGGACACGTGGAGCCTCGATGTGGCCTCCACCTCTCCGAAATTGTGATCCAGTAACACGAAATCGGAAGCGTCCGACCTTGGGTCACGCCGCGTGTCCGTTTTAAACCCCGTAACGGCACACTCATTAATGAGCGAGAAGCCTCGATTACGGGATTGAGGCACCGCCTCGACGAGCTCGAGGACCCCCATCATTAATCCGCCGTAAGGCGATCCTGGCGATTCAAGAGACGCCACCTCCGCTTCAAGAAGCGTAATGATGCGAGCTTCATCATAAGCTCACCGAATAAAGCAGCCTCGAGACGCCAAAGGGCGCAGGTTTCACCATGAAAGCTCCGAGAAGCGCAAGGGGGCGGACGAGACTCGCCCCCCAACCTCAGTGACAGACTTTACTTCCCACGTCCGAGCCCACAAGTCGCTCGAACTCGGAAGTCGGGGGGTAGTGTTGGGGGGAATAAGATTTTTTCCCAAGTGACATAAATGCCCCTAAGAAGCCGTACAACTTCCGACCCCGGACGGCCGAAGTCGGCGTCCGACTTCGGAACGCCCGACCTCGAGACCTCCGGCCTAAGAAAAACCCCGATGTTCGAGGTCTACTCTTGTCAGCCACCTACTACGGCCGTGCGCCTCAGAGGTCTGGCCGAGGACCATACCCTGACGCCCCTCTGGCATTTATTACGCATGGTCGCTGTAACTCTCCGGCTTACTCCACAATAAATGCGGATCTCCGGCTTACTCCACAATAAATGCGGATCTCCGGCTTACTCCACAATAAATGCGGATCTCCGGCTTACTCCACAATAAATGCGGATCTCCAGCTTACTCCACAATAAATGCGGATCTCCGGCTTACTCCACAATAAATGCGGATCTCCAGCTTACTCCACCATAAATGCGCATGGCTCCTGTCATCTACGGACTCTCAGCTCTCCACGGCAAATCAGCCCAGCAGAGTCTAGTCAACTATGATAAGTCTCCGATCTCGGCCATACCTCCGACACCAATGCAATAATTCGTCTGACAGCGTGCTAGTTCGGGTTATACGACGCCCTCACCGCCGACATCAGAGCAATGATTCGCCTGACCATGCGCCGACCTGAACAACATGCCGAGCCGTACTACGGCCTCGCCTTGTTACATCGCAGGTAAACCGACCCCCGCCTATAAAAGAGAGCCTTGGCCTCTCAGGAGGGGGGGAAGATGGATACACTCTACAGACATTATTTATCTCCCTTTCTACACTATTTGCCCCCTCCCTGACTTGAGCGTCGGAGGGCCGGCGCCGGAAAACCCGGCCACCGGTTCGTGTGCAGGCACCCGGACGGAGGACGCCGCCAACTGACGGATCGCCGCTTCGCCACGAGGACCTGCCGCCCCTCCTCTCCGACCGCCCCAGACGGAGGACGCCGTTCGCCGACGGACCGCCGCCCCACCGTGAGAACTCATCGCCGCTCCCTCTCCTCGACCGAAGACTGCCCCCGGGTCCAATTTCCAGCAACAATAATGGTTTAAGCCAACCTCCATTATGTTATTAAACTAAATAACATGAAAAATACAGCGGTCATTATTTTCCATTGTTTCTGGTTATAAGGGGCCATTATAACATAAATAATGGTCATTATTTTCACTTATAACTTTTTTTAACAAAACAATATTTTTTACAAGATTTCTTGCCCCAAAATTATCTGATTGTATGGTCTGCAAACTATATTATTTTATCCGTTTTGCTCTGGGTGAATTTGGACCCGAACAAAAAAATAAGCCCGACCCGTTACGCCTGGCAGGGCATAATCTGATGTCCAACCAAGCTTCAGACTTCTCCGTTGGCTCTTGCCCTAGAAGAAGCAAGTCCGCCTTCTCTCCATCGTCGGCCGCCGCCGAACCACCTATACCACCGCCACAGGTACTCTCTCTCCCTCTCTCTCGCTCTCTCCCTTCCTCCCTTCCCCTCTCTCCCTCTTTCTGTGAGACCCTGGGACTGGGCCCGGTCCACTTGACCGGCCCAGCCACAGGCTTCGGGCCTCACGTGCGTCGCACGTGAGGGCGCGCGATGCAGGGGGATTCATCGCGATCGCCCGAGGAAGACGGAACCCCTGGGTTTAGGGCTTCTCCTCCCTCTCCTTTGAGGCCATCCGAGGTAGAGCCACCAAGCCCGGACTTCCTTCTGGTTTGGGGGTTCTTCCTCCTCGTTTTGCCGCCGATAGAGAGAGAGAGGGGGGGGGGGGGCGTTGGGTCGGTCTTCTTCGGTACGGGTGGCCTTCTTCTTCCTTTGCCGCCGGAGAGGAAGAGAGGCGCCGGATCTTCGTCGGGGCGGAGGTAAGAGTCCCTAGCCTTCCTCTCCTCTTCTCTCAGTGCTTGGCCATGATGTGTTGTGGTTTGGAGTCGGCAAATCGCCGGATTTGGGTCCAAAACGGGGTGCTCTGCTTCGGCCCGTGTGCTCTAACCGCCGGCGTGTTCGCCACCGCCAGCCGCCGGGGGTGGCCGGGTTTGCTCCGCCACCTCCTACCGCCGTCGGGGCCGGCCACCGCGGCCGCCTCTGAGTTTGGCCGATAAGGAAGGAAGGGGGAGGGGTACGTCCCCTGTTTTGGGAGAAGAAGAGGAAGAGAGGGATCTTCTTCTTCTTCCTCTTTCCTCTCATTCTCCCTCTGACCACAGTGAGGGTAGACCCGAGCCCGAGCCCGTACCCAAGGTGCCGGGCACTTCTACAGGGTCGGCCGGGGGGGGGGGTGTTGGGTGGGTGGGATATTAAGATTTAAGTTTATATAGATATATTATGGTGAATTTTAAAAGAAAAATATAATTTTTGGATATTAGGTTCTGCGAGAAATTTGCAGGATTAATTGGATTTGTTGGATTGCGTTTGCAAGATAAGTAATGTAACCTTTTTCTAGATTTATCGAAAAATTTTTAATATTTTTTTGAGTTGAATAATTCTTGATTTATGAATTTGATGTATGGGTTATATGTATATTTTTAAAATATTGTATGACTCTGATTGAATGTATTTGCTTCTGATTTGGATTGTGTTTGATTGCTCCAACATTGTACCTTTCGGTTTGGAACATTGAACATAATGTGAGAAAAAATAATAACTTGAAATAGTTTCAGACTTGCAGTCGGGCTATGTTGAGGACCTTGCCAATAGAGACTAATATATTGGTACTGCAAGAAGATTAGTCGGTGTTCTGACCGTGCCATAGGATGATGTAGTTATAGTTTCTGACTGTTGAGTTGAATCTGATAAATTGAAAGAAATTAAGTTTGAGAAAATGTAATAATTTAAAATAGATTCGGACTCGCGGTCGGGCTATGTTGAGGACCCTATCAATGGGGGCTAATACGTTAGTACCGCAAGATGATTAGTCAGTGATATGACTCTGCCACAGAATGTTGTGGTCATAGTTCCTAACGATTGAGTTGAATCTGATAAATTGAAAAAAATTAAGATACAAACGATATTTGGTTTTGACACTGCATGTTTTCATAACTGAAATATGAAACAGAGAACTAATTGAACTTCGACCTGCCTATGTTGAGGATCCTGCCAATGGGGGCAGATACGTTGACAATTGACTGTCCTGAAGGACTCATCGCAAGAAGATGAGTCGGTGTTGATGACCCTGCCACAAGGAACATGTGGTTATAGTTCAGGGTCGACAAGATGAATTGAATATGTGAAAGAATCTCGAATCCATAAAAAGAATCTTAAGAATTTAAGAAATATTTGACTTATATCTTGGAACTGCATATATATTTATTTTCTGCATATTATTGCATGATTTATCTAGCTAGAGTGTTCATTACTTACTGGGTTATTTAGCTCATTATACAATTTATGGTTGTTTTACAGATTTCGAGAACTAGTCTATTGGAATTCCAAAATGGAAGAGCGACTAGAAGGATTGTGGCGCAAGCTATCTTAGATTAGGTTATTTAAGTTGAACTGTTATCTTGGACATTTATTATGATTGTTAGACATTGCAAGGTTTTGTTATTTTAAGAACTAAGTTTTGCATGTTGGTAAATTATTGTTCTGCGGCGTATTTAGAACTGTGAGACTTTATGACTTGAGTTAGTCAATGGAATAAGATTGCATTTATTTAGTTGAATTATTTTAGATTTATATAAATAGAGATGTTTGGTTAAGATGCCTTGCATGCTCGTGGGGAGAGTTTCCTACGGGTGTGCGGCGGTTGATGCGCTCGCGATGATCTCGGGTTGGGGGCGTGACACTTTCTCTCTCTCGTACCGGATCACCATGGCCATATAACAAATTTGTCAACCATGTGGCTGTGGGACTAATCTCGGCTTAACCAATGCAAAGTTCTTCCTTTCCGTTTGTCAAAATCTGTAGGGATCTCTCATAATGGAAACCCTTTTTTTTTTTCAGAGCTCACAAGGTGTTGGTTCCAATGGGATTGACTGGTTTAAGGTGAGTTCTTGTTGCTTCAGTCTATGCTCTGGTGTTGCTGAATTGATGAAGCACTGTATGTATTGTAGTCTACAAATTCCTTGATCTTAGTTCATGTTTATGCTCTCCTAGCTATCGTGTATTTAGCATTCTCATCACATGTCTGTGGAAATTTCATTTAGAAGAATGGTTAGTGCTAAATTAATTAGGGGACTTGGCTGTTATGATTTCATTGTATATACGTAGTATGGAAACTATTCATGTTGTTCTAAAACGTGGTCGCCTGGATGGCCTTCTTAGGCTTGCACCTTACTGTTTTGCATTATGTTTTAGGCATGGAGGATGAGATCGATTTATAAATTAGCATCGGATGCTGCCCATTCGTTACTTACCTTTGACTTACTCTGCCTTCTTTGATATGCTTCATACATTGAATTATAACTATTGCTTTAGGTTTCTTCTTATATTTATTAGTTTGTTTTGATACCAGATAACATAGGCTTGGGCTTTTCCTCTGGTCATGTTTTCTCTTAGTTATAATACTATTGTAGTAAACTTGTTGCCATGCAAGGTTATTAACCATAAGAGATGGAACGATCAGATCTGAATGTTTGTGCTGCATGACTTGCAGTGATGCTTACCCCAAAAAAAAGACCCCAAGAAATATCTTATCAATAATAGTCCAGTGAAAACTGATAATAAGGTAACTAAAAGGTGCTGGGATGAAGAAGGGTACAATGTTGTACAACTCAGGATAAATTGCAGCTGCAGGAGATCTCTGAAATCACTATAATAAAATATTTCCTGTTTAAAGATAAAAAGTAAGTAGAATATTACCTATTCATTTCTAAACTAAGACCTTGTATCCAAGGACTGCCGAACCGGTCTAAACCACCCGATTCAGACGGTATCGAACCGACCTGGTGCGAAACCGGATTGGTCCATCATTCATATTCGGTTCCGGCTTTTAACGTCCGGAATCAATATTGGACCGACCGGGACTGGTCCTTTACCGGCCGACTCGGTGCGAATCGTCTGGTTCGCACCGACTCAATCCGGTTTCGAACCAAGTTGGGTATGGGCCACCTGCCACTGCCCTACGGGTTCGGTCTAGTACCGAACCGGTACCAAACTGTATCGAGCGTCGATCGGTACGGTTCGGTACCAGTTCGGCGGTCCTTGGTTGTATCAGATCCTTAAGTCAACTTTTTGGAGAACACTTTCAAGAGTTGATAGAAATCACCTAAAGTGACTACAGATCCAAAGGTGAAAAACGTTTTTTACCTGTCGCTATAACAAATAGCTGAATGATTAAATGTTCTAATAAGCTGAAATGTATTAGTATGTTTTTCTAAACTGTATATTTACTAGAATATGTGTAAAAAAGTTTGACTTGATATGCAAGATATTATAATGCAGTTCCTAGAAGAGCGAGAGCTGCTAGCCTACTTGATATATTTGATAAAATAAGAGAGATGACTAATCAATAATGATAACCGTCCGGCCTTATCCCAACCATTTGGCATTGACTTGATGGATCTTTGTTCCCCAAGTATTCCTAAGTGAAACTACTGCATCTGAAAAGAGAAATAATAGGTTCAAGTTAGAAATAAACTGAAGCAGTATCATTTATTAACATGAAGCAGTATCATTTATTACTTCAAAATTTGATCGTTAAATTAATTGGACATTTTGTGTGCATCTATGGAGGTTCCTAAAAGAATCATAAAGGCAAAACTATGAAACTAAAGCAGTTTTAGCAATCTTGTGTTAATTGAACAGATTTACATAAGAACGACTTAATCTGTTGACAGGATTTCACGTCATATTTTAGTTTTCAATAAATATTGTAAACTGGTTTAAGCATCTATAGTGCCGTAATTAGGAATTATGAAAAATGATTGTTGTGAGGCCTGGAGCTAGCTTTCCAACAAATGGATGCATGCACTAATCAATATGCATTCACCTATGCCCTCAAGAAAGGAACTGGTCCATAACATGAAAAGAATTGGAAACTCATTTGCACCAGTTGCTTCCCTGGAATGAAGTCCACCTTCAAGCTTATCTTATAATCAATAAACCATAAAGGAATACTGCAATTTGCATTTGGTTAAACTGGATAATTTTGATCTGCCCTACATATGCACTGGATAAATAGCAGATAAGTTATGGTGCATGACCTTCTCATTCACATAATGTTTTTGATGATCTAGCATCCCTGACAACCTAAAATAGAATTCACTCCTTGCTTTGTCATAGTTTCATGTGATTATCATGAATGTTATTATTCTTTTGATTTCTTTTAAGTTCTTTATGAACTCCTTGAAGACTGAGATTCTTATTGCACATAGTTTCATAGTCACATAATACACATATAACTCCAGAAATCCTTGATTTCAGTCCCATCTCCACAGAAGTAATCCTTCTCCATTTAAATTAGCACCTACAATTTGTGTCCCTAAAACAATCCCTTACATATTGATCCATTCAAACAACAGCATACATGTATTTTTCCTTATTACATATTGCTGTCTTGTTTATTTATTAACATCTTATGACTTACCAAGGTTCACTTATTGAAAAATTTCAGCTGCAAAGTTAATCCTGCATATTGCAGATATCCTTTGTTTAATGGCTATTTTGTTTATTGTGGATTTGCTTTTTCAGGCCTGATTCTGAAGGGAAAGAATCCAAAAGCTTCAAGCGCAAAGTTGAAAAGAAACTTAAGTTTTATGCAAGTAAGTTTGCTTTTTCATGTGCACTTCTTATGGAACAGATTGCTAAACTATATTGTAATTTTTGTTCGCTGAAAGAAAAAGCATGGTAAATTGGTTGAACCAAGGAAAGGACATATGAAGTAGATAATTTTGGAAACTATGTGATATTCAAATTCTTGAGCATCTCAATGTTCCATGGCCTAACTTGAAAACATAGGAATTTCTTTTTCTTATGCCTCAATAATTTCATTGACACCTTGTCTTCCATGTTGGTAGAGAGCTTTTTGTTAAAGCTTTTCATCTTAAGTCCCTTTGTAAAGTTGGACCTGCTTTATGGTTTAATCAGCTATGTTTGGACATTTAACAAGGTGAAATTATCACCACAATTACTTTGAGGCGATTCCATATGGTTGGACCATGCTTTCAAAAATTTGACAATTAAATGGATCACATTTTGTGCCCAATACTTTTTGGCCATTATTTATGATATTCTTAGATGACTTATATACACATCCTTGGGGTTGGTGATCATTGGACCATACATGGTATAGATTGGTCCATTCTCATGCATCATTGACTGAGTTTGGCTATTTGGGCCATCATATATAAACCATTCAACATGTTTTCCGGTTGACATCATGTGGATAACTAATATGGGAATAGAGTAATTTGTTTAATGTTGATAATAGCACTAAAGATTTATACTTTCATGTACATTTCATAATTGCATATATTGTAATTCTCTCCTTTCATGTACATTTATGTTTATCCTCAAAATACTAGTTCAAGCTCTATTTCGTGCCATCACGAAATTTCCTGGTTTGTGGTTGATATGGTATGGTACCGACCAAACTAGGCGGTTCGATTTGGTACAACAACCCCAGTATTTTGAACTATAAATTCATGAATAATATTATTTTCCTACTTTATTGTGCAACGAAAAGTGGAATTGTATATAACATATATTGGTGGAGTTTTCTTAATGCTTAGTTTTTTTGTCTTTGTTATCGTTGCTCTTTGGTTTTGGTTAGTATTTTTTATTTTATTTTCTTTCTTCATATTTTTCTTCATTTTGATGGTTGCTTTTCTTTAAAAATATTATAGAATTCTGAGAGTTGTTTCACTTTGATCTATCGCAGATACGCAATGCAAAATCCATGTTTTTTCCTTTATTTTTTTTCTCATATCTGACTATAACTCTTATCTGAACTTTCAGAAGTTAGAAATGCTGTAGTTGCTTTAGGTGCTAAAAGGGCAATCAGCAAGGTAATATTACTTTGCCTTCTTGATTCTTGTTACTTTATATATTTAATCTACTCAGAGATTTTTGCGTCTCTAGTAATGTTCGAGGTATCTAAGTTTTTGAGTTTGATCATCACAGTGTTTTGAGTCATAAAATTCCAAAATTTGTTCAGCTGTGGTCACCACGCTTGCATCAGAGCTTATTTTGTTTACAATTTCATGCGATCTATTTTCTGTTTCCTTTTTCACAGTTATTTTCAGCTGTGCTAACTTTTTATTTTACCTTTGTTTGACTTTTTCTCAGTTATATAGACAATACATCATTTATGATTAGTTTTTATTTGATACGTTGGTTTCTTTTCTTACCCTCACAGAAGCATTCAATTTTATATCATGTATATTCTTGGACCTTGTTATTCTGTTTACATCATCTTGATTTCCTGAAATGGCCACTCAAGTCAATTAAGCTGTTCTTTGTGAGCTCTACATGTACTGAGGTGCTCGCGCTCTACTTAAGCACTAACTAAAATATATCTGAAATCAAACTGTTTGCTTGTAAATGATGTGATAAGACAATGGGATGCAACTGATAACAATTCTATTATTCGTCTTTTTGAAACTTTTGTGAGTCAACTGGCAAATGAGGATGCTCATTTTTTCAGAAAAAGAGATTACGCAGCCAGCAGAAGAAGTTGAAGGCATATGACCTGTCAGCCCTTTCCGAGTTTCTTCCAGATTTGAATGCCGCCAAGCAGCCTTCCAGAGAAACCAGCTTAAAGATTAACTGCCAGACTAGGCAGAAGCTAGTGTAAGTATTCCTGAACTTGTGTTTCAAATTTCTTTTATTCTCTTTTGCCTTTGGTAGATGATGCAGCTTTATGTTATCAGGCAAAGGGAAGGTGCACAGTTGAAAGCAGTCCTGAATGATCCTACATTTCAGATTGATCCACTCTCTGCAATTCATCAACATTTACAGAGAACTCAGCCTCCGTCAGCCAGTGACCAAGACAAAGGTTCAGGGAAAACCAAGAAGGCCAAGAAAAAGGGAGCAAAAAGGTCACTGTCGGCCCCTCGGTCTATGGATTTCTGACTCTGCAGTTAGCTCTCAGGCGCCTACCGACATCCATCACCATCTTCAAGCTCACCTTCATAACCAGCTTTACCCATCTTGCACGGTTTTGTGACTTCTGAAATTGCTTTGTTTTTGTGGAAGCTGTACATGACTGAATGACGAGACCGGAAGTTTTGATGGTTATGAAAGTTGTAGAATAGTTTTGAAGTACCGAGCGTTTTGTTTAAATTTGTCTAGCATATATGAGCTGGTACTGTATAAAAAACTACATGTTTTGAGTCCATCTTTCCTTTGGTGGAATAGAAGCAAGTGATGCACGATCTGATCCTTAAACGCTGTTTCCTATGCAGTTCTACCTAATGGTTTAATTTTCTATTCTGTACCAACATTGCAGCTTGACATTGGGGTAACATTTTCAGCTATTTCTTTTCTTTTATTATCAGCATATAGAGTTATTGTGCTGGGCCTTCTCTTTTTTTGGAGTGATTGGAGGAAAGCCATTATTTTATACTCAACGATGCAGGTTGTTGCCCTTGGTATTCTGGAGTCCTGAATTTATCCATGCGTCCCATCTTGATTATTTGGCATATCAATACTCAGTACGCCATTCATACTGGATACCGGTACTAAACCGATACAGTATGTTTCGTACCGCTCGATTTAGCCCGATACGACATAACAAGAGACCGGACCGAAGCCTGTCTTTCGTGGCTTTCCGGCAGCTCTCCAGCCTTACCTCCTCCACATGGTGGCGTTGGGGGATTGGCATTCTGCTTGTTTTGGTGTAAAGCTGCCGCCTCGAGCTTGGGGATGGTGAGGAGGAGGAAGGTTGTCTGTCGGTTCTTGGAGGATGCCATGGGCGTAGAACGAGAGGCTGAGGGGCAGAGTTAGAGGGCCCTCTTCTGCTGCTGCTGCATTGCTGGTGTTGGGAGCTGCCGTCTCGAATCGCTGCTTCCAGCAACAGAGAAGGGAGCAGAACAGGTCGGCGAGGAGGACTAGGAGAAGAGTAAAGACCAGAGCGAGAGGCTCACAGCCAAGGTCAGCCTTCTCATGCTCCTCCCTCATCTCTCCCTCTGAAAGCATATATAGAAGCGTTTTCCGTCGAAGGTGAATGCGAGGCAGACGCGAAACTTGGGAGTCCAACTCCGCGCGCAGCACACGGTCACCCTGCTCTTCTCTTCCTCGTGCGCCGAGGAAGGGAACAGGGGAAGGCCACTCTAATTATTAGTTTTAGGTGAGGCTCGCTTACGCCAACAGCGATCTCACTAGAGACCATCTTCCTGCAAGTAGAAGAAGAAACGGCATGCCTAGGTCTGAATGAACAGACAAGACGTAGGTATAAGACTAAGAATGATCAGGGCAATGAATTTCGAGCAAGTCATGAACATATGCAACACTGATAATTTTGAGTATAAAGCAAGTTGACATGTAGCTGGCAGCATACGCACAAAGATGAACATCTGAATTGTGTAGGAAATTTAGAAGGAACACCAATGCAGCAGTGTAATCTGACATTACATCAACAGTTTTGGTTTTGGACCTGCTCTGAGTAGGGAGGGATTGGAGAGAAACAACTAGAGAGGGCAGGAAGCACCTGTAGAGCGAACAACATGCTGTGTTACAATGGAGAAACCATACCATCTAAAGATGCAGTGAGAGAAAAAAAAAAAATCTCCGCAGATCAAGTATTGCAGATGCTCTCAAGATCTCCTCAAGGCATTGAACTGAGCAGCCAACTCATTGTAGTTCGGCAGCCTCGGATGCACATGCGCACCATTAGGGCTCAACATATCAGGCTGCATAGAAGCAGCACGAGAATGCATTTTGACACCTGCTTCTGGCTTCGTCAGTTCAGGGGGAAGTGAGCTACTTCTGTCAGGAACATGCACAGACTCTCTCAGGCCAGGACGGATTTTATCCTTAATCTCATGCTCGACATGATCCACAGGGAGAGCCTTGCTCCTTATTCGTATCTTGCTGGCTTCACTGGCCGTACCTTTCCTGCTGTAGTGTATCAGAAGCTTATCCATGATCATTTCCTCCTCATCACCGCCTCCATCATATGCTGTAGCACTTTTCCTGCTCCCATGTCTTCTTTGGCCACTCGGGGTTCGACGCAAGAGCTTGCCATAATCAATAGCACTGTCCATCTCATCATCCACTGGGGGTCCTGGGCGCCTCTCCATAATTTTCTTCTTATTAACATCACCTGTAACTTCATCACGGGTGGCAGTGCCCCTCCTACCTGTATCACTTCCCCTACCACCTGGGGTTTGAATCATGATCTTCTCTTCATCGATGGTACTGTCAATAGTGTCGATGGCTCTTGGTTTGGCGACCCTCCTCCTAACAGAAACAGGCTTCAGCTTCTCATCAACAAACACTCCACCTTCCAGATCTTCGCTGACATCGTACCTGTCATGACCAGTGATTTTAGAATCTCGAATGGCTTGATCAGGGTGGGATGGGTCATTGACTTTTAATTTGACATAGGGTGGACGCATATTGATCAATCTGCCATTATTCACTGGTCTCACAGGCTGCCTCTCTAGACTAGTATAATCTTCTTCCACCTCTTGCAATCTGTCATATATTAAGCCATTGCTGTTCTTTTCGTCATGAGATTTGGTGTATGGAGGAGCCATCTTCGCAGCTTTACCACCCCTTGAAGATTTCTTCATGTCAAATGCCTGCTCATCAGAGACAATGGTATCAAGTGCCTCTTGACCCTTTCCTGTCCGTTTATGAGCAACACCATCTTTAAGCTGATCATGATTATAGGTTCTATTCTGACTTCTTCTGGGTTTAGCGTATGAAGGAACTGCAGCATTAGAGAAGTCTGGTTCCACATTCTCTGGTTCATCGGCGATTACTTTTCTAGTCCTCTCCATAAGGTCATGAGAGAAGCCGTCTTTGAATTTTGTAACAGCATGAATATCTTTGGGCTCCTTCCGCACTTCTTGTTTCCACACACTCACATGAGCATGTTCATATTTTCCCTTGGATGAAATCTCCTCCTCATCTCCATTAGGCAACCTGGTTGAAGGCTTCTGACTTGCACTGTGGCGATGCATACCATTCTTAGGTTGGTCCTAGAGTCAGGGAAATAGTGAACCAATGAATATATCCAGCACTTTTTATAGGAGGCATAGTTCTGTATGAACCAAATATAAACGAAAGTGTTGCCAAAGTGGATATGAAACAATATGTGCAATGGAGCTTACATATTTAGGTGCATATACATTAGACAGTTTGCGTTCAAAAGCACTGGAATCCCAGGTTACTGAGAACTCCTGAGCAATATCTTTCATCAACTGCAGCTTCTTTTCCTGGGAGAATGATTTCTTCTGAATTTTCTCAACAAACTGATAAAAAGAAATCATGCACATCAGACATAGAAATAGAACTGAAAAAGAGTTGGATGTAGTTTAAGTGAGCCACACCGTTTAGTACCTCAGCCTTGACAGATGACTCCATATGACTCCCATATCGTTCTGTGAAAATACGTCTGAGATCACATAACTCTGGCAAATCTGAAAATCTGGCTGCTGCAAAAATTAGAGTTGACATAGGTTCCATAGCTTCCTGTGGGCATTCCCTGTTAAACGACAAATGGACAGATAAGTTGTCAGTCTGCCATTATCATAACCAAGAGCCAAATAATAAAGAGAATAAAATAAGAATGACCTTCAAGTGACCACCTTTAAAACATGTCGGACTTTTGTTTTATGAACTCGTGCCTTATTGGAATTTTAGAAGCAAGTGATTTGTTAAAATAAGTGCTCTGGTAGTGAGAGATGCATGGTACATAATTGTAAACAGTAAAGATTACATATGCAAGATTGAAGTTAATCAATAAGCTGATACTCCAACCAAAAAAAAAAAAGTTGCGGTTCCTCCTTCCTGAAGGAGATTTATGAGGCCTCAAAAATAGGTACACAGCAGAATTACAATCATCTCCCACCTCCATTACCACTCAACCTGGAGCATCAAAGCAACTGTGATGTAACATGTGGCAACAGATCATAGAATTCCATGTACAATAAAGGATATTGAATGAATGAATGAGTCCACCCTAGACCATATAATACAATAAAGTATTGAAGTAATCACTGAAAGTATAAAGCATATGCCATGAAACATAGAGAGACGGGTACTTCGGTGAAGGAGAAAGATTTGAAGATGCATTTTGCTATAGAGGATGAATCTTGAATGAGAACAGAAAGCAGAACAGCATTCTTGTTGCCAATCAAAACTATCTATGACAAGATTTTGTATTCATATGAAAATTAGCAGTATTTGCACTGGTGTAACTTTAGGCATTACTGATTTTCCTTTGAATTTTGATTTTATCATAATTTCATAAATAGCTTGCTGGACTGAAGGGCTAGATAACATCTTTCTTCTTGAGATTAGAGTTGATTATAACCATGGAAAAATCAAAGATGCAGAACCACATAACATCAAACAATGCAAAACAATAAACAAGTTGCAATGGTGGCGGCCATAGTTAGCTTTTGTTGATTCCTCTTTTGTCTACTAGATTGGTTTCATCAGTAAGGGCAACCGATCAATTTCTTCTCTTGCAAATAGTTCTAGTTAGCATTCTAATCTAACATTCTTCCAAATCACCATAGAAATACTGAATGTTTGTAAAGTGCTCTCTCAAGTTGCTAGGTCAGACCAAGCTACTGAGAATCTATTTGGAGAAAGTTGATAGGGAACCATCACCGTCAGGGCCTTCAATGAGACAATCTAGCAATCCTGTATATTGAAGCTGAATAAGGATGGTCGATGTTATGTGAACTAGAAAGAGAATAAAGGTTCAGCTTATATACAGGACAAGTTCATTAAGATCTATCCTAATATTGCAAATGAAGACTGTATTCAATAAATGTAAAATCAAGTCAAATAGATAACTAACATATATTGGGTTTCTTAACCATGTACTATTAGAACCCTATTTCTGAACAAAGTTATCCTAAATGATACTTATGCTTATATATACCCCTTGCTCATGTTAGTGTGCACATATTAACCAAAGCACAGTAGTTTAGAAAGGAAGATTTTGAGGGACAGTTCATCCATCTCCTTCATTTGTGCAGTTTCCAAAGAATATGCAGATGTTAAGGTCTGATTTACATTGCAGACCCTTTCCCTTATAGCTTATGCTTTTGGGGTTTAGTGGTAAGGTAACATGGTATCGGAGCCAAAAGTCATGGGTTCAGATCTCCATTCAAGCCAATTTTACCCATTTATTTTCTTAATTCTTTTCTTCTCTTGACTCGTTCCGAGTTGATTCCATTCTCGACTCATTCTTATCTTGAAACATTCTTGACTCATTTACACCTTCACGTGAATGGTCCGGGATGCAGGAGCGTTTAGGCCTGCTAACATTATTGGCCCCTCCCTGCTCCTCCCTGAGCAACTTAAGCCTTTTGAGGTCTAGTGGTAAGCTAATAACAAAGCCATCTGACAGTAGGGCTATTGCTTCCTGCCATTTTCACAAGCTGCCTTCATACATAAGCTCTAGGAACACATGAGAAATAATAATTGATAGAAAACCCTGTGACTGAATATTTTGCAAACATATAACCCTCTGGCCAATAGATTGAATCATCAAATAATCAGACCACAAAATAATTTCTACAGCTGGACTAACTGTTGTGTTTAGACCTTCTAAACCATCCCACCTTTCAATGACTTTTGCTATCCTACCCTCATAATTGTGCTGCCCTCCACCAATACAGCTCATTGCCGTAGTTATCATGGCCCAAATCACCACTAACATTCCCCAACCCACCCTCATTTCGAATATGACTACCATACCACTATTCACTTTCACCATGATCACCCTTTGCTATCCTACCCTCAATGTTGTGCTGCCCTCCAACAACACAGCTCATTACACTCCATTGCCACAGCTATCAGGGCCCAAATCACCACTATCGCCTCACCACTATCGCCAACCCACCCGCACTCTGACTACCACTATTCTGTCACCATTCACTATCACCATGATCACCCTTCACTGCCAATACCTTTTCCATGGAACCCCTTCACCATTGTCGCTGCCCTTACCTCAGTGCACCTATCCATTGTCGTTGCCACGGATATGCCATCATCATTGAGAACCCAGCATGACACCATTACTACAACCTCGGTATTGTTTTTATGCAAACCTTTCCAACACCACCACCACCAAAAGATAACAACTCCATCCCACAAGGGTGACCAACTGACCATGCAAAACATGGTGGCAAAGTTGTAACATAAGTGCTGTATTGCTGAGAAAAAATTAGGGTCTACTGTTAAACACAAAAGAAGGGAGTGAGTTATAATAAAAAGAGCTGGGCTAGTCTTTTTGATTAGCATAACATTTGTATGCTTGTTTCTTTTCTGGTTATAGATCATAATCGTTCATTTTTAAAATTCCTTCATGTTCCATTTCTCTGGTTGAGCCACTTACTACCTCCAGCCATGGAAATGTCTACTGATTATCTTTTTTTTTACCAATTGTAGTGCAACAAAACTAAGATCTTCTTGCAGCATTCTCATGATAAGAAGGGGAATACATACATATGCTGTTAAAGTCGATAAGAATAAGATGAACTCCAAACTTAGAGAAATAAACAAGTTTATCATAACAAAAGAAGTCAAACTTATCGACTCTTAGCTCCATGCTTTTACAATTCTCTCTGAATTGATCAGACTTCAAGAAGCTTCCCCAAAACTCTGTTCAATCAGTTGGTTAGCTAGTAGAATTCCCAAAATTTTGACATAAGATGACCAGATAATTCAATCACTCAACTTATTTCTAGTCACCTGCAAACAGTAATAAATTCTAATGTTTTTGATACTTCAAACCTACCTATTAGTCCTAATTGCCATAACGAAACATTACAATTCTACTTATTCAGCCAATACATTCCCCCCTTACCATCTAGTACATCTAACCCTTTGGGATACTCTCATCCCAATCCCACAATCTTTCCTCTTTGTTCAACTTATCATCCTTTAAATCTTCTCTCTAGAAGGAGGGGGGGGGGGGGGGGGGGGGTGGAAATCTTCATGTGGTTTTTCTCATCCTCTGAACCTAAGATCGTTTTTGGCACCGACACACCTTACACCTGACACCTGACTCTACTAAACTTAACACTCTACTCCTAAGATGATTACAAACAACTTTCAAGTGGTGTTGTTAGATAACAGTTAGAATGTGGGGATAGGCTTGCTAGAAAGGTTGCAAGAAAATATTAATCATGATCCTGTGGTGCATATGTAGGAGTAACCAATTTTAAGATTGCTATAATCAGCTCATTGAGTGAGACAGCTAGGCTAGAATTTCTATCATAATGTCATAGATTCTGTTTAACCGAAAAGTGTATCAAAATATGCAACGTTCAATGTAAGTAGTGGCAAAAAGCTGGAAGCAAGAAGTAACTTGATCTAAAAGCAATCCTAGCAATCAGTGAACATTTATTATGTCGGAACTGAATCCAGTAAAACCGTGGATACCTCTGTTTTTGTAAGGTTGAAAGCTGCTTTAAGATACTTTCGCAGAATTGCTCAATCATATCATAGCAATATGTGTGATTTATTTCCACAATGAGAGCATCAATCTGTTACAGAAAAGTACAACCATAAATTTTAAAAACATATTATAAAACATATGAAACAGATAGCTATGAAAATAAATGGAGGAAGAAAATGTCATGGAGAAGTCATTTTCAATAATAGTAACATAATTCATTTAAACTATCAGTGCCCATACTGCAAAAAGTAGCAAAGCCAAAAGCAATCAATCGTACTGCTTGATTTTTTTTAAAAAAAACCTTTTATATTTATCTCAACCTTAAGAAATAAATACATATTGTGACCTTGTAAATCAAGTCATGCAAGAACAAATTAAAATTTCAGACTTTGACCTGAATTTCATGCAACCCCCCTCTCTCTCTCTCTCTGTGTGTGTGTGTGTGAGCCAGCACAAGTTTGGGAAAGAGAGGCAACCACCATCGAACCTACAAGTCCAATTGGTGGGTTGGATGAGCTACCTTAGTGGAAACTCAGCCATATACTTTTAAAAGTCAAACAGTGTACTTATGATTTCCCAAGTTTGAAGTCATTTCCATCAGCTTCAGCAACGTGGCCTTCATCGGTATCCAAGACAAGCCACTCCAAACCTTTCGCAATCTGTCACGATCTTGAGACAGACACTGGTGGAACAAGGTAATGAAGTTGGGTCAAAATTAATTTGCCGTGTAATAGTAATACTGGTACTACCTAATCCACCTGCAAGCAACCCCACAAGCCTCATCTATGCACTGCGATGTCGGATTACAAAACAACTTCATAAATGAATCGATTTCGAAATTCAAACTCAGCATACGCCCTAACTCTTTTACCATGATGTCTGATTGAAGAAAATCGCGCAAATTATATACATTCTATTTTGCATTTGCTCAAAGGCAGAGGCATTCAATAGGCAAGAAAACAAAAAACGTTTTTTGATGATACCTCTGAAATGTTGTTTGTTTGTAATTTAAGAAATCACAATGAGGGTAGATCAATGAAAAAGGGAACGGTGCTACAAATTCTCGTCAGAATAGACAGAGAGGAGAGGAAATTAAAATGCGAGAAAGGAGAGGGCAAAAAATCTCCTCAAAAAGGACAGCTTGCATTACATCTTAGCTGATTGAAGGCCAGAAATCGGCTATAGACTAAACGCCCCCTTCTAATAGCTATTATTGCTATTATTATTATAGCTGCATTCCAGGCATCTTTATTTCTCGAACCGAGAGGGTATCCATAGTCCATATTAATTTCACCTCCATTACGTAGAAGAAAGAGCGAGAAGCAAGAAGGATTAAGAGCAAGGAGACCCAACCCGGCCGTAGGCGTTGTCGTCGCAGGCACTGGCGAGGAGATCGGCCACGTCCTTCTTGAGGAACCGCACCATCGCCCTCTTCTTGTTCCCGATCATCGCTATCCGAAAATTTATGCACTTTATCGCGTGCTTGCTGCCAGCCCCATTAACAATCTCAGACCAAGAAGAACCAGATAACTATCAAAAATTGAAGAAGAAGAAGAAGACGTAAGAAAGATCACCATTTGTTAGAAAATTTCCGGCCGAGCAGGTTGTCGAACATCGCTTCCTCTTTTTTTTCTCTCTCTCTCTTCTTCTTCTTTTATATGTATATGTCTATGTTCGTATTTATTGAATGAAAGAATGGAGAGAAATGAATAGAGAGAGAGAGAGAGAGAGAGAGAGAAATGTATCAGGGTGGCGGTGGTGGTGCGGCTACCATTAAAGCTGCGGCCGAGCCAACTCTTAACTGAAGAAAGAGAAGGAGAGAGACAGGGAGGGCGCAAAGGACGAATTTAAGAAGAAGAAGAAGCTGAAGAAACCGCAAGGGCGACGCCCACGGAAAAAGTGGCAGTGGTGGTGGTGGGGGGTGGTGAGCTGTAGAAGGCGAGGAGACAGATAGAAAAAGCAACGACCTTGATATATTAAATTCAGCAACATTAAAAGAAAGACCTATCCAAAGAAAACGGAAACACATACATAAACTACAGCAAGAAAGCTGTTGCTTTTATTACTTTATTCATTTTTTTTATTTTTATTATTAGCCAATCTACTTTATTCGGCTAAAGTTTAAGATATGTCCGGAGAATTCTAATTGTTAAAACGAAACATAAATAAACTAAAAGAGAGGACGGCAATGGAGCTGCACACCGATCAATAACCTGTATCTTATATAAAACTTTTTATAAAATAGTGATAACAATAGCAATATTAATAATTAGGGGCGAGAGAGAGAGATATCAAACAAATCCATTAATACATCAAGAATCATTAATATATCTGGAGGTGAAGTTAGTAGGTGAGTTAGTTAACCCCACTTTCTCTCTCTCATCATTCCCATTGCGACGTTGACACAGCGTCTACCACTCCGCTATCCGCATCCACTCATCCACATGACCGTTTGAAGTCGTTTTCCGAAAGTACCCCCGATGTCTCCAATTATGGCCGGACGAATGGGAAACCCGGCGAGACGTTGCTCGGGGCGTTTTAGGAATTCGGTGTAGAGTTTTCATTTCTCCCGAAGAAGCCGGCGGCCTGACCGAGGCCTTACCGACTATAAATAAAAATTTGAACGTGGGGCGTGGAGCGAGTGGTGGTGTCCGGTTGAGTTGAGGGCCCACCACTTCCGCACGCTCACGGGATAAGACCGACGCCGCAGCCAACGGCAACGTTGCTCTGTGTCCCCTCGTGGGTTTAGCTTCTCCGAGGAGAGCAAGGAGAAGCTTTCGATTGGATCGGATGAGCTACATCTGGACCTTAGAATCCATGAATGATTCCACTTCTTTTTCCTTTTTTTTTTTTTTTTTTTGTGTGTGCGCGCACCGTTTCTTCCTTAGTTTAACCGCAACGAAGCATATTCGCATTGCTTTTGGCGTGGAACTCCTGAGCTGGATCCCATCGGGTCACATGATTGTCCTAGGTAGCTTAGGAGGCAAGAGAACTAACTTATCACAGAGTCGCCCCTCGGAATCAATAATTATGTCACCCATGCCTAGGAATGCCAATATGGGTGCAATTGGGACGGTTCGAGTCAGATCATGAGTCACTCTGATCTAACCTAGATTTTTGTTCGGATTCTAATTTCGGATCCAAGTCCAATCCAATAAAAAAACGGTTCTGATCAAATTGGGTCAACCGCTACAATTTTAATCCAACAGGTCATTCAAATCAGGTCGGATTTATGTATAATCTGGATCTAATTCGAGTTTGGGTCGAATCGGATTCGAGCCTATACTTTCTTTATATACCGAATATCTAATTTTTCACACCGAAAAGCAAAGTACATGTCGCTTGATGTACAATTTACAAAATTGGACTTTATTTCCTAGAGGCTCATAAATCAAAAACAAATAAATAATATTTCAGTGATTCAAAGTCGTACAAAAACGTTGATTATAGCTTGGCATGGAGAATACATGGCCTCCAACGGGACAGCCTTGGGTAAGGTCAATCCGGAGTCTTCACCCATGTCCACCTCTTCTCTGCCAACTCTTTTCCACTCAAAAAGTATTGGATCAATGTCCTAAGTGCTAGACCAACCTCTCTTATTGCAAGCCCTTCCTTTGGGCACCTCCTCCTCCCCATTCCAAATGGGATCATCCACTTCCCTTCTTTTTTCCCATTCTCAAATCTTTCTGGCTTGAATTTTGCGGATTCCTCCCGTGTCTTGGCGTCTCCATGGATGTAGTACATCTCAATGGTATGATTTATTTTTGAGAGATTTTCAGCAGCTAAGACTATTTTTCTCAAAAAAATCATAAGGCACCCAACCAACCGGTTCAAGAGGATATTCTGCAGCAAGTTAAAAAAGAATCAAAAAGGAGAAGAAGGCCGGCTGCCAGTAGAAGTTGATTCGGTGCACTCGGACTTGGATTAATTTCATGGGGAACAGCAGGCCCCAAATCAAGCTGACTCCAGACCGCCACGTGAGAGCACGAGCGAGCGTGGAAAAGAAGGGGGGAAGAAGAGCATGATGATCGTAGACCGAGTCTCCTCCGCTTCTCTTCCGCCGCAAATACCGCACGCTGATGATCGATTCGCAAGCGAATCATGATGAGAGGGGCCACCGTTAACTGTCAGAAATATTAGCCTACGCTGCACCATGATTTAGCACCAATCTTGGTGTCACGCAAAAAACGAACAACAAAGAACGTACAATCTTCTTCCACGTGTCTACCATCATTTCTGCTAACCGTCCCCCAACTCTTTCCACAAGCTCACGGATGTGACAAATATACATACTAAAACATGTGAGATGAACCCTTTTTCTTTAGCTTTCGGCGTGGGAAAAAAAAAAAAAAAAACTTTATACCCTGTCATACTTTCAAAAATAAAGGTGCACTCTTTATGCCATGAAATATGATAATGATATGTATAAAATACTGTTTCTATTTTATTTTTGGTTTTAAAAATATTATTTGATTTTTATGCCCTGCTGATCGTGTATTAATAGAAAATATGATTAATCTTTGCTTGTTCCGTAAAAAGCTCTTTCTCATTTTATTTTATTTATTCATAATATTTTGATATATTTAGTTTATCCATTTTATTGTTTTTTACTTGAAAGATGTTTAAGGGCTAAAATTTATATTCTTATCTAACTCACTAGTTTATTTGATACGTGGATTGCTTGCTTGTAGCTTGACTTTTTATTTGCTAACATTATATTTTAAATTTATTTTTATTACATATTTATTTATATTTGACATTATTCGACAACCTGTATTTATTTTTTTTTAATTTCTATGAGTCTGCTGTCGATGTGCATTTTCTGAATTGCTAGTATCATATAAAATCTAATAGAAACATAGGACCACCCCTAAACTTAAGAAGCGGCAATTCTGTATTAGATTGCAATTCGCAAGTATTTATTGAATGAATCATAAATAATTCATGAATAAACATCGCCGATCTTTCCATATTTTTGAACATGAAAATCTTTCAGAGAAGCCAATGATTAGATCTTCTATTTATTCAAAATGTATGCGACCATGGTGTCCCATCGCGCGTACATCATCAGATGGTCAGACGCCTGCATTTCAGACGGTCAATTTCACCCAGTCGTCCGTGGAAAGGGCCGAGGTCGCACAGCCAAAATTTCTTTGAATGGCCACAGCCATCGAAAGGACCAGCATCATGAGCCATGAATTCAAATCCTTCCGCGGATGGACCGTTCTTGCATTTGAAAATCTGAAGCAGTCCCATCCAGAGGAAAACCAGGGGCGGGCACCGTTCCTTTTGTACCAACCGTACGTGCTTTCCAGGCCCTCCTCCAAAGGAACCAGATTCCCCTGTCCCAAGCCTTTGTTGAAACCATAAGCCAGGCAAAGGAACGGAAGCCTGCAAAGCTTTTGTTTCGTTGTCCTATTGGTCCAATTATCCCTCCATTTGTGGGGCACTATGGGCTGATCACAAAAGGTTCACGTGTTATTGATGAGGTCTTTACTTAGTGGGTTGGTGGTAAATCCTATCATGTGAGGTTGTCCGTTGCTGAGAGTTGGAGTAAATGGGTTTGGGTACGACTGGCATTGGGCTCGTCAGCTTGTTCGGCTGTTCGGTAGGCCTCATGCAGGATTTTAGTTCGTACCACCATCATATGAGTCTGGATTTCTGGGGGAAAGCCATTGCATAATCGACCGACCAACTAGTTCGGGATTTCTAAGTTGGAGGATGAGTACATCGTATTTATCTTCATCCTGTCCTATGTCACGATGGATCCTTGAGTTTTGTTCTCTCCATGAAGAGCATAGCTGTTTTCGATGGTTGACCACCATATACGAGCTAGGCCCTTTTGAGTTCTGCCTTCACGAAATGGACTTGTTTATGGTCAGAGAGATGTTTCCAATCAGAATGGTTGTCGATGGAGGTAACGCCAGTCCTAAAAAGCTACAAAATCTAGCTTTCCAAAGAAGTTCTCTACTCCCGCTCTTCGCGAGATTTTGTATTTTGATGTTCTTGGGTGCATTCGGACACGTGTTGTTTGAAGCACCCGTTTTAAGCAAAAAAAAAAAAAAAAAAAAAAAAAAGAAAGAAGAAAAAAAAGAAAAAAAAAAAAAGAAGAAAAAAAAGAAGTTCTCTACGTTCGGATAGAAAATTTCGTCGTATGCATCTTTATCGGACTATTGATTTGGGGTAGGATTGCGACCACTGATAGTTGCAAAGCGGGATGCGTCTGCTGCTCGGCCACGGTCTATTGGAGTTGTTTCAAGGCTTCCATCACCTCAGTCAATTAGGTCTCAAGCTCGTCAACTTTGGAATTGGTATTTCTGCTAGTTGGATCCACAGCTGTCGAGGTTGATAATCGAAGCTGAGCTTCTTAAAGATCTCAGCCAATCTTGAGGTGCATGCAAGGATCATGGACGACTGGGGGAGTCTTTCTTGATTGTTGGGACTTGCTGGCTGCTGGCTTCTAGTAGTGGAACAACACTGTCAGAAAGTTTCGATGGCGAGCTTGTGGCAATCGAAAAAGGTACCGACGGTCATCATTTCGGATGTTAAAATTATTGTAGCACCATTGATTGATTTGTGATTGATTGTGCCAAACATAGTCGGCCTGCATAAAGACTGATTGTGCCAAACATAATCGCACTTACCAAACTTCACCTGATTAATTTGTGCTTGATTGTGCCAAATATAGTCGGCATTACTAAACTTTGTCAGCCTCGTAGTACTATCTAAAAGCTGCTCCTATACATTGTAATTGATAGGCAGAAATACAATTCTCTTCTCTTATTCTTTTTTTTTAACACGGGGCATCGATTGGCTAGTGCCGATGAGCCTGATGGTGATAGGGTAGTACTATACAACCAAAAGCTCCAAAGGGCTCATGGAGGCCGGTGCCGTGCCGGTATCCTACATACATCTCTTCAACGCACAATATTATATCTAGTTTCATTTTAAACGATTGCACAGAACTTTGTTGTCGTTTCCATTGGATAGGAGCGAACCAATACGAGTTTGCTGCACCAATTGGCGATGATTTCACAGGGACATTGCATTCTCAGCCCGAATCGGTTTCAAACGGGCCTCAGGCGGCGGCCCATAGCGTCAGGGCAAAGTTACTCACGAGATAACCTAACGGTCAATGAAGAGCGAGCGTGCGAGCGAGAGACGGGATGCGGAAACCTACCATTCCTCCTTCGGAATTACCAAATCAAATTGCCGACGATCTTCTTCATCATCATCTCCCTCTCCTCCTTTGATTCGTCTCTCCTCTTGGTTGCTCATCAGATAGTTTTCCTCTCTGGAGGTCTGATCATCTCGTATAATTTTCCTCTCTGGAGGTCTCATCATCTCGTAGCCGCCCACCAGGATGGGAAGCAGCAACAACATACAGGCCAAGCTGGTGGGTACGTCTTCCCTTTTTTTTTTTTTTTGTGAATTCCTTATTTGCATTCGCCATCATCATCATCATCTTTGCCTCTTCTTCTATCCACGGATCGAAGAGGGTTGTATCATGGGAGGAGAAGAGTCTTTCTCATATCAATTGCTATCCTTTGGAATTGCTTATGGCGTTTTGGATTCGATTACCAAGTTTTTCCTGTATACATGATTGCATCTCCGACTGGTGCAACTGATTTCTTGCCTCGGATGACAAAACTTGTCGATCCCTGGATCTGCGGGGGCGCCTCAAACTTGTTAACTTCTTGCCTCGGATAAGCCGAGCTGTTTATGTTAATACCTTTTTTTTAGCAAATGTTTATGTGAAAATTGATGCAAACTGAAAATGTCATGCAAAGAATAGTTTTCTTTATTTATCTATAAATAAAATAATGAATCCTCTATGTTTGGAAGGTGAGATCTCTGTTCATGCATGAGTCCTGTCTGGCATTTGCTGTTGAGTTGTAACATTGGATTGTGTGGCGGGGAAATTCATCCTCAGACGTTTAATAATGCTCGGTCCTGATTAGAGTAATATGCATGGGCACGTTGTCATGTTACCTGCAATGCTCAGCTGGTTTCCAAAACAACGTACTACCATGATCATGTTTTATTCGCTATAGCGGGGGCTCTATCCATAAGATGAGAGAAAAAGGTCGTCCATGTACGCTAGGATTACTATTTGTCTTGACTTCAAATACACAAGAATACCAGCACTCTGGAATTCTGATTAATTCAGTTTTCCTAGTATTGGAGATTATATATCAGAAATCGAATACGGGTAGGCGTGCTTATCCTGCATTACAGATATAGCATGTTAGACTTTTCAGAACCAGAAGAAACTTAGTTTACCATCTTTGATTTGTTTCCCAGCCGGAGATTATCGAACTTCATATTTTTGTCTGCTTTGTCATGGGAATTATCCCACTTGGATTTGTCCGTAAAAACCAAACCCCATCAGAAGCTGACAGCTGAGTTCAGCGCAAAACCAGAGACAAGTAATAAGCCCATGGAATATCATAAGTGGTGGCTGATTACCTCAAAAGGGCAATTTCACTAAATGTAATATCAGGGAGCTGCATACATACTGCTTGAAGATCATGTCCACCCCTATCTTCTTTCCTCATTCTAGACATTGTTTTATATTAGGCGAAGAAGGAAAGACAGACAAGAAAATTGAGAAGGATGAATGAGAGGAACTGAAATAATGGCCAAAAAAAAAACAAGACTGGTATGCAAGGATCCAATTTGGTTTCTTTGATTTCACTCTTCTTGATTGTACATTCCATCTCATCCCAAAAAGAAAGACATTCGTGCCCCAGCTAAGCTCATTCCATGGCATAGATTAAATGAGTCTTGATAGCATCACTGATTTACTGGATAGGTAGCCCTACTATTCGTTCTACTTCTGTTATGCATATACAACAATTCTGCAGTGAGGCATTTCAGAATTCAGACATTCAGTGAAAGCTAACTGAGGTTCAGCAAGAGTAATGAGAATGAAAAAAGTCTGCATGACTCCTTCAATTATGTTTAACAGTAATAATATATGAAGGCATCAGAAGGACTATGATTTGATCGAGAGATAGCCAATACTCCCCATTCTCTTACTTATTTTGCCTCTCTTCTTTCTACTTCTTGTATCTTCTTACCTCTTCAAAAAAACTCAAGTTTATCATGTAATATTGGAGAATGGATTGTGTGCTAGTGATGCATTGTGCTCGTACTTGGCACGTATCAGCACCATGACAGTGCCGCATGCTGCAAGCGCAGTCTAGTTTGTATTCTCCAGCGCAGATGACAATCCATGTATTCGAGTAAGCTTGAGATCATCCATTTTGATTGTGATGATATTGCTTCTTTTCGTGATTCTGTTTACAAAAAACTTTATCGCTGCATATTGCTCGAGGTTGTTGACCATTCTTCTTCCAGCTTCTGTCGACATTATCATATCATACTTTTAGTCCTACCTCATCACCAACATTGCATACTCATAGCTTTATTCGTAAGTTTTCTTGGTGCTTTCCTATGATTGTGACCTCTCAATAGTAGCTTTCCACCCTTTGGTGTTCTTGCAGATCATATAATGAGAATGTTGACTGTTCCAAATCTAGTTCTACTTATCCCATAACTGCCTGCACTCCTCATTTTGTGCTACTCTCTTTATTGTATACCTTATAGTTCACATAATAAATGACCCCCCTTCATTACGTGACAATGTTGAAATATATGCATATGAAGAACATATGCTGATGAAGTGACTAATTTTCTGGGGCATGAGATAATTCACTATTATTTGATTTTGTGTTTGAAGGCCTCATTATTACATTGTCTGTGGACTAATCTTATGTAAGCACCCAATGTGACTGGGCAGCCACTTTGGATAAGATTTGGTTCGCTCACATGTTGAATGATTCATAACAAAAGCTATGTAATATTTATGTACGACATCAGTGAAACAATTTGTTGAGAATATTCCGTGCATTAAACTAAAACTATTGGTCACAGAGGCGGTTTGCTAGTATGAGCACCTTATGTATAGATAATTTATCAATTTTCCCATTATTCTGCTAATTATACATAAAGACATAAACAACAATTGTTAATCAAAAATTATGTCTTCAGATGCATGTGAGAAACATCTAAATATACTATTCTTCGTCTGACATATGATAACAGGCTTCTCACTATTTGTGCTAGTGTCCCAATTTCTAGCTTGCATTGCTATTTGTCTATCATGTGCAGGCTTTTACATCTTAATCCTAAATGTTTTCATATTATTTTACCAACATAGCATGCCAACTCCTATGACATCCGCACATAATGTAAAAATTTCATAGGAAATTGTAAAGATGTTATAAAACTTATAAGACCAATTTACCCTGCATTTGTTGATTACATAATGTTGATGGGTGCAGCAGCTTATATGCTTTATGAGAAGCTCTTTAACATGTGTTGTTTTTCCATCTGAAACGAATTAGTGAAACTCTTGGCCTAACTAGCTGACATAAAATATCAGACTCAGTATGTACTTGTTACAATATGTTTGGAAACTGGCCCTATCCCTCTGCAATTACATGTTTTATTGTCCAACCATTATGTTTCTTTTTAATGTATAAAAGCAAACCAATAGCTGCAAAAGGTGTTGATTGAAAGTTGATATCTATAAATCCATATATCTATCTTGTTAGCTGGTAAATACATTTTATAAATATAAACTTTTTAACATGTTCATGTGTGAACGCTCTTTTAGTTCGGTGAAAACATTTGCATTTCAAGTATTCTTATAGTATGGAGTCAAATCTGTACAATCAAGATAACATTTGTTGAGTGTTTCTCTAAACACATTCTATATTTATGATCAAATTTGCTTGAATTTTTTTCTACTCTTTGTGCACATTATTTATTTATAACATGATATTTTTTATAAACTTTCAATTTAACTATCTGTAAAGACAAAAGGAATTCAAAATGCTTAGTTCTTTGGCTGGCTGTAACTGCTATGAAACTGTAACTGTAGGTCTTGCTTCCAATGTTTCTTTTCCTAAAAGGAACTGCCTTCCATTAGTTCATGAGGTCTTTCTAAGTCAAGCAATGGGCAGGAGTTTGTCAAGCTTTCCTAGGAAAATAAGAGACCATACTTCTATTATAAGTTGTAGAACTTCAGAACTCAGAAGTATCAATAAGTGATCCAGTTTCCTTTTCTAGCATATACGTTTCATCTAGGATAGCAGGATCCTTAGTTGTTTAGGTTACCTTAGTTATCTGATGTTCATCAGTGGTACTCCATAACGGTAAAAAAATAAATAAATCATATGGTAGTCCTTTATGTTCATATTCGTATGTATGTAAAAATAGTAAATGCATTGTCATGTTTGCTTTCCAAGGACAATCGAGATGTGTATCTCATATTCCCAATACCAGAACACACACTGTTCTTTTTTTTTTTCTTTTTAACGATCAGGATAATCCATTATATTTCTTTGTTCTACCCTCAGTTGAAATTTGGAGTCCAATACCCACCCTAAGAATAACCTTCAGATCCTACTTTTTTTCTGAACTTAAAACCTGCCTTGGAAAAAATAAAATGAAAGACTTGTTAAAAATTCCCATTCATTATGTCAATCTAAACAGATCTTTTGTTTATGCTTAGGAAAGAATTTTGCTTCTCAATTAAATTAGAGAAGATAATCAGATGATATTGGGCTGGGAAATCTATTACCAACTGAATAAAGAATTAACTCAAATAACTCTAAAGTTGTTAAAATCTGTATGCCAAATATTGATTGCATATACAAATTGGGATAAATGTCCTTGAGCATAAAATATCAAGGTTTGTTTTTCTTTTTACATGTGCATATTTTGCGTATAGTTTTCCTTACTGTAGATGGCTTTGCGGCTTCATCTTCTAAAAGTTGGGTGGTATTGTCTGAAATGATAGATTGGCCCAACTTCTCAGTGACAGAAAAAAGTGACTTTGCAGTTTGGTGTTTGCTCCTCATGCATGGATTAATTTATTCAACTGAAGGGACTTCTTTGACTATCTGTGGTGGGTCGCTTCTACATATTTATTAGTAGACAGCTTCAAAGCTAGAGGCGACTTCTTGGTGATTTATATGCTCTAGTTGGTAAATTGTTGCCTAGATCATTAGTTGGGTATATGAAATAACATCCTAAAAATAGAAAAGCAAAGAGTGGGTTCTTCACTCTTCAGTAATAAGAAGTATGCAAAGGTTAGGGGTGCAGTCTTTAGTTATGAGTGGGTATTCTGAACTCTAGTAGCATCAGTTGGATCAGAAGGTTCAGGATATACTATATAATTACAGTTGCACTTTTATCATTTCTACTTGTTTCTCTTGTATCCACAACCTCGATGAATGTGGCCTGAATTGTTTACTTTTAAACATATGATACTTCGCAAAAAATATAGATTTTCTTAATGTTATGTTCCAATTCTGTTACATCATTCTTTAATATTGGACTAAATGCTCAAGATCGCCCTGGTTCTTGTTCACTAGCCACCAGACCCAATAGCTTACGCTTTTAGGGAATGAGACAGCAACGTATATCAGGCCTTAACACCCGTCCATATTGGCACCCCAGACCGTGCACTTAACAGCATGAATTAGCCAAGAGAAACTTAAGACAATAACTGAAAGCAAGTCAAGAGAAGAAAATGCTCAAGATGGTAAATGGGTGAGCTAAAGAAAAATTGATTTCGTGACCTCTAACTTTGATACAATGCTTACTAACTACCAGATCCCAAAAATTTAAGCTGTTAGGAAATGGGTAAACAATATATACCAGGTCCTAACACTTCTAAATTAAAAGGTGCACTGTCTAAGTGATTTAGTATTGCATATATAGTATATGAGAGACAACTTTTGTTCATCTAGGTGCTTCTTGGGGACATGGGCACAGGCAAGACAAGTATAGTGCTGAGATTTGTCAAAGGCCAGTATTTTGATTATCAGGTTTGTTTCGGTTCCTGTTTTGACCTGCTGCTATGATTTATTTGTATATAATTGACAGTGAAGACATACCTGACATTAAGTGTGTCTCCAGGAATCTACAATTGGAGCAGCCTTCTTCTCTCAAATACTATCCCTGAATGAAGCAACTGTAAAATTTGATATATGGGACACTGCTGGGCAAGAACGGTACCATAGCTTGGCTCCCATGTACTATCGTGGTGCAGCTGCAGCTGTCGTCGTGTATGACATCTCCAGTGCGGTAAGTCATTTACTAAAAATTTGAGAACTAGTGCCTAGAAATCAGATCATTTCACCACTGATATCAGTTTTAGAATGCAGAAAGCCAGAAGCTAATATATGTATGCTTTTGTTTTAAGGAAAATCATTATGATATTTTTTTTGTTTCCTCGGAGGAGTGAGATCAAGCTGGAATTGTTTTCTTTTCTTAATAAAAAAAAAGAAATGTTATAGTGATCTTGTTATTATTTCCATTAATGATCATCTTCATCAACATTGGTATCAAAATCAGTATTAGTATTAATATTAGTAGTAGTAGAACATGTTCTTTAAGCTATCCTCTCTACATCCACCACATGTCTATCTCAATGTTCTCATCTCTGAAGCATTCATCTGCTGTGCTTGGAGCATTTTTTTAATCTGCAACATTCAATTGATATCTTAATTCTTATTATGTATTTCCCTTGCTCTTTTAATGGTTTGTGGAGATCAAAGATGCCACATCTCCATGTCACCAACTTGTACTTATTCAATTGGATATTTCTTCATTTACTTCTTCCAGCTTTTGCAGAATAGAAATGATTGTGTTGGGGTATCTCTTCATGAAAATTTTGGGGCCTTGTTTAAGCAGAATTGATGACCATTTACTTAGTTATGATATCTATTTACATTCATACTGTTTTCATTAATGGTTACTTCTGATTTGAAACATCTGTGTATTTTCCTCCAGGATTCATTTGCTCGAGCAAAAAAGTGGGTTCAAGAACTTCAAAGACAAGGTGACTTATGGTGATTTAAATTATTTTTGCTTTCCGACCTGCAATTCTGGATATGTAAAAGCATCTCAATTAGTTCAATTCCATACTCCACTAACTAGTGGTTCATGTTTAATAAAAAATTCCTATCTAAAGCTACACTTCTATTTCCACCTGTAATTTGGATATGGAAGAGCATGATCACGTTCATTTTGTTTCATATTCCGATAACATGCTTTTCTGACACATTAATAGGAAAAATTGATAGCAAATTTCTTTCAATCCTCTGATACACACCCACATACATACATGCATGCATGCATGCATACATATAAATACATACATATATATTATACGCGCACACACACGCGCGCACACACACACACACATATATATATATACGACTGTCAAAGAATTTTCAAATAGATGCAATTTGTCTTTTGCAACTTGCTCTTGGGCTGTGTGCATGCAATTCTGCTGTTTTAAAATGTTTTCTGGGCCTTAAACATTTAGAACATCAATATAACTAGTCATTAATGGAAATTACCCATCCTAGAAGATAGGTCAACCTAGTTGACCAGGATGCCTAATATATAAATATAGTAGGAAGTAAAGCTAATCATCTTGTATCTTTCATGGTTGTAGATATGTCATCTTTAACATTCTCGAATTTGTGCACATACTGCTAATATTACTAAATTTACCTATTTATGTTCACTAAATTAGTTATAATCTTTCTGTTAAGTACTCCATTTTTAATGGTAGTTGATTCCATTCTAGGGAATCCACATTTGGTGATGGTATTGGTGGCTAACAAGGCTGACTTGGAAACAAAGAGGCAGGTGGATAATGAGGTATATAGTTTTGACTCTTTACTCTTCTTGACTCTAATTTGTTCTTGTGGTACTAGTTGAGTTCCAAAGGAAGCAAGAACTACGATGAAAAAATGGTGCTTAAAAGTGCTGACTGGGAACCACTGGAGTTTGGGTTTTACATAAGAAAGGCATCCATAACTTTATAAATGATTAACAACGAGAACTGACCTTGGTGACAAGTAATATTATATACCACTCAGTAGATCTGCACACTAATTTTTGGGTCGTTGTTTCATGAAGCACTCTATTACTTTAGAGACTTCTGGGCATATCTATTTTAATGGGCTTTGTAAGAGCCTTCAGTTCAGGTAGAACAGAAATCCAAGATGTTCTGATACTTGGAGAATAACTATTACGCCAACTAACAGGAGCTACTCATAGCACTTTTTGGAGAGTATTGTAGAACTGAGATTAATGCAATCACTTCAATCTCGAAAAAAAGTTAGTCCGAGTGAAGATCAATCATCAATATGCCTTTGGTGGATAGGTTTAAAAGCAAGATTGTATTTAGCTTTTAGCAGTCTTAATAGTGTTCGCCCATATGTACATTACAGATGATTTTGGTGTCTTAGCACTGTGCTGGTGCCAGTCACACTATTCCATTCCAGTGGTTTTTGAATCCATGGTGTTCAGTATGATGAATTATTTAGAAGTAAAACAGCGAGCCATGTCTTCTGTTGTTTCTTAGAGTATTAGCAACCGAAACTAGTTTCTTAGCCTTGCAAGTCTTACTAGTTTCTAAGCCAGTGTTTGAAACATGGACATGACTGGTTTATATTAAAAAGGCTACTTAGTTGATAAATAAGGACATCCCGATGCATGAGGATCCTACCATTGCGGGTCTAGGGAGCGTTAAATATGCACAACCTTGTCCCCTCATGCAGAGCGGTCGTTTCCATGTATATGCCATCTCTTTTTTAACATGGCTCGATAATAAAGCATGCATGCAAACTTGATGAAATGCCGTAAGGAAAGCAGGTTAACAGAAAAGAGTGAATGCCTTCCCATCCATGTAATCATATTAGAATGGATATTCCAAACTAGCCAATGAATGGGAATGGGAGATACCACTTTTTAATAGTCTTTCTTGTAATGTGTATTTAAATGTTGAGAAGTCATTGTTTTGTTTTATGACATCTGGAGGACCGCTACTGCATCTTTTTAATATTATGCAACAATCAAGGACAGCATGATTCTTTTTGACTACATTTCAGGAAGGCGAGCTATATGCTCAAGAAAATGGGTTATTTTTTATCGAGACTTCAGCGAAGACAGCACAAAATGTCAATGAGCTCTTTTATGAAATAGGTATGCATGATTCACAGCCTTATTCTTTATATATGTAAATAAAAAAGAAAATTTTTTGAGTCTGTAGTGCTGGTAGCTGACTTTGTAACTCTCTCCACAGCTAAGAGACTGGTGAAAGCCCGACCTGCACGCCCCACTGGGATGAATCTGCACAATGAAACCCAAGATAGGAGAAGAAGGCTGTTTTGCTGCTCAACATAATTAGTGTTTGAAAGACTAAATAAATAACCTTCTCTCCTACTTTGGCTGGTCCCACTGCTTCCGTTTGTGACTGTCTCATATGATCTGGAATACTTGTTTTTTAAGCAGCATTTCTAAATTCTTTCTGTGAAATTCTTGGTAATGAACATCTACTGATTCTGCCCGCTGTATCAATACATGCTGCTTAAGTCTAAAAGTTACCTGCCATTTGGACTGATGAATAGCTCTCCTAACAACAATCTGGTCCAAGAATATCAGCTAGGGGCACCAAAGAAATGCTCTAGAATTTATAAATGCACTCCATATTTGTATACATGTACACACCCTTATGGTCTAATTCCTCGACAAACCATACGTCATCCCAGCACCACTCCGGTTGCCAATGGACCAGTAGCACTCCCACCAGCAGCGTTTAGGCATGAGACATCCGATCTCCTCCTGAATCGAACATGCTCCAACCGGAAGAGAGCCCAATGAGCGTTGCTATGTAGGTGAGATCCCCCCCCCCCCCTCTTTTTTAACCACAAAAAAAGGGGGAGAGAATAAATTTTAGCATATTTATATAAATAATTTGTCTGCATATCCATTTAAAACCAATACAGTTGAATTTTAATATCTGATTAATGTGTTGGCATCCACATTCATTAACTAAAAATGGATAGAATACAGGAGTGTCTGATCCATATCTGTTCAAATTTCAGCCCCATCACCAAATCATCACCTCCATCTTGCTATGCAAATTGTTTTTGCAAATTGTTGCTGGTCATAGGGTCAAAATTTATCGTAGAGATAACTGGATTAGCTGCTATCCATTTCATCTAAATCAGATTTCATATTGATATGATAAAAAAATGTGTTAGACAAAGGTCATTCATTGTTATGCTGGTTTCACCCTGCATCACTTCTAAATGTCATTTGCAGTATCAATGTCATGGTCTAATTACTCTCCATTCCAAAGAAAAAGTACAAAATTGCAGATCTTTTGTAGTCCACATTCTCATTGTAATATCAACAGTTTCTTCCTCTTTTTTTCAAAACAAAAGCACCAATCGAATTTCCAGGCTACCCTAGAAGGTTACCAATTTGATCATGATAAGTTAACTCGGATTTTGCTATTGGTTATAAGGTTACACAAAATATCAGATAAGGCATATCAGGAAAATTGGGCGGAATACAGCTCATGCACTGGAACTTTGATCTGTCTCATTGCCCAAGGCTTGAGTTACACCAACTTCAGCGGGACGAAGGACACGATCGTATATCATGTAACCAGCCTGCGATCACAAACAAAATATACAGATGGTCAGGAACCACTTCAGCAAACTCATACCAAATCAAACATATGACGAACATGCTTTAAAGGGTGATATTCAAAGCAATCAAATGAACCAAGATGAGGAGAAATGGCTAATTCCTAAAGAACTTATAAGCACCAGACTGAAAAATCAGAGAAAGGAACTGCACAGTAGTTACCAGCTACATCCTCATGGCTCCCTATTAAACATGGAGGTGCAATCAGAAAAAAGAATACCAATTTGGCATTTTGAACCATCAAAAAGCAAGGACTGATGCCTATAGTACTTTATTCTACCGTCAGACTTCAGAATTTCCACAACAGAAAGACCGACACTTAGTGAAATCAAAGATTAACATATTTGGTGGTTAATGCATCAGCTCTAGTTCAGCACTTACAGAGAAAACTGACGAATATAGTCCTTTTCATTTTGAATTACAACCTCCGATTGAAGACACAGCATAATTGCAAGTTACAGCAGATTTAGCCTCAGAGTGCCAATTTGCAATTTTTAGCATGTAGAGTGACATACAATGCCCAATTTGTATATAATTCACATACATTACCCAGACCCACTGGATTAACCTGAGGTACTTGTCTCAACACAAAAGAATACGATTACAGGTACATTTGATTTCTAGGTTCTTCTTTATTCTTATAAAAGCTTCTCTTCAGCCAAAGCAAGCTTCTTCAAGTCCTCAAAAACTACCATTGAACTTGTCTTGAATCACCCTACCTCTTTTTTAATTATTCAACATAAAACCAAGGCCCTCTACTTATGAAACCAGTTAGTTTTTTAGTGCTCATAAAAGTACCAAGAAAAATGGGCTTCTACCACTTTATCCACTATTAGAACCCCTCCGAAGCTCCCATTGTTAGACATGTCTAACTTTGTTTTATAAGTCTACCATGCATCAGCCTTAAAGACACTGGCTTCTACTAAATCATCTGATGTATCTGCACACTCTTTTATTTATTTTTTTATTTTTTTTATTTTTTTTGGGAGGAGGGGGGGTACATGCACACCCTCTTTATTGCCTGTCTTTTTAACTCATTGCCTTCATGTATTTCCCCTGAGCTTCACGTGTAAAAGCCATCATGGAGCATGGCAAAGCCACAACTCTGCTTCATCTACTACCCTCCAAACCTAGAATAAAATTTTGGACCTATAACTCCAGTCTTATTTACAATGACAATGGATAACAAAAATTGATGCTTTAGGGCATTTTTTATGACAATAAACTATGACAAAGCTTCATTTCCATTTGTATTAAAAGTTAGAAAATTATAACTTCTGTCAGAGAAAAAGGCTTAGGAGCAACAAATAGATAATTTCATTTGTGTTAATAATTATATTGGCACTAGCCAACCCCACATATTATGATTATAGTAAGAAACAAGGTCAGCCTTTTTTTTGAGAGAGAAAGGAAGGGAGACCAACTCACACTGTAACTACCTAGATTCAAATACCTGGAAATGCACAGACCAAGACTCGAATATAGAAACACTAATGGCTAAGCAGACGGGTGTGATCATTGGTGCAAGCCCCAATTCACAGAGATAAGGTCAGCCTTAACACTCAGCAACTTGACTCAGAACATTGAAAGATTGAAGCAAGCTAGATAGATGAATAAGGCTTTAATTTACGGTGACAGGTATTGCCATCTATATTCTTATAATCAAAAAGGGGGGACTAAGAGAAAATGGTATGATTATTATTTATTTAGTGCCGACCTCTGCATGCCCTAGCAACATGAGTAGGACCTCCATGCTAAATTTTTAGCACATATGGCAAAGTTCAAATGTTTAATACTATGATGCTCATTTACCACATACTGGTCTTCTTCAAGATTTTGGTCAATCTCTTGTTTACTCTCACACTTCTCCAGCGTAGAATAGCAGCTGGTATCAATTATATTCCAATTAACCCTTGTATAAATGGCTTGACAGTGCACATGTTGTGCATTTCACTCAATTTACAACACAACACATGCACCTGCATTGGTATACAAATCATACTGCCAAGTCAGCTGCTTCAAATTAAAGTACATGTATACAATGCATACCTTCAAAACAGCAGCAACAGTGCCAGGTCGTTTTGAAGCATCAGGTACTTGGAAAAGTGCAAGATGCTTGTTTGGATCAAATTGCTCATTTATTGGGTCATATTTCTCCACCCCAAACTTCCTAAACACCTGAAAGAAGAGAATATAGATAAGCCACTAAGCAATAAAAAAAAGATCTAATGCACACATCTTAGTAAAAACAGAATACTTGGCAAATCTTGGTCAACATCAAATGATTTTCTATCACTTCCATAGAGAAATTTATTAAACACGATCATATAGAGATGCATGAGAATAATGATAACATATGACAACTCGAAAAAAAAGCAAGGCCCATAATGTGTCACCTTTCTTCTGAGCGGGAAAACTCCAACACCAGAAACAAATGTTAACCTGTCCAAATGAAATTAACTTAAAATATCCACATTGTAAATTAAAACAGAGCCAGACCTCAAAATTTGTCTTTGAACAGTGTCTTTCCACTTTCTGTATAAGTCAGCAAAGCAGAACCCAACAATTTACTATCAGACGATACATTTCAGATAATTTTTTTTATACCGATAAAACAATGAGCTGCTCTTAGTACTTCAATTCACAGAGATATGGCATCTTTCCATCCAAAATACCTAGATGTTGAAAAATTCAATTCTTAGAAGCATGCAGTTCCTACGGCACTACATTCAGTCCCATCCCTTGAGAAATAAATGACCAGCATTTTAAGTACCAAACTGTACCAACCGGTACCGAGCATACCATACCAACTCAATATGATAGTAATACTTGTACAGGGACTTGGTATGCCCCCATCATAATGATGCATGGTAGTATTTGCCATGCCGACTCCTATGGTTTACCATGCATCGCTATAAGAACGCATTGAAACATACCATAAGGTACCAGTACAGTGCCAGCAGCAAGACATAAATCATTGGATGATATCATTCTTGGAGGATAGTGTAAGCTTCCATGCCCAAAAATCCATCTTGTCAAGTCAAGCAAGCTCTTATCATCTATATATCTACTTAGGCATTGCTTGATAGTAGAACTTGTCAAAATGCCCAGGCAAACCTAGAAGATGGACCTAGCTTATTGCTCAAGCACCCTGGCAATTGACTCAGTGATAAGACTTCATACAAAACCACTTGACAGATTTTTGAACTGCTTCAACTGTACTATCATTATGTTTTCTAATATTTCAATAATTGAACTTTTCTATGTGCCTTTAGACAAGTACAGTGAATGTAAACAAATAAAACTACCTCAAAGATATATTGTAGTTCACAAAATTTTAATATGAGTAAAAAACAAATATAATTGTTGTCCTAGATCATGTAATAGAGATTGCTTAGCATCCTTATCCATCATGCTCGAGGCCGGAGCTTGGGTCTAAGACATTAAATGGAAGGCTTTTTGTCACATTCATGCATGTAAAGATCTAACTTATACATACACATATGATTATATATCTATATGATTTAGATATTCACACACATGCAACACATATTAATGTGTGTTATAGCTAAAGTTAAGCTTGCTTGGGTGTTCTAAGGCAAACAAGTACAGAAAAGCAAGGTCCAAAATGAAAAAATAGATAAAGAAATAAAGTTTGAAGATGGCATCTTTGTAATTGGCACCTACAGAAAAAAAGGTCATGGCATGTCTTCTTTAGAAAACTAAGTTAGCAATACTCTTTGTAGTCAAAAGCAATCTTAACAACATATCCCTTTGCATGGCAAACTGGATGCCTAACGACTCCCATGTGATATTAAGGGACTTTCGATCAATATTCTGAACCTGGTGAACCCAAACAGAACCAGTTGGCGGGTCCCGAGTTCCGATTCAACTGCATGTCAACCATTTTAGTTAAGCAAAGGAAAAGCCCCATGCCCCCCCCCCCCCCCACACCATATTTTCTTTCTCCACTTCTCAAAGCACCTACAATCTAATCACCTCACATACCACCTCTCTGCCCCCCCCCCTCCCCCAACCCTCCCCTCGTGTTCTCACCCCTCTATCAAACCCCCTCCCTGGCTCCTGTTTTCTCCAATCCACCATCGAGGCATGCATCTGATCTATCATGGTCTCATTACCACTATTCCTAAATCAGAAAACGGACAGGAAAATCGCAGGATCTAAGCCGCTTCATCTCAAAGATGATGATATTAGGCTTTGTCGCCTCAAAGACTACAAAGAAACGACCTTCATGCTTTTGACCTTGCAAAATCCAGCTCCGAGGCCTTCGATCCAGCAAGATTCAGCCACCTGGACACTGTTGCCAGAAGTTTTGACACCACCCAGATCCAACCATGACCCTTCTTGCTTGATCGGCCATCCTCTACCTCCACTCATGAGCCTACCCATTTGATGAGCCACCAAAAACATGGTAACCTCTGTAATTTGGAGGAACTAATCTACGCTATAGAAAAAGAAAAAAATCCAAATCAGAGCCCTTCCCCTTCTTTATTTTTTTTTTCCAAAATTTGGCTCAACCCGGGTGGGTGGAAGGTGGGTCGAATTGTTCCGGGTCGAATAGTTCAACTGTGTAAGCCGAGTCAAATAAGATATCAAGAATCCTTTTTTGGATGACACAACCCAGTATATGCTATGTATGACAGGTCAGCTGGGTCTACAGGGTCTATAAATATTGCTTTTGACAGCTTAATAAAGAGAAATTTGTGAGAGTAAACCTAGGCACAAGGTATGGTCGCTACATTATGATCTAGGTGTCATGGGTTTGAAATATGAAAGTAGCATTTCAGAATTATATTCCACATAAATAATTAACCGCACGGCAAGTTACTATATTCTACATATCAAGCCTAGGCAATCTCTAATTCAACTTCCTGATTTGGATCTTGAACCCCCATCTTGACCCCTCTATTACACAAAAAAAATATCATACGCCCAAGGATCTCAAGGCCCTTTCCAGATATTCGCAACAATTTATAAAGAAACCAACATCAAACACCTTCACACTCAGACCACGCTGCAACTTTTAATTTCATTAATCCATCCAGTGAAAAAAAGATAATTTCATTTGCTTGTTGTAACTACGTCGACAACAATCCAGGTATTTACCACCATGGTTACAAAAAGGAAGGGGGCATGACATATAATGTCATAAATGCTGATCAATATGTAAGAAAACTCTATAGCGATTAGAGACCAAAACATGAAGATTTTCATTATTTCAACAGAAAAATAAAATATGATTGCCATAAAAAGCGAAAATGTATGGTGATTACCAACAGAAAAGGTAAAAAAATATTTGAAGCTTCTGCTCTAAATAGCCATTTACTAAATTTGATCAGCAATTTCTGTATAAGCAAACAAATTCAGGAGAATATTACCTCTGAAAGTTGTTTATCAGTCATCTCAACACCCTCGAGGAGAGTTTTAAGGAGAGGGATGGCTCCAGCAGAGTCTTTGGATGTGTCAATCTTCGAGAAGCTTTCCTTGACAACAGATGAAGCCCTTCCCAGATTGTCAGCAACATCTAGTAGGCTCTTGGCAAAGTTCTGTACGAAATTTTTTGAAATGCAGGATATTGTAAGAAACATATCTAACAGATACAAATCAATTATAAAGGAAAAATAAACATATCAGGAGTATCTGTATTGGAAAGGGTAAAGAACAAAGATTATACTTGTATTGCAAATTTTTTTGAGTTTTCTGCCTCGCGCTTTGTTCTGTCTATAACATTCTCCATCTCAGCATAGCTGCGTAGAACTTTATCCTGCATTTTCTCAACTTCCTTGTGTTTTAACTTCAGCGACCCTTCCTTCTCAGCAACTAGCTTAACCAAATCATCATATGATAGTTCAAGCTCTGCATCTGAATCAGAAAATGCAGTTCGTTTGACGCTCTTCCTCCTCTTTCTATTAGACTTGATGTCGGAATCGCTGTTTTCAGAAATAGGACCTGCATCTTGTGTTGGTTCTTGAGCAGTAGAATCATCAGTAGCCTCAGTAGATGCATCATTAGCTCCAACTTCTGATGTATTCTGCGAAGCATTATCATGGTCCACAGGCTGGTTTCCCTCCTTCTCAGTGGGTTGTGGAGATGCCAAGGATGCAAAGCCAAATCTTTGAAAGGTAGAACCTGTGAGAGCTGAATGTCTCAAAATTTGACTCAACTGGGAGGAAGCATGCTGGAATAGGAGGGGGAGGGGGAGAAAAAGAAAGATACTTTAGGAAGTTGCAGTTGTAATAATGAAATTCCAAAATGTTAAATAAAAACTCAAGAATGAGCAATATGACAACCACTGTTACCTTGAAATTTCCATATAATAGCCTTAACGAAGATTTTGACTAGCATACTACAATGGCATACGGCTAAGAAATAGTTCAACCACTTCAAAGAGTCATGCTTAGCAATTACATTGTCTAGATAAAATTTATTAAATACCATGGAATGTGCAAGTTTTCATCATAGCATCTAGTTTACAGAGGAGTTATCCGTAGTGTAGTGGCAATTGGCATTTAGTATCTCTTAGAAGTATTAGAAGCCTCTTAAACAGTGTTGACTACAACTTCCTATCAAAGAACATTTTTAGCCTTGGTACTGAAGGGCTTTAGATGTTACTAATCCATGAAGTGTGGAAAGTGCTATGCATTGTGTCATAAACTTTTCCTTTGCAGGGGCGGTGGTGGGGTGGCTGGATAGGTATTACTTATGTTTTGCTCATTATTCATGTTTATGACCAACTTCAGTTAAATCATCTTTGTCATCTTCTAAAACATGTGGCATTGATATCTAAATCAATTGTAATTGTGTATGAAAGTCAAACCTATATATCTGTGAAATGCTTACAATGACAATAGATACAACTTCCCATATCTCCGCAAAATGCTACGAGCTCTCATACCTACTCCTTGTAGAGCCACTAACTTTGACCTTATTTTTATTTGGATAAAAAGCCATAGCTTCTCTTTGCATATCCCATACACAATCATTTCATATGTCGTCCTCTTAGCAACTACAAGATTATTCCATAGCAGAATCAGGTGAATTATATACAAATCCCAAGTTGTCCTCATCATATCGTGATCTATGAGCTTCAGATAAAAGCTACGATGCAAACAATGCCTAACGAACAACAAAACCAAAGAAAAGGTATAGCACGACACCCTGTCACCTCAGTTGTTTGTCAAAGTTACTAAATATGTGCATTGAGACATTTAAAATAAAAAGTTCTGCATGAAACTATTTTCCTCACACCCTTTACATAGGCATAGCCATCAAACAGGAATCTAAAATTATACCAAGATAACAGAAAAGGTCCAAGACAAAGGGAAGAGAGGTTAACAGAGAAATTGGAGGCCCAGAAAATAGAACCCTAAACCCTAATAGCATGAAAAGATAATATCCCGTCAAAACCAATCTACGCTAAATAACTAACATCTAAAGCTCATTCATACGCATCCCCTTGCTCAAACCCTTAAATCCAAAAGCCAGCAGATAACATAAAATTGACCCCAGTAGAAGAGGACACCACGAGATCATTTTTTTCCTCTGTCCAGAGACATGAAATAAAAAGAAAAGAACCAAAACATCAGAAAAATCTCACCTTGACAGAAGAAATCGTGGGCAATTCACTCAGAGAATGGAAGCCAGTGGAGAGATTCCGGAGCGACTCCGGCTGAGAGGACGCCAGGATCAATCGGTAGGCGACGGTGCTCCGAGAAATCGACGAGAAAACCCTGGAAGCCATCCTCTTCCTCGATCAAAAACCAAAGAAAGTGAGGGGAAAAAAAAAATCCACCGGAGAATTCTCAGAGGTGGCGACAAGGAGGCGAGGCAATGGAAGAGAGCTGCACAACGTGAGACTTGAAGCGAAAGAAATCGGGGCGGAGGCCGGGGTTTCTCGACGCTCTAGCTTTAGATGTCGTGCAAGATTTGATGTCTATCAATCCGAACCGTCCATGATATTTCCACGGTCAGAATCTGTTCTTACTCTGTGTCGGGCCGCCTGCTCGTAAATTAGATTTGCACGTTGTCTCAGAATAAATCCAACCCGCCCAACCCAATCCATGTATTAGACGCTCCACCCATAGGTGTCTACCTTAAAAACTGCTAATTAACCTGATTTTAATTCGGATTAGGTTCCAATTTGCAAGAACTGCTATTCCTATTTCAATCTGGAATAGGTTCCAACATGAAACCATGGCTTTATGAGCAACTAGATTTGACTAGGCTATGATCCAAGTTCTATCATAGGGCCCCAAAACTCTTGTCTAATCTCCTGTTTATCCTATCCAGGTATTGCTAGGTACCGGTTCGTATTAACTTTTTTTCTTCAACATATTCCATATAAAATGCAGTCGTCAAGCACCACCAACTTTAAGCTTGTAAAAGTAGACAAGTAATTTATGATTCAACATAGAAACTAGGTTTTTACTCATATAGCGAGTCTTTTGGATAGTAATATAGATGTTGATAAGTTTGAAGGACATGATTTGATTTAGGACAGAAATGTTATTCATGATAGGGAAGCATATCTAATTGATCACAATGATGGTGTCTAACCTTGCCATCTTCCCTTCTCATTGCACACGGTTACTTTAATTAACTTTTATTTCTCCTGTTCCATGTAACAACCATGAGCTGGTTTTGATAGTCGCTATACCGATGTTTAAAATTTGCATTTTGGTATAAATAACGAACTGTAGAGAGACGGATCAATGTCTTATTTTCCATATTTCATATAGTGTTCATAGAAAAGTTATGTACTCATTATATAACATTAAATTTAGGTCTAAGCATATCAAAAGGCTAACAGACGGACTCGCCGCCTGAATCTTATTTTCCATGTCTCAATGCAGTGACGACACAGCTGTTGTATAGTGACCATATGGAATAAGAAATATGGAATTGGTTCAAATTTGCGTTTGGATATGGTGACCGCAAAAACATGTTAGAAATATAATGTAAGACACAAACATGAAATTCAATGGTAGGCCAACCATTTGTGGATCATTTATTACTTGAAGACTCCATTTTTGTCTTTCCCCATAGCGATCACAGATCCATTTTAGGGCCACCATGTGAATTATTGGAAAATACATTTAATTATAGTTTTTAATTATGATTCATTCACTAAATTAATATCCAAATTTCAAGTTTTGATTTAGTAACTATAGAACCATTATATGGTCATTATAAGAATATGAAAAATAAAATTTGATGAGATTTTCTCGTGTTTTATTGATAATAATAAAACCTAAACTTTCATGCTTTCATATAATGATTATGATCGCCATAATTGAAAGAAAAATTCAATGATAGGTCTCCCTAATATAATAAATTTTATATTTTATATTTCTCTAAAATAACTACACAACCGCTCTACAATCACTATATGAGACATAGAAATGATATTTATTGAGAGGTTTCCTTAGGGTTAATTTATTAGACTTACTTATGAACTTCAAGTTTCCATATGGTGGTCATAAAATCATTTCATATCAATATGTAAATCATGAGAAATAAATTTAATAGTGGATATTTATTTACCTTATTGATTGTATTAAGTTTCAAATTATTTTCAAATTAAACATTCTGCGGCCACTATCTAAGAAGTGAGAAATAAGATTTGATGGTAGATTCCCTATAGTTCATTAAATATATTAAAACCCAAATTATAAAATTTCGATAGTGATCATAGAACTATTCTGGAGTGATCATATGAAATGTAGTAAACAAAACTTAATCAAAATAACCTTCTATATTTTATTTATTATATTACGATCTGAAATTTGTGTTTTTAGATATTGACCACATAGACAATTTATGGTCATCATGTGAAACATAGAAAATGAAATTCAGTAATAGGTCGATCGGTACTTGATCGATTGTAATAAGATATAACTTCAATTTTTGTATATAACAACAAAGAACCATACCAAAGTCACTGCCTAAAATATGAGAACTTCTGAAATTTTTGTGATCACTTCATGAAAGAGGACCATAACTACAATTAAGAGCTGAAAAACCGGAAGAAAGAAAAGTGGATAAGATGAATCCACGGAACCCCAAATCAAGGTGAGATTTGAGGATACCATTGTTAAGCTGCTTTAACTGTTTATCACTTCTAAATGTCATTTGCTGTATCCATGTCATGGTCTAATTGCTCTCCATTCCAAAGAATAAGTACAAAATTGCAGATCTTTTAAGTTTGATTTGTAGTCTAAATTATCATAATAATATCAACATTTTCCTTTTTTTCTCTCAAACAAAAAGCACCAATCAAATTTCCAGGCTACCAACTCGATCCATGATAACTTGGTCTTTGCTCTTGCTTATAAGGTTATACAAGATATCAAATAACGCATTACAGGAAAATTGTGTGGAATACAGCTCATGCACTGGAACTTTGATCTGTCTCATTGTCCAAGTCTTTAGTTACACCAACTTCAGCTGGGCGAAGAACGCGATCATATATCATGTAACCAGCCTGTGATCACAAACAAAACATGCAGATGGTCAAAAACCACTCCAGTGAGCTCATACCAAATCAAATCTATGACAAACAAGCTTTAAAGTGTGATATTTCAAGCTATCTAATGAACCCAGATGAGATTAAATGGCTAATTCCTAAAGAACTCAAAAGCATGCAACTCTGAAAATTCGAAGGAACTGCTTAGTAGTAACCAATAGCATCGTCATGGCAGATATATAATCAGGAAAAAGAAATATCATTGTGACATTTTGAACCATTAAAAACCATGGATTAATGCTCATAGTACTTTATTCTACCATTAGACTTCAGAATCACCACAAGAGAAAAACCAACAATTAGTCAAATCATAAATTAATATAGTTTGGTGGTTATATGTATCAACTATGATTCAGCACTTACGAGAAGACTGATTGAATATAAAGTCCTTTTCATTTTGACTTACAACCCTACAACTAAAGACAGTATAACTGTACTGGGTGCATTTCGCTCATTTTACAACATAAAACATGCACCTGCATTGCATATAAATCATACTGCCAAGTCAGCTGCTTCAACTTAAAGTAAATGTATAAAATGCATACCTTCAAAACAGCAGCAACAGTGCCAGGTGGTTTTGAAGCATCAGGTACTTGGAACACTGCCAGATGCCTGTTTGGATCAAATTGCTCATTTATTGGATCATATTTCTCCACCCCAAACTTCTTAAACACCTGAAAGCAGAGAATACTGCTAAGCAACAAAGCGGATCTAATGCACGGATCATAGTAAAAACAGAATAGTTGACATATCTTTGTCAACATCAAATGATTTTTCTCACATTTGAAGACAACTTTATTAAACACAATCATACACAGAGATGCATGAAAGGAAAAATCAGAAATAAACATTAACCTGTCCAAATGAAACTAACTTAAAAGACCCACATTGTAAATTAAAACAGAGCCAGCCCTCAAAATTCATCTTTGAACAGCGTCCTTCCACTTTCTGTATAAGTCAGCAAAGGAGAACCCAACAATTTACAATGATGCGATATATTTCAGATAAGTTCATTTTTGCACTAATAAAACAATGAGCTGCTCTTAGTTCTCCAATTCACAGAGATATGGTATCTTTCCATCGAAAATACTAAGATGTTGAAAAATTCAACTCTTAGAAGCATGCACTTCCTGCGGCATTACATTCAGTCCCATCCCTTGAGCAATGTAGATGACCAGCATTTTAAGTACCAAACCATACCAACTATTACCAAGCATACCATACCCAACCCAATACAATAGTAGCACTTGTACAGGGACTTGGTACGCCCCCATAATGATATGTGGTACTACTTGTCGAGCCGACGTGCTGTGATAAATACTGATTGATATGTAGGGGAAAGTTATAGCAATTAGAGACCAATAAAAGTGCATATTTTCATGATTTCAACAGAGAAGTAAGATATGTTTGCCATTAAAAAGCGAAAAAATGGATGATGATTGTCAAAGAAAAAGGTAAAACATACTTGCAGCTTCTGCTCCAAATAGCCATTTACCAGATTTTGTCAGAAATTTATGTACAAGCAAACAAATTCAGTAGAATATTACCTCTGAAAGTTGTTTTTCAGTCATCTCAACACCCTCGAGTAGAGTTTTCAGGAGAGGGATAGCTCCAGCAGAGTCTTTGGATGCATCAATCTTCAAGAAGCTTTCCTTGACAACCAATGAAGCCCTTCCCAGATTGTCAGCAACAACGAGTAAGCCCTTGGCAAAGTTCTGTATGAAATTTTTGAAATGCAGGACATAGTAAGATACGTATTTAACAGAAACAGCCATGAATATTTGTATTAGAAAGGGTAAAGAACGAATGATATACTTGTACTGCAAATTTTTTAGAGTTTTCTGCCTCACGTTTTGTTCTGTCTATAACATTCTCCATTTCAGCATAGCTGCGTAGGACCTTATCCTGCATTTTCTCAATTTCCTCATGCTTTAGCTTCAGTAACTCTTCTTTCTCAACAACTAGCTTTACCAAATCATCATAGGATAGTTCAGGCTCTGCATCTGAATCAGAAAAGGCAGTTCGTTTAACACACTTCCTCTTTTTTTTATTAGACTTGGTCTCATAATCATTGTTTTCAAAAATAGGACCTGCATCTTGTGTTGGCTCTTGAGCAGTAGAATCATCGGTAGCCTCAGTCGATGTGGTATTAGCTCCAACTTCTGATCTATTCTGTGAAGCATTACTCTGGTCTGCAGGCTGGTTACCCTCCTTCTCAGTTGGTTGTGGAGATGCCGTGGATGAAAAGCCAAATCTTTGAAAGGTTGAATCTGTGAGAGCTGAATGTCTCAGAAATCGACTCGACTGGCAGGGAGCATGCTGGCATAGGAGGCAGGGGGGGTTGCAAAAGAAAAGATGCTTTAAGAAGTTGCAGTTGTCATAATGAAATGCCAAAATATAAATAAAGACTCAAGAAAGAGCAATAGGACAACCACTGTTACCTTGGATTTTTATAACAAACTTCAGGAAGATTTCAACTAGCACACTAAAAGGCATTAGGCTAAGAATAATCCAACCATTTCAAGAGTCACGTTTAGCGCTTAACATGTCACAATAAAATTCCTTAAATACCATAAGATGTGCAAGTTTTCGTCACACCATCCAATTGACAGGGGAGTTGTCTGCAGTGTAGTGGCAATTGGCAAGAAGTGTCACATGGAAGTACTAAAAGTCTCTTGAACAGTGTTCTAGAAATGCCAATCTGAAAACTCTAGAAGCCATCCTCTTCTTCAATCGAAATCAAGGAGGAAGAGAAAAAAATCCAGTTGAGAATTCTTGAAGGGGGCGAGGGGGCGGCAAGGGAATTGAAGAGAGGTGCAAAACGTGAGCTTTAAAGAGAGGAAATAGAGGCCTATGGTTGGGGTTTCTTTCCATTTGGACGAACATGCATAACGGGTTAAGCATGCATTCCTCTTATCAACTGATTTCATCAACTAGGCAGCTCTAGAGTCCAACATTGGTTTTTCTCCTTATTCCCCCCTTCACCTTCTGGGCTCGTTTGGTTCGCGGGAAAAGAAAGGGGGAAAGTGTGGTCAACGGGAAAGTAATGAGATGCCTCTTGTTTGGTTGGAGTTTTCAAAGGAGAGAGAAGGGAAAGTTGTATTCCCATGGGAATGTGATTCCCACATTTCATGGGAAAGTCTTTCCCATGAGAAACATGGGAAAGTTACTTTCCCATGAGGCGGGAATCACTCCATTTTTACTTTTTCCCAAAAAGTCCCTTCAGCATTAAAGAAGCATTAAAGAGGCATTAAAAACCTAATTTTTATTAAGGGCATAATAGGAATTATATATAACTTTCCTAGGAAAGTGGATGGCCAACCAAACATAAGCACCTTGAAAATTTGTCACTTTCCCATGGTCAACCAAACATGCCAAAAGTACTTTCCTAGGCATCCTCTTCCTAGGAATTTGTTTCTCAGGAATCATATTCCTAGGAAGGAAAATGCTTCCCGCGAACCAAACGAGCCCTCTATATCTCAACACTTACAATCTACTTGGAAGTTCTAGAAAGCATATGACTGACAGATAAATGTTAATGCAACAAAAACGTTCATGTCAGTTACTCCCATGAATCCAAACAGACACGAAATCTACAGACAGCATAGATGCGGTGCGCAGGTAAAAATCCAGCAAGGGAAGCATAGACGCATTGAAAAATCTATCCATACCTGCTTGGCCTTGTAGCCGAGGTGTTGCGCCGTGTCGGGGCGCATCGGGCTGGCGTCTCGGACGATGGAGTGGAGCTGCCGGTACTCCCAGCACCTCACCCGCTGCAGGAACCGCATCACGTCCGGCTGCTTCTTCGTCCATAGCTCCGGTACGTACTTGTATGGCCCTGGATCCCCCCCAGACAAGTTATACGAATAAAAAAACGATACAGCTAACGAAGAATCAATTCTGAAACCCTAAAATCCTATATCCAGATGCAGTGAATTCGACGAATAATTGATCGATCGAACCGTTCGAAGAGTCGAAGGAGAGGAAACGAGGAACCGAGGCTCACCCATGGCTCCGAAGAAGCTCTCCGAGGCGTCCTGGGTTTAGGGTTTTGCTCGGGGCAGACGCGGCTCCTCGCAGGAGGATAATCGCAAGAGAGGTCTTCGAACCAAGAAATCGGGACCGTCGAATTACCTAGGTGTAATCCGACCCGTTTGTTTCTCGTTTGAGCACCGTCTCGTATTGATGCTCTAGCTTTATATGTCGTGCGCCAGTTTGATAACTTGCGCAAGCACACATAGCATCGATCGGAGCCGTCCATGAGTGAATCTGACCCGATCCAACCCATTTCATGGTAACCTATTTGAGGCTCCACCAGTAGGCGACTAGCTTGCCTGATTCATAGGTAAAAAAACTGCTAGCCTGATTTTTTAAGTCAGATTAGGTTCCAACATAAAAAGAAACCTTGATTTCATGAGCCCCAAGATTTGGCATCCAAATTCTCTTATAGGGCTCCAAACTATGCCTGGTCTTCACTTCTGTTCATCGAAATTAATGTTTTCCTCAAAATATTCTATAGGAGTCATTGAGCTCTATGAAATTTACTTTAAGTTTAAAAATAGATAAGTAGTTTAGGGTTCGATAAAGGATCTAAAATTCCGCTCATATAGCAAGTCCTTTAGCGAGTAATTTAGATGTCAATAAGATTGAAATGCCATGAGAGGAAAACATAACTAATTGATCATAATGGTGGTACTAACCTTGCCTTCTTCGTGTAATAAACTATAGAGAGTCCTATCATTAAATCTTATGTTCCATATTTCATACAGTGTCCAACAGGATAATTATGTACTCCTTATATAATATAAAATCTAGGTCTAAATATATTGAGTGACTGGTAGAGTGACTCGTCACTTAAATCTTCTCATTATAGTGATGATGGAATCATTCTATAGTCGCCATATGAAAAAGAAGAAGAAATTAACAGGTCCCTTTATGGTTTTATTGTTTATAATAATATCTAAATTTGTGTTTTTATATAGTGACCATGAGGCCATGTTAGGAGCGTTATATAAAACATAAAAAAGAAATTTAATAATAAATCAACCATTTGAGGATCATTTATTATATCAAGACTTTAATTTTTGTCTTTCTACATGGTGATCACAGACCATTTTGAGGTCACTATATAAAATATTGAAAAATAAATTTAATTATTGATTTATTTATGATTCATTCATTGTAAAAAGATCCAGATTTCCAAATTTGATATAGTGACTATAAAAATAAAATTTGATAAAATTTTATCATAGTTTATCAATAATAATAAGGCCTGAAATTCATGCTTTCGCATAGCAATCGGAGATTATAGAACCATCGAAACATCGAAAGTAGAATTCAATGATAAGTCTCTCTATTATAATGAGATTCAAATTTTGTATTTCTATAAATTACTATACAAAGAATTATAGAAATGAAATCTATTGATGGTTCCTTTGTTGTTCACTTATCATACGTTGTCCCGGAGACTTCGCATTTCCATGGAGAGATCATAAAATCATTGATCATTAAGTAGATTGTGAGAAATAAATTTAATAATAGATATTTCTTTAATTATTTGTTTGTATTAAGTTAAGGGAATTCTAAGACCTAGTGGGGAAGATATATCTAATCGAAGTAAAAAAAAATATATAATTCTCTTCTCATGGCGTTATTTAGAAAAAGGGGAGGAGAAATCAATGGTTGAATTCATAATTTTTTAACTGGATGAGGATCAGGATGACGCCCCTTTCATCCGCCGGGTGGCTCTCATCGGACACGTGATGGTCCTCTGGGTTACACGTGAGGATCATCACGAGCAACGCCCCATCGTTCCCACCGTGGTCCCCACTTTCTTGATCCACGTCTACATTGTGGGCCATACTGCGTTCCACCCGTCCGCGACTCCCCTGACTTTGCCCGACCACTTGGACTCGCGTGTCCCTTTCGAGTTAACTCGGCCTGTCGTCGGGGTCGCACCGAGGCCCATTGGGCTGACCTCTGATTGAATCATCCATCCCGTCCATAACGGGCTTAGATTGTATCTTCCGCGTAATTGATCTTCGTTTGGATCGCATCATGCATGGACCTCTAACCAATCCAAACTATTTCATTCATTCATCGACATAGATCAGGAAGTGACCATAGCACGATCCAACGGTGCAAAACCTTCTTTCGTGTGAAAGATACACCCCCAAACCGTTTAGTTGATGGTTGTTTTGCAAACTTGTTTTTTATTAGCTTGTTAGTGGTAAGTCTATATTTGTAATGAAAATACACTTTCCGAGATATTCATGCCGATTACTTTAGGGTTCGTTTGGTTGGGGTATGCTAGATTACAAGATAATCTGATGATTCCTAAGAATCACTTATCTAAAAAATTATTGCAGGGGAAAAAAAATTACTATTTTGTTTGCAGAAAAATTATAATGAAAAATGGTATCGAAAAAAAAAATACTACGTTTGGTTGAAGATAATCTTATATAGGAATACTGCTAAATTTCTATCAATACCCTCGAATAAATAAATCAAGTAATAAAATTTTTTTCTCGGTTCATTTGTTGACTATTTATGGACCTTCACGTAAAAACTGCTAGTATTGGCTATTTAGAATACTGAAATATATTTAAATGAGTTAATAAATATTTTAAAATTTATTATACACATATAAAAAATATATTTTCTTATTATAACTAAATTTTAGTATGTTGTGGTATATAAATAAATATATTAATTACTGGTAAATCCTTTGTTAGATTTATTGATCATTAATGAATATTTGTTAATTATTTACTAATAATTAATATATTTAATATATTAAATATATATCAATATATTAATATAATATATATTCATGTAATTAATATTAATTATGTAATATCACTAATATAATATTAATGCACTATAAGTGAGGTTATTCCGTCAAGAAATGACAATTTCACCTTCACTCGATTATTCATGATATGGAAAAACAAATATTGTCCCCCCTTTAGTTTTTTTTTTTCCATTCTTTTTTAGAAAAATAGATATAGGATCTACCATTTATTTTACCATATTTTTCATTCATTTTTTTGTACCAATCATAAAAATCTAACATCGGATTTATTTTTCTATAGTGGATTATCCTCAACTAGAGAGGCCCTAAAAAATAATCCTTTATGTAATTAATTTGCAATAATCCATTGGTATTTATTTTAGTTGGAAAGCTTACTCTTTTGTGGCGCTTTAATTAACACTTAACAGGAGTTCGCGTCCTTTCAAATTTGGGGACCGAACTCCACGGTTTGATTTGCAATCACGGATTATGGGTAATCATCGCCATCCGTACATCGCAGGATGATCCCATGTACATGCAGATCATGTTGCATCACAGGCCATCTTGCAATACATGGACGGCCGTGAATCGTGGAGCGGGACCATCAAGTTCAGGATCCAAACCTGAGAGCATCGAGACGCGTTGACAAATACCCCCGGGGCCTCCATTAGCCTTTCCCTTCATTGTATTCAAACATCCAGGATTATAATTTAACTTATGCATGCAGTAATAAATTAAGAGAAAAAACAATTAGAAATTATAGACTATTTTGTGTGCACCACATCACCCATGTATCCAGCCAAGCACTAAGACGTATTGGTACGGATTCGATCCATCACGAATAGTTATTGGTCGGATCATATCTAGGCCGGCCTAACTATGGAGCAACACGAGCAAGAACAGACAAACACTTCCTTATATAGTAGATTTGATAATGCTCATTGATGGCGTGCAAGGCCATACTGATGGATGCAGTGCATGCTATAATTTTTCTTCCTAACTCCCTAGTTGGTCATTTTATCTTATTCCAACCTTCAAATAATCTGTAGCTGGAGTCTGCCAGCTAGTCGGCTGGGAGAGAGAAAGAGAGGGACAAACGAGACCGCAGATTGGATTGTTGCTTACGTGGCCAACCATGCAAGGAGGTATGCTGTGGATGCCTGAGGAAGAGTTGTTTAAAGTACTTCGAGATATTTTGTTTTTTGATTTTATTAAGCATGTTCCTGCTTAAGAAGAAGAAGAAAAAAAAAAAAAAAAAAAAAAAAAAAAAAAAAAAAAAAAAAAAAAAAAAGGGGGAGGAGGATGTATATCCGAAACAGCGTTTGTGTGGACCAAGGCTTTTTGTTGTTTTTGGTGAAACGGACCAAGGCGGCCTTTGGACCGAAGGGATCCACGTGTCGTCACTATATATGGTGGGTTGGAGAAGAAGGAAAGCAAAGGTGGAAGAAAGGAAGCGTGGGGAGCAATGGGAATCGGATGACGACCCCTCAAAGGCGACGCCCGGCTTCATAATTGCCACGGCTGTTAGGAAGAGGAAGAGATTAGAAATTTAGAATCTCATCTCCATCCATGTCTCGCAATTCTACTCCCACACGCGTTTGCCCGCAGGCTTTGTCAAAGTGACCGAAAGAGGATCATGCTATGGAGCCCAAACCTAGGCGACTCCTGTCCTCCTTTGGGATTCCTGTGGTGGGAAAAGCTTTGGCCAAAAATTGTTACTTGAGAACATAACGAGCGGCGGGCCAAACTTCACCATGCTCAGACTCGGTGTAAAGATCCGTAACGGATGTATATTTAATTCCACATCAGTTATTTACTAGATAGATCTTAAATACTTATACATGATCAAAAAAATTAAAATAATAATTTCTTGCTAACTATTTTGAATTAAAATCTTGAATTGTTACATTCGGCTTGATCGAGATTTGAGCCAAAATTTTATTGAGCCAGGAACCAAGCTGAGTTGCTCAATTGTCAGCCTCGGACAAAATAATTCCAGCCTTTTTATTTTTTAATGTTATCTTCTGCTTTGATGCGTATGCTCTGGCCCACTTGTTTGGCGAGACCACATATTGATGCTGTCTGTGTCGACATCTGAATAATTTTTCTAGGTCCACATATTGAACCACTTAAAACCATCAATTATGAGTTGCTCATTCTAAAGATACAGAAATATAACTAATTGGGTTCAGAAAAACTTGATAGTAAACGCTGCATTGGCAAAGATCGAGCGTGTCCTTCGAACATAAAGTTGGCAATCTCCTAGAAAACCATATGCAGGCAAAATTGTATATAGATCCTTTTTCCCCTATCCAGGAGGCAAAAAAATTTCAAGCCAAATCAACATTAATGTGCTCAAGTAGAATTAATGACTAAAGATGTAGAATACGAGAGGACTATTAACTCGCACATGTGCTTATCTGGGTATTACACAATGAAAAGTCCTGTACAGAAAATCCAGCATATACATTGATGAGGGATAAAATGGATCGTCCAGCCCACAACAAAAGGGGCGCCCAATAAGCACCGACGCCGACCAGGCGTGTCCTCGGTCCGGCCTAGAATCAGCCCGACCTCGGACTCCGCCGAAAGCTCCCCGACCTCCTGTATTCGCCGACTTTTCCGACCAAGTCCGGGGCGTTCTCTCCAGTAATGTGCCCCGACCCTTGAGCCCGGGGCACTCCGCCTGGCGCACCTCGAAATCCGAGGTGCTGGGCTAACCACACCACTCATCAAGCCGACCTCATCGAATGCATGATGCGACCTCTCGACGTGCTCCGCCTCGCCAACGGCCGCAACCATGTGCGCGCCCATGCCCTTCTACGTGGCCGTACGTTGCAATGCCACTACGCCATGCTTCACTAGCTGGCCCACGACAGTCAAAGGACAGCTCCGTGACTACTCCAGCCATACCCTGCTACGTCTCTTACCATTCTCAGGAACCGGAGGCACTGCACGCCACCGGCTAGCTCTAGCTGCGCGCCATCCGACTCAGAACCATTTCTTCTCATGATGAAGGCGAACAATGCCTCCATCACCTGGGCCTCTCTACGGAGACTATAAATAGCCCCGCCAAGTAACACCAAGAAGACCCTTTTTTGAGAAAAACCAAATATACACCTCCCCAACTTAATCGTCAGAGGGTCCTCACCGGAAACACCGGTGAGGCTTTGTGCATGTACTCCGGCATGTGGGTGGCGGATCTTGCCCTCTTTCCTGACACCTCGGCGGCTCTCTCCTCTAGCATGGCATGGTCACCCTCGATCTAGGTTTGAACCACAACACACATACGTAAACTCAATACTGTACAAATGCATATACTTAGCAATAACATGAATAAAAACGTCTGGTTACTTAAGAAAAAACATTTAGTAGAATTTTCTGAGAAATAAACAGACTAATAGTATCATTTTTCAGATACTTAAGAGTGGATTATAATTAAGTTGCCAGCCTTGAGTGACAGGTGCTTCCCTAAATATCTTTTGGATTTAATTCTTCTAGATCCCAACCAAAAAAAAGGATAAGTACCCAATAAATAAATAATCGAACTATATCCCAAAGATGCCCACTAATTGTTATTTTAGAAAATAACAAGGATAGGAATTTCCAATCTAGAACACCTTTCCATATAAGGACCCAAAAAGAGAGCAACAAGGAGAAAAGGAGAATTCTACAGCCTTTACCGCGCCGACCGGCTCCGGGAGAGATGGATTCCAGCGGTACCGCGGTGGCCTCCTCAACCGAAAAGACCGAAGGAAACAAGAAGGAAATCGACACCAAGTCCCTGACTTCGCCGAGGGGCGGCGGCGGCGGCGGCGGTCAATGCCTCTGCTCTCCGACGAAGCATGAGGGCTCGTTCCGCTGCCGGTTCCACCGCTCGCTCTCGTCAACCCGGATGCGCCGCTCCAATTCCGTGCCTTCAAGTGCCAAGTCCACCACCAGCTCAATTATTTCCAAGCCCCTGGAGACTGCTTAGGTGAGCAACTTTCCTTCTCTTCTTTACCAAATTCCCTCCACTCTGTCCTCTTCTTTGTTTATATGGCTTCTTTTCTTCTTGCTTTTCTGGCTCGCCATGAAACTTCATCTGTGATCAGCCCTCTCCCCGTGGTTCTAAATCTTTCTCAAAGCCTGTAAAAGATGGAAAGCTCTGCGCTCTTGTTATCGTGTGAACGAATAAACAAAGAAGTTTGATTGTATGTATCTGCTTCTCTCTCTCTCTCTCTCTTTTATATTTTCAGAACATCAGGATCATGTTTTTAGGAATCGGTGATACCTCGTAGGTGATTAATATTACGGTTGGGAAGATCTGCTTGATACTTTCTTGCAATCTTCATCGATTCAAGAGCAGTGTCCCAAGGATTAAATCAAGTAATATTACTAAATCCAGTTTTAGAAAGATAAAAGGATCCAAATCACTTCACCAGTAAATTTGTTCTTTTCTCTTCTTTTTTTTTTTCTAAACTGGGGTCCTGAAAGGCTCGACGTTTGATGCGACCGCATGGTTCTTGCACGATATGTGTGCGCTTGGGCGTCGGACGGTCTTATCCATATACTTTTATTTATTTATTCTGTAGATATATTATTGGTGACGTGGGCCGGGCGAGATGCTAGGGCCAGCATCGTACGACCACCGACTTCAGCGCTCGCAGGGAATATAATAATAAGTTGTTGTGAGTTGATACCTAAGTTGTAGATAAGAAATTTCACCATTTTTATTGTTCTGCATTAATTAAGTAACGAGTGCTCTTTGCCTATTCGCTTAGGAAATAAGAAAGGGAAAAACATAAATAAGCAATAGAGGTGGGGGAAAACGTTCTTTATCCTTTTCCCTTTAATAAATAAGAAATGAAGCGCCAGCTAATAACCAAGCACATGCATATACAGTAAAAACTATGCGGCATATATTTAATCCTGTATCAATTATCCAATAGCTAAATTTTAAATATTTATATGAAATAAATGATATCTTCCGACTAGCCATTTTATATAGATCCTATGTTGTAACAAATGGTATCAGTGCGAATTCAGCTTATAACCTATGTGAACTAGGAAACATTGCAGTATGGATCTATAAGGGTTGACCACGGGCCGATCGTGGTACTTGTGATTAGATACGTGTGGACGAACAGTCGTTTAGCTACGTATTCCTACGAGATGTCACCCGAAGAAAAGCCTGACAATAAAAAAATTTGTCCTCTTTTTGTCAGATAAGCATGAATTTGCCGATAAGTATCCATTGGCCGAGTTCGGAAGAAACATAAAAACCTACAAGGATAAGTTAAATTTAGCTCCTCAAAAATAAGGAAAAAAGGAAAAACAAAAAGGAAATAAAAAACATCACTTGGAGTGGTTTAACTCGAACCGACCAAACAATTAAAGAATGGCTCTTCCTTTACTCTTCTCAAGGAAAGAAACAAGCATTGTCCTCTCCTTGATATTGTACTACTGCATAATGCATGAGATACTACAGTGTTAAGAAGAAAACGAAGAAAAAGAATCAGATGCAGTGTCATGATGAAACAAGCAGAAATTAGAGCTTAGGTTTAGAATTTGATCCCTGAGATTGCGAGAGCAATCTTGACTACTCAGATATAGTAAGATTGTTATATCTGCTGCTTCCTTAAGGATCTGTAACTTAATGGAATTGATTTCATGAAATCATTTCAAGGCTCGCATTGCAAAAGATCCACCTGCATGTAAAATGTATAATAGGCTCATAATATATCCAACAAGGCTGGTGGCATCTCTAACTATTATAGAAGATCGATTTATTTCAAGAATATCTTAGACAGATGGAAGGACTGTTTTAGTGATGCCTTGGATGGCTCAAGTGATGTTGTTACATTAGAAGATCCGATTATTGAGGGCTGAAGTATCAATACCAGCCATTCTAGTACCTTACCAGTATGCTATGTATGGACTAGGCTGCGGCGATGCATACTACACCTAACGACATAACAAAATTGAAGCGCATACCGTGTACTGATACAATAGCATACCAAGATAAGTACCGGTACTCTGTGTATGGAGTAACAGTTCGATCAATTAAAGCAAATCGTATTTTCTATTTGCAAGTCCCATAAATGATAACTGCTACATATTTCACAAACCCTAGATAGTTAATCAACTATTACTAGCACATACACTGTTGACAAACCTCCAAGATTAACTAAACAATCGACCAGCTCCTCTCTATATGCACGTAGTATTCTTAGAACTGAACAAAAATTAAGAACGACAACGATGAGTACGACCACATTGAATTCATACCTGCCCAATTTAACTACGCGCAATTAATACCACCCCTCGAATGTTCGAGAATGACTCTTTTTTTGATAGCTGCACAACCATAAATCTGCACATACGCGAACATGCGTTCACCTAGATTCTCGAACCTTCACATTCAATAATAAATGCATCATTGAGAAATGCCTATAAAAATCAATCGAGGGTTTGAAAGCACAACCAAGAACCAGAGGCCTTGGCACCGGCCATTAGACCTAGAAGCCGAATGCCCAAACATCATCCATAATTGGTCCCCGCCAAAGAGGGTCCAATCAGAGCTATCATCATCATCATCATTATCAATGTTCTTGCGATCATAATCTCATACCTTTCTTGAGGTCTTTCTTCTTGATGTTTAAGTATTGGAGGTTCAACTTCTATGAAACAACTACATTAATTTTTCATAAAATTGTCTAGTCGTCTCTATTCAGTAGTTCTTCTACAAACGAAGTGACGCCCAATTCCCCTAAGTTCACGAGCAGAACAAAGAGCAGTGATTTATAATTCAGGATCTTTTCCCAACTGTTACACACGCACAGACACATTCCCCCCACCCTAAAAAAAGAAACAAAAAAAGGTTTTAAACTAAAAGTGGATGGCAGATCTATTTGTGGATTTAAGAGGATGGTAGATAAGTATCCACAGAAAAAAAGGGGGAAAAAATTTCTTGTCACCCTAATGATGTCTTGTTTACTAATTTATAAATAGCAATATATGAGAGGACCACAAACAATTTCTACGGGCATCATTTCCATAAACTCTATGAAGCACAAACAATTTGGTCAACTCTTAGCAGCAAATGCCCGGTTAAAAATCTCAAAAAAGATTTGCTAAACCATCGCCAGCTCCTTTCCACATAAAAGCAGCGTATGTACAATTTAACAAGCATATGAAATCAGCATCCAGGAGATTCTACTGTATCCAATTCATATCTATCCAATTTAGCTGCGCATCATTATCACCACCACCGGAATGTTCGAGAATGACTCACTTTTGGCGGCTGCAGCATGGGGCGTATCCAGGGGAATGCATGCACGGCCGCGTGAGTCGTGGCTGCCTGAAACCTTGGTGTTGAATGCGTGCGAGTGTCTCGAACCATCCACCATTGAATGCATCATTCAAGAAATTGCCTATAAAAAGCAGGCCAGGGCTCGGAAGCTGATCGCAAGAACCGAAAGCCTCGATTCGAGCCCTAGAGCAACCCCGATGCCGTTCTCGTCCGGGCACCGGCACGTCCGGAGCCGACCGGAGAGGGTCCGACCGAGGCCTTCAGCGCCGTCGACGTCCGATACCACCCATACCTAAAGATGCCACCATGAAAGGGCATCCTCAGCCTCCGCCTTTCTCGCCGCCAAAACGGGATGGGGATGGTGAAGAGGGAAAGGGGAGGGGGAGAGGAAGGCGCGAGGAGGAGCCGGCAACCGGACGTGGTGGAGGAGAACGTCGGAGAGCTGCCCCGCTGATGCCGCAACCTCGACGCGACGAGGGTGCGATCTAGCCGAAGGACGTTCGATTGCGGACCACGGAGGGGCGCAGCGGTCCGACGACACCGGACGAAAGATTTATTATTTCTGTATCTTTTATTGATTTTATTTTATGTTTTATTATATTATCGCACAAAGGGAATTCTACAATTAAGCAAAATTAATATAAAACTTCATATTATCCTGTGCTGTTGCAAGGATGTCTGAGATTATTCTTGTCAAAATACAACAATCTCAAGACCGGAAAATGAATTTAGAATATGAAGACGAAGCGATCGAAGAGGTCTCTTGTAGTTGATATTGTTGTTTTGAAGGATTTATAGTTGAAATTCATCGCAGCTGCATCGTCAAAAACTGTTTTCTATCGAGATTAGAGGCGGTAATAATTGATCCGATCTGAAGATCTAACCCAATCTGATTTGAATTTGGGTTTGGGTCGAAGATTTTTTAATTGGACCGAGTAAATAAGTATTAATCAAAGTTTTAACCTAACGTGGATCGCAAGATCGAAAAATCATAGAGTCATGATTAGGTGGCCATTTTGTTGGGCGAAACTATCAATCTCCTGCTTTAGCAAAAAAAAAAAAAAAAACTATCAATCTCCTCAGCATGCATGATGATTGTGATTCGCTAAAGAGATAAAGCACTTGTAACCCATAAATAAATAAATAAATTGAGTGAGAGCAAGAGAAGGAGAAACATCAATAGAGAGAGAGATTTAACTCATTTAAGCCAAAAACCAAACTTGAACATGAGCCACGACCACGCCCAAAACCCGACTCAAAGCCAATCGAAGAAAGTGAAGGCACTGTACATTGCCAACTCGGTAAGTGGGCACCCAAAGGAAGGGCACATGTTAATATGATGGCTTTCATGGAGATACGGATGGCAAGTTGAAGATAGTAAATAAAATAGACTGGCCCTAACAATTCACAGTGAAGTCTGCCATGGCGATTACCAGGAAACAAGTTTCATAACAGCAAACAGAGAGAGACGAACGGACATGTTCGGGCAACCAAATGCTTCAGTTTGGAGCAATTACACCTCAGGATGGTTTGGTAATGTCAAGTCGATCAAATTAGAGAGGCATGAATCCTGAGAATGTCCAAAAGCATCCAGGGCAAGTAGATGGACAGAACAAATATTGGAACCGCAAGGCAAGCTATCTTTTTTAAGTCCTAAAGAAAATTCTTGCAGAAAAAGTATGAAATCAGAAGACCGGAAAGTCTTCTTTGGCAAAAATAAGAAGCAATAGTTTGCAACAAGAATGAAATTTCCAACACCTCGGGGAAACATGGGGAAAAAAAAAACTATAATACGATTAAAAAAAATTGATTATTGACCCAAAAGATGCAGCTTTTCGGAAAAGAGGCAGCCTAGTAAAAAGGAATAGCTAAACAGAAGCACTCCATGTTGCAGTTATAAAAATAACATCTTAAATAACAAATTCACGTTTGGAATCTCACAGCCACTGACACCACAGCAATAGCATCAAGCTAGTTCATTAGCAAAAGTAAAACTACAAACTAGTTTATTCTATCAAAATGTTTCCCTGTTAAGAATGCATGGCCTGGATAACAAAATAAACTCAATGACAACATCTCAGAGTATAGATAGACATAAAGGCTATATTTATCTAGCATAAAAAGGTCATAGGATTGGACCATAACAGAGTACAACACAAAAGCAGCCAGACAAAACATACTGTACTTGATAGGAAGCATAAAGCTCTAGTTTGCACTACCACCACAAAGATGGAGGACAGAGTGAAGGGCCAGCGAAACTATCCTCAAGTTGCTTTCCGGCATTAATGAATGCTTCTGATTTGGTGGGATGTCCTTCTTGTCCTGTATCTTTGCCTTCCCATCGTCTATAGTATCGAAACTCTCCATCTCGTGGGCGTATTTGTCTTGCCCATGAGCGTCTTCACAAAAATCTGCACCCTTCCACGAAGACGCATCCCGCGAAAGGTTTTCCTTCCTGAGCTGCCAGCCGTGCTTAGAATAATATGGTTGATGAATTTTTTTTTCTAAAAATAAAAAGTTTATTTGATGAATTGTTAGCCGAACTCTCTGAATTTCATGATACATGATAAACACTTTGAACCGAAAATTTGCCTACAAGAGACGGAATGCCGTATAATATGATCTTGAAGAAGATGAGTGCTACAAAGAATTTTGTAATAAATTCAGCATCAAGAAGAGAATACATTTGTGAATCAATTGCTCGTCCCATCGCTCCCAATTCTTGTGAATCAATTCACTCGTAATTTCCTACTTGCCAATGAACCCAGACCTTCATCTTCTCTAGTATGACCAGGAGAAGCTTGCAATAGTGAATCAAGAGAAAGGCTCACGCATAGAAGCAGAAGCAAGTGCACCACCCCGTCCTTACGTTGGAACATGCAGCTGTGGGCTCCGTCTTTGCATTTCCTTTCATCAGAATAGTGTGCCATAGCCCATAGTCTGACACAGGAACTCACCCAATCCTCGTAACAGATGGCATAAAAAACTCTAAAAGAATTTCCTACTGCAAAGCTGATGCAAATACAATACAGGAACAAATAACTTTCGATGCATTTGTTTGAAGTTTGAACACAAATCTTTTACTAAAAGAACAACAAAGAAAAAACAACAAGAATAAGCAGTATTTGAAGTGTAAAACTCAAACATGATTATCTTGCCGCGATATACGACTTTCATAACAGAAAACAGACATGTCTATTTTGTTGAATGATAAATAGTACATAAACTTTCAACTGCTACAATATCACCAATGGAAGATAAGGAATTGAGTTTTGGTTACACTTTTTGTTACATTCATTATATTACTACACTACAGATAATTATGAGAAGTTGACAAGCACTGCAAAGTAATATTATACACTTGAGCAATGCAGCAACGGTTACAAAACCTTAAGGCTGTAAGATATATAGGGAAGCAAGGCCCTTTTCAAACTTAGGCAGCCACTCAGTCTCTGGAAAACCTTAAGGCCGTAAGATATATAAGAAAGCGCTTCGCGTAACTTGGCCTCCCACCCAGTCCCTGAACATGAACAAGGGAAAAAAAAAAAAGAAGGAAAGCAACATGTTGACTATGTCTTAGACACTACAATATTTAATCACCCTCCTTCCACAACTTCTTCCTCACAATCAGAACCCTTTCTTCACCTGAAGACAGAGCATCAACTTTTGGTTCCACCTCCGACGACCAGAGATCCCATTTCAATGATGTCAAGAACATCCGAACATAATTTATTACAGGAACTTTGTCTCTGATAATGATGAAGCCAGAAGGACGCAGCATCCGGTCCATCTCAATGAGAAGATCCTCCAAATTACAACCTTGTTTCTCTATCTCAGAGAACAGAAGCCAGGCATGAAGAAGATCATAGGTACGTGGGTATGTAGAAAAGGACTCACACCTGCATTTGGATAACAAGAAATCATAATTAGAAATGGCATGCACTAACAAAATACACAAATGAGAACTTCAATTCTCAAATTTAATAACTGGGAAAACCACACAAGCATTTGAGAATTGCACATGGCATGAAGTTGAAAATGCCCAGACAGGAATTATTTATAGAACTAATTTGATAGATACAAGGAAACATGTCTAGAAGCATAATTCATGTCTGGATACTTCCCTCGTTCTTTTGAACAGAAATAACACCACTACGGTCAAGTACTTCCAGATGTTTTGAATTTTCTTTTCATTGATGAAAATATTAACATTTGCTTGTGTCTGTGTATTCCTATACAATATGAAGAAGAATATCGAATGTTGTTACCATAATCAAAATATTAAGTAAGACGAACAAAATGATGAAAAAAACCAGACCATTTGAGCAAACTTGTCATCAGCTTAGATTTCTTTTTTTTTCCCCCAGTCATATTGAAGGAATCTGAGTAAAGAGAAGCCATTCATCAGAGCACAAAAACTTGATTCTACCTATACTGAAACCTATAGGTCTCAGATCTTCAAAAGTCAATTTCTTGTTTTTAGGCATTTTAAACTCTAGTAGACCATGATCAAAATTACATATCCTTAATTTTGCATTTGTAGAATTGATGCTTCTCTGTGTGAGTGTTCATCAGTGTTGCTTCAAGACATTGTGATTGCATATAGACTCACAATTTAGTTTCTTAGAAAATCATCAGGTTTTATCAGGTAATTAAAAATTTCAGCTAATTTATCAGGTTTTGGGACAATAACTACCATATAAATATGTTTATTTTGACATAGAACAATATAAAATATGTTATTAGATCATTTTTCTTTCATGCACAAATGCATACCAGTCATGAAGAGTCCCAAGTAAACCTCGATCATAGATGACTTTCAGTTTGCTAGATTCATTGACAGGAACAACGTTCATGACCCACACATCTTTATTTGCAAGGGATGCTGCAAATCCACCAAGGTTTGCCCTCATATCCATTACATTTCTAAAAGAATCCTTTGCTATCTGAGAGTTCATCTGCTTCCAATACTGCATTACTCTCCAATGCCATATTTCCTGCATAAAATGATGAAAATCAGGATCAGAAAATGAAAAGTGATGGTTCATGAATTATTTTAAAAACACAAACAAACAATTGTAGCATTAAATCATCCTGGACTTACATTGTCTTCAATAAAATTCTCAGAACTGATACCAAGTTCCTCCAACCGAGGTGGCGGTGTTGTAAGCCTCTGTGGCCATGGAACCAGCTCACTGCCTTTTGCTCTATTCACCTCTTCTCCAAATTAAAAAAATATATATTTCATAACATTAGAAATGGTAGGAATGGAACAACCATCACAAAGTTTTCCCCAAAAAATTTCAACAAGTACTCAGTATGATGGCATTAGAGTGTTGATGAGTTGGGCCCTGTTTGGGATTGCTGCTGATAATAGAGCTTTTCGAGCTTTTAAAAGCAGAGCTTTCAGAAAGTAGAGCTTTTGAAAGTAGAGTTTTTATAAAAAGCTATTTGTTGTTTGATAACTATATTTCTAAAGTGCTGCGAAACTTTAATATATCTTTGGTAATGAGAAAGTGCTTTTGGTATAATAAAATGACAATAAAGAATATTGCATAGCGTTGCATAGTAGAGTATAATACAATATAATATTACATATTATCACATATTAAATTATTATTATTGTTATTTATATTATTATTATAATATAGTGTAATATAATATTAAATACTATAGCATAATAATAGTACAATATTACTACAATGTAATATAATATTATTATAATCATATTATCTTATATTATCATAATATAACTATTATTATTATAATAATAATATAAAATTATGATTGTAATAATATGTTATATTATGCTTATAATAAAATCTAAGAATATATTATATTATAATTATGTATTACTATAATAATATAATATATTATACTATTATAATGTAATAATATGATATAATATAACAGATTACTAATTAATTATTATATTATATTATATTTATAGTATAATAATATATTATGATATGATATGATATAATATAAGATGTAATCATGAGATTAGTTGGCGAGTATTTTAGTCATCTGAAAAATTTTATTAAAACCAAAATAGCTTTTTGACATTGGTCAGAAAGCACTTTTGGGAAGAAGCTCCAAAATCGAGCTTTTTCTAAATAGACATTTTCAACTTTCTGGCAAAGCCAAAATAATTTTTTGATTTTTTACTAAACACCACTATATCATCCAAAAGTGCTTTTGGAGGGCCAAAAAGTGCTTTCTGGCCCTCCAAAAGCTTTGCCAAACGGGGCCTAAGAATGATAACATACAGGATAAGTAGTCAACCTATGCAGCTGGTCCACACCACCAGGCAAAACTATAAAGAGCAAGACGAAGAAGTTTTTATAAACATGAGGAACTAAATTCATACAAAATCTCAGAAATCAAGACAACTGTACCCATTCTATGTATAAAACAACTCTAAAGGCAAATCTAGTTTTGGCGAATAAGAGCTTCACCAGAGGAGCTTAGCATGTTTTTACAAATTTGATTACTCCTCAAGCAACTAACCTTAACCAACAAGCATACTTGTTTGGTTTAGCTTAATTTGCAGCTTAACCATCCGTTTCTATCAAAGTCTGCCTGGAAGTGTCCAAGAGCAACTTGATGCATGCAAGAATACAAAAAGAGCAATGAGCCAATGAAAGCCATCAGAAATGAATTCTGATGGGAATTTAGTATTTTTTGTTGTTGAAGTCCTGGTGGAGGTAGGGCACTCTCTACTTGAAAGAGATGAGTGAAATGTAACAGATCGTGACAAAAAGGACAGCTAAGACATCTTTTCTCTTTTTCCCCTTTTTCTGAGAAAAGGAGGGGCAGGTACAAAGCCCTACTTTACTTTATTGGGTGTATATGGAAACTGCATTACGTCTCTAGCATCGACATTTAGAGACTTACCAACTCTGAAATTGGCACATATGGACATAGCTAAGACATCCAATTAATCTTTTACATATTCACATAAAGTAATATCATGCAGTTCACAACAGTCAGTTATGTGCTTTACACGAGGGACAGCTAGAATGTTGCATCCTTACTTTCTACTCTGTAGAAACAGCCACACCCGACACAACTGCATACCTGAGCAACAGAAACCAACATGTATAATGACCACACAAATCATATCCATTCGATGTTCTGCATTCTCCTTCCTCATTCCTTTGACTCTTTTAGTCCATACTATTTATTTCAATGTCTGATATACGCGAAATCACCATCCACTCAATTATTATTTCTAAGTCAATTCAACTTCAAGTGAAATCCATGAAGTATCAAAGTTTTCTTTGCTTAGAGCTACTGATTTCATTTTTGCTTTAATCATCAATATTTGACACTGCAAGCTCATCATCATACATTGCCAGCAAATTTAGACTGCAAAGTAGGACAAATATTTTGTGCTTTATCCAAATCTGGAATCCTTCCTTATTGTTCCTCACTGATTAATCATTAAAGTAAAATAAAATAACAATAATTTGGAGTACATCCATATGTTTATAGTTTGAATACAGAGGATAGTATAGGACACCTAGACAAAAGGGCATGCAGGTGAGAAATTAGGAAGATGGAATTACCTTCAGGAGAAATTCTGTTAAGAAAATAATGAAACCATTTGAAGTAACAAGTTGTGGTAATAAGTGGAAATATCACATTGATGCAAGAATCACCATAATCATGACCAGTACACTCTTACCAAAAAAAATGACAAATACGCCTAATCAAACCTACATGTGGAAGCAAGTCATTTTTGCATTGTGCCCTACTAAGCACTGTCACTTCGCCAACATGAGCCTTTCCGGATCTGTTCTGACAATTTCAAATGTAAATTCTTGTATTTTCCTTCTTTTTTTATGGTCCTCCTACACAAATGCAAACTTTTTCCTACTTTGAACTTCATTGCATGCTATACATCCTGCTGATGGGGTCTTCATCTCTTTATCCATTGTTGATGCAAGTCATAAAGCTTTCTTCTGTGCACTCAATAAAACCTTATTGTTTGGGTTTTCTCTATTGCCGACACCTCAACCAGTAAAACATTAGCAGATATCAGTCTGCTATATAATATGTGGGATTAATGATTAAGCTTACACTTCCAATCCTGAATACCCACCCCCCCCCCCAAAAAAAAAAAAAAAAAAAAAAAATCTAAATAAGTCTTGGCACATGACCAAGCATAACTCAGAATGGCATGGCATTTGCAGCTACCAATACTCTAATCCATGACAGCAATTGCCAGGCAATCTATGATAAAGTTTGCGCTTTAGAATTGTTTGCACAAAGAAGAAGATTATGAGGCATGTACACGTCGAAGATTTATCTAAGGTCTTGGTTGATAGAGTTGAAATGACATACAGTGATCTGAAGCAAACCAGACACAAGTTTCTATCACATATATTATATAGATATTGCATTCCAACCACGTGTTAATTACAAATATGTAGAAGAGGATATATAACTTACCCAAGCATATTCACGACATGGTTCTCATTAATGAAGACGAGAATAAAAGAGTCAATAGCAATGAAGTTTGAAATATTTCAATTTCTGGGTTTCAACGTGATATTAGCCCTCTACCAAGAGCAATAATATATTATCTGATCAAAAACTGCACTACTCCAGTCATGCTACCTTGTTGTCACTGATAATGCATGCTTTCTAGAGAAAGTTATTTGAAGATCAAACACTTGATGCTTATGTGTAACAAGGCATTCCTTAACATAAAAACTCTGCTGAAATGCAGATATAATTTGAATCGGATTTTTGAATCTGTCAATGATCAGCATGAACTCTTGGGTTAAAGTCAGTGGCACAACTAGAAGCCCATGAGGGTGTACCATCTGTCAGTTGCTGACAAGATAATGTTTTCATGATAATCAATTTATGTTGTAAGATTGAGAGATATTTTAGGAAAACTATCAAGTTATACCACATAACTACTCTACTTACTCTTAGAGTATGGCGTGATGCATGGCTTCATGGGCACATGCCAAGCTGCATCAGGGTCGTTGTCAGAGCTACACAAAGGAGGTATGGTCCCAGGATCTCTCCTTGAGTAGCACCCATTAGTCAAAGGCTTGGCCCATATCACAGTCTGATTTTTCTTCGAAGCTATCCTCCAGCACATCCTCTGAACGAGATCACTCATTGCTCTCCATATCCTTCTATTCTTCTCATCTGTAGCATAAGCCTCCGGCGAAGAGTACACAAAGTAACCCCCAGGCCTCAACACCCTATCCAGTTCCAGCAACAGGATCCCATCTCTCTGAAGCCAATCGATCCTGCACCTAGAGCAGTGTGCTAGTTCAAATGAGCGACTCGGGTATGGCAGCCGTTTGGTGCCCAGCACACCGAGCATCGAAGGTATCCCCCTCTCAAGTGCAAACTGAATCTGGTTCTCGTGGACGTCGTTGGGTGCAAGAGACATTGCAATGATGTTATGAGAAAGAAGGTACGCGCCGAAGCTTGCAACCCCACAACCAACATCGAGGGCAGTCCGAATGTTCCCTCCATCGCTGAGGTTATCATTTGGGAACTTGAGCATCTGCAGTTTCAAACAGAAGAGTTTAATCATGTGCGTCGTGATTCTTACAGCGAACACAAAGAACAGAGCAAAAAGGAGGAAACTTTAAGACCGGGCGAGGCCGTCTCATACCTGTGCAATGTGGGCGATGTACCTGCCAGCCCCGAAGTGGAAGTGTGTCCCGCCACCAGGGAAGTTGATCTTGTCGCCATTGACCACCATCCACCTCTGATCAGACTTCTCGCCAGCAAGGTGAGTGTGGGGCACGTTCACCTTCCACACCTCATCCCGGCTGGCTGGCCATCCTATCGCAGTCTTTTCGGCACATAAAGATCAGGTTTCGGGAAGCAGAGGGGGTGAGCAAACAAGAACGAAAAGAATCGAAGGGAAGAGGAGGAATCGAGAAATGGAGCACTCACCTTGTAGCCAATGGGAGGAGGGATAAGGCAGTTGTAGCGGCGAGACGGGGGAGGGCAGTGGCGCTCGTAGTGCTCCATCAGACTCAAATTGAGCTTCAGTTTGAGCTGGTAGATGAGATTCCGATCCAGGCAAGGTATCAGCTCAGAGAATCTCATGTCGCAGACCTAATTTTTATTTTTCGACCCAAACCCACCGGAAAATGGCATCAAGATTTCGATTTTGATAACAGAAAGAGATGGAATCATGAAAAAGATGAGATCTTTGACGTGAGCAGGGAGGAGGAGAGTACGGGAAAGGACTTGACGACGAGGTCGGCGGCATCTCCGGAGAACGACGGAGGGTCATCGTCCTCGTCAGAGGCGGCGGCGATGAAGCCCCGGAAGACAGGGTCGGAGCCGTCGGCTGGGTGGTGGCCGCGGCGGCGAAGGCCGGGGGCGAAGGAGGTGCCATAGTAGAGGCAGACGACGCCGAGGGAGACGATGAGAGCGATAAGGAGAGAGGAGAAGAGCTTCCGACTCAGGAGAACGCCCTCGACGTTGCCCCTCTGCTGCTGCGGAGGCTTCATCCCCTCCTCTCAGTGTGCGTGTGGGTCAGCCTCTTGGATCCAGCCGATACCAGAGGGTTCGAGTTGGGGAATGACAAAAGAAGAAGAAGAAGGGGAGTGAGATTTGATGGAAACGCGGAAAGCAATAGAGAGAGGGACAGGGGAAAGGGAATCAATGGGCCGTCGTGACTCGTGAGATGGGTTCGGGTAAAGACCACTAGCTTCGGCACTCGGATCTTCATCCGCTCCGTGATTCGTGCAACTACGATCTAGAGGGAGGAAAGAATGGGGTTAGGTGCAGTTGGCCCCATCCCTCCCATTCTCCCAGTGCCCCGGCTCTTATTCGGAACGGGACGGTGTCGAGCAACCGCGACGCGGTCCGTCGCCTGTGCCTGAGAGCTCCCGAAGCCCGCATCATGGGGACAGGCGGCGAGCGGCGGGCGGAGGAGTGGGAGTGGAGGAGATCTAGTAGAGGAAGTGGCGGAGGGATTCAGGCCAAAAGAGGAAACAGGGTGAGGGCGAGGGGTTCGATCTCGTAGGTCATGGAATATAGGTGTCGACAGAAAAACAGAGGAAATCCAATAGCCTACGCCGCCAAGGGCCATCAAATGGTGTTTCCTTTAAAAAAAAACCGACCAAAATTTTATATTATATATATATATATATATATGGCAAAAAAAATTATAAGATAAATTAGAGCTGCATGCAATAATTTACAAAATTTATCATAAAATTAATTTTTATCTAATACTCTAACTCATAACTTCACAAAAAAATAATCAAATCGTTAATCATAAAAAAATCCAAATACCCCATGTTTAAAAAATAATTAAAATATTTTCATAAGGATGATTTAAGAATAAAAAATATATATATATTTTTAACAATTTTATTTTTTTATATAAAATAAATAATTTTATTAACATTCACTAGTTTAATTAGATTTAAGTATAGATTGTAAAAAGTATTAAATATGAGTGCAATAAACATAAATTTTTTAAAAAAAATGTAATTTATTTTATATATATATATATTGCCTAGTTCGTAGGTTTCGTTATTATTTTTTTTTTTGTCCATAATTCCTGCAATTTTGCCGGTTGTTTAGCTGCGCTACCAACCTAATGCTGCCATGCCAGCCCGTGAGTGTGCAGACATCGCACTTGTCTTTGGCTATTTATTATGCTGTTGCGTTCAAGTGTCGGTTGTTCATGCATCAATCATCGACGTGACCATACACGGCCGGCAGTGCATGACAACAATTCGGTGGACAACCGTGCAATCTAAATGGAAAAAAGGACTTTAGGCATGGCCAGCTCTATGAGTAAAATATTAAAAGGTCAAACGTTTTTCATTAATTAAAAATAGATGATCGAATAGAAAAACAACAATAGCCCATTAGCATGTGACAATGCCTTGCATCACAAGTCGTTAGCAATATCCGCGAACCAGCCCACAGGTGAAGTGATCCAAGCCCTTTATTAGCTACATAGTCTTCCAGCCCACAGGTGAAGTGATCCAAGCCCTTTATTAGCTACATAGTCTTTTACTTGATTGCCCATTTTCGAAAATATGATCATCCTACCAAAGTGAAAGGTTTAGAGAGCAAGGATGAACGATATCGTGATGTATTAGTCAAATAACCAATTGTTATTTATATTTGTACTATTTAATAGTTATGATGTATATAACATAACTGGACGTCATTACAACCATCATCATAATGACCATTATTGCAGTAAACAATGATCATTGTCATGGTCATAATGGCTCTCACTTTAAACCTTGTATCTTAAACAGCTGAAAGTGCAAGAGAGCAAAAACAAAAATTGATTTAACATATACTTTTTTTGATATAAAAGGTTGGATTAGAACTTTGTTTCAGTTTCAATTGAGAATTCGCATTATAATGTACCATATTTCATATGTCCGCTAAACAAATGAGATTACCATCCAGCGCTTTCTTTGGATCGTATCATCCTTTGGTGTTCGGCAAGATGATGGGTTAGATCATAAATTGTATAAATCACCACGCTTCTCTGATTACATAAATCCAGCCGAAACCCTTGCAAAATGGAGGGCGAGCAAACATCCAGCTCAGAGGAAATTTGTTGCATAACTCCTGCTAAAGGTAAGATAAATTAGAACGTAAAGTAAGCGATCATTGTCAAGGTGCTGATTATCAAAAACAAAGAAGTGATGCATCAGTCGCCTGACAGGAGGACAGAGTCCAAAGGTTCTTCCCTGCAAACTAAACTTGGAAGTGAAAATTGATCGAAAAAGGTAGACATGGCAAAGGCCAACAAGTAGAGAACAGAAACAAGAAAACAAAGTAAAAACACCTACAAGTAATCACAACTAGGATGTAACAACATAATCACCAGCAGCAGCAATTCTGGCTCATGCCTTACACATACAGGGAGTTAGAGGGTTCTCCCATATATCATAGTTTGGGAATGTTTCCTCTGGAAGACCAGTCCGTGTCTGGTGCGAGATCACTACGTCCTCCACAAAGGCTGCCCAGCCCATGAAGGGGTCCCCAAATGATTTGGACATTAGCCCCTTGTCTGGCTTTATGGACTTGAGCCGGTGACCCGTGTACCGACGAGCGCCAATTATCAGCTTGGCAAAATTACCACCATGGGTCATAACAAAGACATCTGATTTCAGGCAGACTAAGAAATCCAGGGCAGCTAAGCTCGTTACATGCTTCCTGAAATGGTCCAATTCCTCTTTGTTTGCTAATTCCTCCTTGGTAACCTGCCAATACCCAAAAAGGGGGAAGCTATAAAAAATAATTGATGGAACAAGCAAGACAATCATGCAGAAAAGCAGGGACCTTCCTGTTGAACATAGCCAGAAATACCGTCCTACGAGTTTTTGTTCTACAAGAGTCGACCAAATATAACAGTTGCAAGGAAAAAGGTCTTACCAGGTTGGGGAACATATTTCTCAGAGGAGCCATCCTGTTCTTTCCACCATACACTTGTCCAGAGGCAACATATATCTGTGTCTCTTTAGGATATCCCATTGCCCGAAGGATAACAGCCACCTCTCCAGGCTCAAGAGGGCAGCGTCCTTCCTTTCGCTTCTGCAGTGCTAGCTGCCAAAGATGAGACCCATTCTGCATATGATTACAATAACAAGCCAGTAATCAGATTTTTTCTCTTCCTCTATTCAATTAAGCTGCAAGGCCAGCACGCCTTCCTATTAAAATTTTAAAATTCTCAATCACCTTATACCGCCTTGGCCACTCCTTCTGTCTATATGATGCCATCATAGCTTTCTCCTCTCTTGTTCCAACAAAATCACAGAAGGAAAGGCCCACCATTCCCTTCTCAAATCTCAGATGAAGTGCCCTATAAGGAACAGAGCAAGATATTTACATTAACGATAACAGCCTGTAGATCAAACAAGTTGCAGCATATGCTAGACAATCTAAGTTATGGTTTACATGTATGGATTTAAACTGCCAGTACGATTCCTCATCCTTGCCGCCAATTTATCAGCCATTTCTTCAATCTCAGGTAAAAATTTTAAGGCATGATAGTTGACCCTGCACCTGAGCCTGTTTATCTCAGGTGGAACATTATCATACCTGTAAAGTTGTAGACATGTCAATCTATTGTAATTGGACAGGAATGTGATCAGAAGAATACCACTGTGCAAAGCAGCATGGTAGCAGACAACAATGTACTTAAAAGGAAATTGCACATCATTCAACATTATTGGATGCTGAAGGGTCTAGTTGTAACAAGTGCAGGCATGTAAGGTAATAAAAAATGGCATCAAACATGGAACATCGGATCTCTGTCAGCATAGATGACTTACCCCAACCTATCAACAAAAGGCTTTAGAGCCATTATCTTCTTCTCTTTGATCCTTGGAAGCACATTGTCGATATAGAACTGTGCAGATGCATACTTTGGGATGTTTTTCACTGTTCGCCTGCCATGAAGACCTTACCAGTTCAGCATCATAAAAACCTAACTAAAATATGTGCCACTGCTATACAGGATTCACCCACTGTATGTATCTAATGTAACCAAAATGACCCTATAAGAAGGGAAAATGCATCATCTTGAGAAAACAAGAACCAAAAAATTGACCTCCAAGTGACCTTTAGAGAATAACTCTGTTACCAACCGTCCCGATTTGGACTATATTTAGCAAGGTTTAGAAATCAAATGTAACCACAAGCAGTACGAACAAGCAAGAACGGAGCTATTTTGTGCAGGAGTGATTATTGAGAGTTTTGGTTATCCTGTTCTTTTTTATCTGCTCTCAAGTGAGGATGGTCAGCTTGATGCACATCTTGAGTCTGAGTATACTTCATCAAGCACAGTAGAGGAGGTACAAAGAGAAGGATATTAGCAGAATTGCCATGCCCTCACCCTCCTTAGATCTGGCTCATTGATAACTACTGCTGCTATATGTTATATCATACCGAGTTAAATATTATAACACACAGAGTTCATTTATTTGTTATTATGTATTACGACATTGATCGCCAGTATTACTTTTCGCTTAAAATTGAGGAGTAGTGTATAATTTGAGTTTTGAGATATAATATGTTATGTTCACTTGCAAAAGTTATATAATAAAAAATGAGGGATTCATTCGATATATATGATTTTTTGGGGTACTACTAAATAACTTTTCAGTTAGAAAGTAAAAAACCTTCTGTAAAGAAAATCAACACATAAAAGATAATAAGGCATAAGACCTTATACTGGTGAAAAGCTCTGCTTTTTCTGTAAACCAGTCAGGAATTTCTCGTACAATACGCACATCATCCTTCAAGTATTCAATAAAATGGTCGACATCAAATATATCTTCAAACTTCCTGCACAGTTACATATAAAAAATCTAAGCATTAGAAACCTATTTATGGATGACTGACAGCATAAATGAAAATGACGACCACATGTGTAAAGAAAGAAAATGTAATCAATTACAAAAGAACCATCAGCATTCAGCACGCAACCAGAACCTAAGATTAATAAACCTGATAAAAGGGTAACTATAACTTAATTATGTTTGTCTTGTTGATTTACTGTTATGGGTGCTTCTTGTTGCAGGGCATGTTACCTTGGTGAGCAACTGATGGAATACATTATGCGAGGATGTCGTCCAAGTTTTAAAAATATGCCACACAAAGTGATAATGGATTGGAAGAGTGTCTGCAATGATTATCACCTTTATTAGAGACTTGTAAAACCTGCTCAAATGACCAGACGGTTTCATGTTTTGCAAGTTGTATTTGATGCTAACTAGGTCTCGCAATGGTTTCCTAGTGAAGAAGATCATCAATCGAGGTCTCAACTCAAAAATTCCTCGAGGTGCTTGCATTTTGCTAGACAAGATATGAGTGCTACCGACTGAAAAAAGTTACATGGACAAGTGATGTAGGCATCAAACATCTAGGTGTCTAGAAGAATCTGACACAAAAACATCAGAAAATATGACAGTAGGCCATGATTATATCTTATAGATGTGTGAAAAATTATGCTCAGATGTACTAATATAATGAATAACATTTGGACTAATTGCTCCGTACTTAGGCTTGATAAAACCTCGCTAAAATGTTGTCTATTTAAGTGTTGAAACCTGACTCACCCCTGTCTTTCCTATTTCTCCTCGTGTTTTTGGTTGTGTTTGCTTTGTTCATGACTTGAGTCCTCTCGGAAACAAACTTGATTATAAGTCTTGTGGACATTACAACCTTCACATACAATTTTAAAAGTTGACTGTAGTAGTAATGACATCATGATTTAATAATATAAAATGTCAAGGAGGGCCATGGAGCTCACATTTCCATAAATCCAACACATTCATGCTAGCCATCATTTTAGTAGTAAGGTGGCCTATTTTCTCAAGTGTTGGTGTGTAAATATGTACAATCAATTTTCAATGTAAAGTCAACCTTCAATCATCTGGAGTAGAGTTCCTAGTCATGGCACCTCCAAGCGAGAGAGCAGCTCGACATGAAACCTAAATGTCTTGTTGACAGGAAAAAAAAAAAAAACCTAACTTATTGGCTAAAAGTGTAAGCACTCACCAACTGAGAGCAGCAGGTCCTTAGACCTCAAGCTGGTTTAGACAACGAAGGAAGAAAAGCAAAATTTGATATAGGAACTGCATTGACCTATGAGGGTCAATATTATAAGCCAACACAAGCTAGATAAAACACAACAACATGGTAATATATTAAATAAAACATATACCTTATCAAGAAAAAAGAAAGAAAGAAAGAAAGAAAGAAAGGATGTACTAAATTTCCTACAACCACCCTTGCAAAACAACTTAATAAATCTTATGATGGTAAATGAAAATCCTCAAAATCGCTAGACAACGTCTTTACCCCTGTTTTAGGAAACTAAAGCAAACAAAGAAATTCCAGATAATCATGCATGATATAATCAGATAATGAAATAAAAGAACTTATAACCCAAGTAGCTCTCGAAGACCAAGCAAACAATAGCTTACCAACTCACTTGAGATGGATTGGGCCCCAAGCATATGTATAACCACATTGCCTTAGGGCTTCCATATCATTGGTGTGTAGAAGGTGGAATTGTGTTAAGTATGCAGGTTACGATGACATAAGCTCACATTCAGATTACTACTTTGTGGGAGATTTTAGGGGACCATGGTATCCAGATATTGAAGATAGCAGAAGTTTGCCATATGTAAGAATTCTGACCATAGAATTGTGGTCATGAATCGACCTGAATTGCAACAGCCATCAGAATTGGTTTAACCCTTAACATTCTTCTTCCTTTTCTATTCTATTAAAAGTTATTAGTTTCCTGTTTCACTTTCCAATGTCTAACTCATTCTAGTAGTATCAGTGACATAGCTTAAAAATACCCTGATGATCAAACGAAGATGTATTTTTTTCCTTCACTAAATTAGAAAATGCATTAATACCAGATAACAGAGTCCAACAAAAACACAAATTGCAAGTGCATTATTGCAGGAGTGACAGAGATAAAAATATATCAAAAAAAATCTCACGTCTGATCTTTCCAGATTTGATCTTGCTTCAAGACTGGCAAAATAAGAGTTGCATTCATTATTTTGGCAACAGCAACAGCATTGCATATCTGCACAGAAACCAGGTATTAGAACACTAGACAGTTTCCCAAAAATCAATGTTTAACATAAAAGGCAAAAACCAGGGTTTAGACGACATTGGTTTAATTAGAATACTGCAAACATTTTTCAGAGTCAAGTGTTCAATGGAATGAAGCAAATGAAATGCAACTGAAATTACTGTTCAGCCGAACCCATCAGAAAAGCATAAAATGACATGACCTAACAAGTGTGCCATCAAATGATGATGTATCTCCAACCTCCTAAAATAATATTCAAAACTTTCTTGCACTTTCTTGCATGGCATCCAAGAACATTACTTACTGAAGTGACATTCTTTAATTTAATAAAACTCTCGCACAGTTTGAACACCTAATGTTAGTTGTTTCCATGATCAAATGATACAGGAAATTGTCACATTCTCAGCAAATTCAAAAGATGTAAGAACAATCCAACTGCATGTATTAGAGACAACTAGGGTATGAAATTGGGAAGCTATAAAGAAGACATGAATCCAATGGCAAGTCATAATTTCAAGCTGAAAACAACTCAAACCATCATCCCAATTATTGTGTTAAAATAGTCTGTCTTCATGTTTTCAAGACATGGTGATGAAGTGATTCTTCATAATTTTAGTCTTAAAGGTGTTAGCGGACCATATATAAGCCTATTAATCTCATAGTGGGCTATAATTTAGCTATAACTCACCAGTGACAAATGCCCTCTCATTCTTCATCTTTATGAAAATAACTAAAATTGTGTTGCAATCAGGACCTTACTGTAACTGCTGGATGTCAGAACTAAAACATTGTCCAATTCTAAGCTGCCTGAACCGAACATATGGTGGGATACTCTAATGAAATACTGATGTAAGCATGAATTCATTAAACAGCAAGATATATAGTATTAGGAAAGCAAATGAATGTGATTTGGCCATATACTGCAGTGTTCTATACAAAACTTGCATGCTTGATCAATTGGTTTCATTAGCCTTCCTCAACCAAAGCTGAAGAAACCAGAATAAAAAGACAAGCTACTTCAGTTGGCAAAAAGCTCGAGGACATTGTACACATTGCCACAAGCAACTGTAGATTATCAACTTAGAGAAAACCGAAAAGTCACCAAAATATGTAAGTCAACATAATGCACACATACAGCTATACGTTGCTGGTTCAAGCCGCCCTCTGCATGAATGAATATATAGCCAGTGGTTTCATTCTCGGGAGGAAGATCTGCGAAGGACAATATATCACTAAATGCCAAGATATCGTACATACACAGAAAACCAAATGCAAGTACCGGACATGTATTGCAAACTTATAGTCTATGATATGACGAGACAGAAAGTACCATATTGACTTATTGACAAAAAAACAAATGATCCCAAATCACTTCCTTTCACTGATACATACTTGTGAAGCAGTAAATTTGGTTTCATTAGCAACTTCCAAAGACCAGCTGAAAAATAACACACATACTGAAAAACAAAGGAAAAGACACAACAACTTGCCGGACACAAGCTAGCAACTTAAAGGCACAATGGGGTGTTTTATGTGGGTGTATACCGTATATATATAACTTGATATAACAGCAACATGCATGCATACGCATTTGCAAATTAACATGCTATATACGGCAATTGAAAAGGCGATTGCAGAATGAAGGCAACCAGAGAGCAACATAGTGCTTAACCAAAAGGCAAGCATTTAGGCAGATCCTAGGCAGATGTACTGAAACAAATAAAAAATATTTAAAATTCACAGTTAATTACTTACAATATCATATCAGAATCAGCTTTAACTCAAGTGGTTACATCCAACAAAATCAGTGCATACTATGTTAGATTCAAGCTTATTTTTGCCCAGGACTGAATATTTAGATCTTAACTTCTCTTGGCCATTAATCCTTCAAATTTATAATGTTGCTAGTACTATTCGTTCCTAGTATTCGTAAGATTGCCCTTGCACTAGAATGGATAAAGGCAGCTGCCTCCAGCAGTTTTGCACCTGAGGGATCCATGTAATTTGTTGAAGTTTCACCAAGAACTCCAAAACTGATCCGAGAACATGGTCGCTTTTGAAGTTTCAACCAAGACTAACTTATAAAGACAAATTCAGTGGACATATGAGATACCTGTGCCCTTCTTTGGGAGGTCAGTTCGTTTTTAAATGTTAGAATGTTCTTTTTTTTTTCCACATCAAAGACAGATTTTGCAATATCATAGAAGATTTGGAAGCATTGCAGCATTGAGTTTAAAGAAATTAAGAAGGAAGCATATTCTTTGGCACAATAATGGATAGCCTAAACTTCAAAACTCATTACCCATACATCCTCATTTTTCAGAACAGAAAGAAAAAATGTAACAACATTTTTGACCTGAAATTTCTTATTTTGATTTATTATTTTTCTCTCTTTTTTCTTTCCTAATTCTGGTTGATATTTTATTACAGTTTCAACAAAAAGTACTGAAACTAGGGCCAAATCAATTGAAAGTGCTAGGACTGCCAAAAGTGAAACTCAATCGGAGAGGTAAAAATCAATATGGACCAAGTTTCGAATCTTAATATAATCTATGCAATGATATCTACGTTGGAAGAATGAAGATGAAATTTGCAGAATGAAGATGAAATTGGAAGAAAAGGGGGGGCAAGGGGGTGCGGGGTGTGTTGTTGTTTGGTATGACTCTGAACTTGCCTGAAATCCCATTCTCGCGGCGCTCAGCACAAGGTTTCCATGAAGTAGTAGAAGAATAGGGATTCTCCCAGAGCGATGGAGGCTCTTTCACCTGTTACAAAATAAAATTTTAGAAATTAGACACAGACAAATACATGGTGAAAGAAGGGCTAAATCTGTTTGTGGAACCCAATCACAAGAGGTGAAACATCTCCAAGTATAGCTCATTAAAACTCACTCGGGGGCAGCGAAGAGCAATCCCATCCTTATAGCATAGGTAAGGCGCATTCTACAACAAAAGCGAGAAAATAATTAACAACACAAGTAATTGAAGTGAATTCTAACACTCAACATGAACTGCACAACTGCACAAGGGCCCAGTGGCCGCACCAATAATTTCCGAAACAACTAGAGAAACAAGAAATCCAGATCGAGCAAGGAAGTGCAAAAACGGCTCGATAAAGTCTCCCAACGCATAATGTCAGTACACCAACGAACTCCATTAATTATCCAATCTAACCAATGTAAAATTTTGTATTGAATTGGGGTTCAACAACTCCAACTTTTTCTATCCCTACTTCTCATCGTGTTTTCCGCCAGGAATTATCCAGATTTAGGTGACAAATCAAGTCAAGAGAGAGAGGGGCTCACCAGGCGGCTCCAGAGGGAAGAGAGCAAGAGGATCCCGGCAAAGAGAAGGAAGGCGAGGAACGCGAGGATCCAGTAGGCGAGCCTGGGGTCCTCGAGTGAGAGAAGGGATCGGAGGGGAGGGGGAAGGTGTAGGAGGGCGGAGGCGAAGGCTCTGTGGTGGTGGGGGTCTTTGTCCCGATCGCGACCGCGGGAGGAGGAGCGAACCGGGGCGGCGCCACCATCGCCGGCGTCAAGGGCGGCGGCGAAGGGGTGGGTGGGGTCGTCGCGGTGGGCGGGGGAGGAGACCGCGCGGGCGCCCATGGACGCCGAGTGCCGCAGCTCCGCCATCTCGCACTACTCTTGAGGGGCCCGCCCCCAACGCCCGAATCCTTCGAGTCTCCAACTATTTCTAGCATTCACCGACTACTAGCAAACTCGTCTCTCCCCCTCCCCTTCCCCCTCCCCCATGCTGATCTGCTGTAGTTGTACGGCCGAGTATACACCGGAAGAAGAGATGGCATGATTGAGATCGGACGGCTGAGAGACTGCAGGGGCTCGCGCGGATGCCCCTCCACGGGACGCCCCACGCATTTGGGTCCAACCGTAAACACGCCATCTTGGTTGGTACCATCAGGTGGGGATCGGCTTGAATATCCGGATCTTAGGCAAAAAATCATTGTTTGAAAAACTAAATTCTCTTCGCGCCCTTGAAGCCATTCTGCGGTGACGGAGCCTCAAACTATGATTAATGAGTTTTACAAGAAATATGAAGGATATAATGCTTAACCATGCATTGTATACAGAACAAGCTACAGTCTACATGTCATGCGAAAGATAACTATTTTCTCTGAAAGTTGGAGTGCAGAAATACTTCCCCTGAGGAGAGGAAAAAAAAAGGAAAAGCAAACAAGAGAAGGGTAGAGAATTCGAAGATTGAGAGAAGAGAAAGAAAAGAAAAAAATAAATGTATTCATTTTTAACAAGATGAAAATAATTTAGGAGAGAAACCTCTTTGTTTCTTTTCTTAACTATCTAAATAAAGGATATTCGACCTCTTCGCTCCTTTTTATCTCCTAACCAAACAACGTTTCTTACTTTCTTTCCTATCTCCTCTCAAATTCTTTCAATTTATTTATGAAAGGGTTGAGTTCACTGTTTTTGCAACTTAGATAACAAGTTTAATGCGCTAAGAGTTGTTAAATGGTATCTACGTCCAACCCTCCATCAATTATCCCCACCCGCTCCCCATCTCTTGGTAATCAATTGTTCCATATGGCAACTCAATACATCCTCATAAAAGTAGCATTAGAAAATCTATAAAATGTCCAAAAGAACATAAATCCTTCAATCACATGAACCTTGCTCTAAGATCCTCTTAAAACGCTAAAAGAGAAAAATTGTTTCCTTATTTGGCATCACGACTTTCTATGATATATCAAACCTAGTAAATATAAGATATTGTAGTCTACCAGACCACACTATGATACATTTTCTGATGCTGGTTCGTAAGTACTTCACACAACCAGTGACATAGATATATTTTAGTGGCATACCTAGCTTGATTCAAGAATAATACTTTATCCTAGGCCTGCATAATTAGAAAAGTTCATGACATCAAACTTGGCAAAAGAGTTTCCCACTAAAACGTTAATGCAAATACACCACATGAATAAATAAATTTAAAGGATTTTGCCCAAAAATCCTCGAAGAAAATACACTACGAATGACTAGTATTTGAATGCATAACTCAAACAAGATTATCATGCTGCAAATAGCATGCAAGTTTGTTAAATGATATATATTTCATAAAATTGTTAACTACTAATATCATCAATAGAATATAGGGATTAAGCTTTGGTTGCATATTTTTATTACCTTCGATTATATTAGTGGACTACTGATAATTATGAAAATTTGACGAGCATTAAAAGAGATGGTTGCAAAACCTAAAGGCAATAAGATATGCAGGGAAGAAAGATATTCTTTTAACTTAGGCTCCCTCTCTCAATCTCTTGAAAACTTTAAGGCCCTATTTTATTTAGGGAAGAAACTCCTTTTAACTTAGCTCCCACCTAGTTTCCAATAACGAACAAAAAAGGGAAAAGGAAAGCAACATGTTAACTATGTCCATATTCATCGAAATATTTTTTTATCCATCACCCACAACTTCTCTCTCGTGATCAGAACCCTATCTTCGTTTGAAGATAGAGATTATTGATTTTACTTCTAAGGACTAATGATTCTATCTCAATATTGTCAAGCAACTTCGAACATAGTTAATGACAAGAACTTTGTCTCTGATAGTGACCTACCCAATAGGCCACAACATTCAATCTCTCGACGAGCAAACTGTCCAAATTACATCCTTACTTCTTCATCTCATAGAACAGGAGCCAGCCATGAAGTAGATCATTAGTGCATCAATATGCATAGAAGGAGTTGCATTTGGATTTGGATAATAAAAAATATAGATATGAATGGTACTTATCTACACCATATGTGAATGCGACCAATTCTCAATCAAATAACTAGGAGAACAAAACTTGGACAATAATTGCTCGCGAACTAGTTTCCTAGATCTAATAGTCAAGAAACATGTTTAGCAACACAATTAAGGATTTGGATATTTTTGAGACTTGGTTCTTTTGATGCTAGTTTAGTCCCATATCAGTTATATATTGAATATATTTTGATATTTATATAGGGCTAAGGAATCTAAATAACAAGGTGTAGATAGCATTTTTGGTTAAGGTCCTGAGTTGTTACAATCAAATTAGGTATCAAAATTCAATTTTGATCATAAAAAGAGATACAATCATGAACTTTGAGATGAGTTGAGAGAAAGGAGAATATAGGATATAAATGGGGATCTAGCTATGTGTTGGCGGAGGCCTGAGGGGCCGAGTCAATGTTGGCAGAGGCTTGAAGGGCCGAGTTAATCCTGTCGCCTGCCAACGTGGATGCGCTGGAGGAGTAGGGTGGGTTATACCACTAGGAGGTCCCTGAACCCACTGGCGACGCCCTGTCGGAGTCCGGAGTCAGACGAGGCTTGGTCGGAGTCGACTCGTGGCGCTATAGGCCCCTGCGCTAGTTTAAAGAAATAAAATTGCGCCTTCACTAATACCTGCGGATTTTGGTGTAATGGTAGCGCTTGATCCTGATAATTGGTATCAGAGCCATAGGTCTCGAGTTCGAAACTCAGGCATCACGTTAGAAGGGGGGATTGTTGGCGGAGGCCTGAGGGGCCGAGTCAACGTTGGCGGAGGCCTAAATGGCCGAGTCAGTCCTACCGCCTGCCAACGTGGATGCGCTGGAGGAGTAGGGTGGGTTATACCACTAGGGGGTCCTTAAACCCACTGGCGAGGCCCTGTCGGAGTCCGGAATCGGGCGAGGCTTGGTCGGAGTCGACTCGTAGCGCTATGGGCTCCTGCGCTAGTTTAAGGAAATAAAGTTGCGCCTTCACTAACACCTGCAGATTTTGGTGTAATGGTAGCGCTTGATCCTGACACTATGTGAAGTCAAAGTGTATGCACCGGGGCAAACAAAGTTCTCTAATAAAGCTACAAAAGAGATAGGGATGTTTACAAGCAAGAGAACTTATGGCCTTATCTGCTATGCCTTAGGTAGGTATTTATAGAGGACCAAAGAATCCAAAAAATATCTTATAGCTAGCTTTTTTTGAGTGAGGTTCTGGGCTGCTACATACCTGCATTTGATATGGCCTTGCAAATCACATCAGATGAAAGGGATCTTTTAGGTCGCATAAAAGTTGACACAGAGTTGCACTATAGCATGGTAGAGCCACAACACTAAAGTAACACTTGCAAAGAGCTTCAAAATTCAATAATCTTTATTTTTGTTAAAAGAGAGAGTTACAGGGTTACTTACAATGCTCCAAGACCCATACAATGATGAGAACTCACCGAGTATCTCTAGAATTTAATTGATAATCAAATCACTTCACCTATAATAAATTCCTAATTTAGGATTGTTTTGGATGTAGAAAGTAGGTATGACAAGCTATGCGTCGGCGGATGGATTGAACAACCCCCAACTACTATAGGATCGATTCTAATTTGACTCGTACTCAAAATTGGGCATGAAGACAAGAATTCTTTGGGAAATGAGTTTGATAGCTTACTAATTGCCAATAAATTCTCGTCTGATACCTTTTATTCTGTCATCAAAATGGGCACCTGATATTCGCCAGGATGCTTTGTTACTATTCCTTTGGTATTGGCTTGGCGGAGCCCGTTCTAAATTGCATGATTGGTTGTACCTCTGCCGGGGCGGGCGGTTGTCCGGAATATGGTATACCGGTGCGATTTATTTAAGGATTTTTACCTTCTCATGGTGAGTAATTATTGCAGGAATTTTAGCACCACTGTATACCATATCCCAACTAATTTAACCCGGCACAACTTATTTCAGCCCCCAAACGCCGCTCCCATTTATTTTCTCCAGCCGCTGCTTCTCCTCTCCCTCTCCCTCCCTCTCCTACTCCCTGGCCGATAACTTCGTCGAGGAGAGTTCGAGGCCCGCCATTTCCCGATCTCAACGAAACTCATACGCCCAGTCGACCTTCGTTGCACGCCGAGATCGCAGGTAACGATTGATTCCCGCGATCGCCTCCCAATCCTCATCTTTTTCCATGCGTTTTTCAAGCACGGGCTGATGTTCATGTGATTCACCATCGGCTTTGGATTTCCCGAGATCTCTCGATTCCGACAGTTCTGCTTCTGTTGATCGATTGATGTATTGGTCTGGGGCCGTCTTATGTTTCTTTATGGATTCATTTTTCATCTGGGTGAGGGTAATAGATCTAGGGTTTGGCGATTTCGTTTCCTTATGTTTCTTGGCGTTATTTATCAAAAAAAGAAGCGTGATAGGATTCGAATTTGGACAGCTGATGGTAATTCGTTGGCAGTTCGACTTATGATTATTCTTAGAAGTTTGGTATTGGCTTGCTTCGACATGGCTTCTTGACGCAAATTTCTTTTCTTTGCTTGTTTTCTTTTCCTATAGCTGCTATCTAAGATATATGGATGAATGGGAAAACCAAATGATCTAGACGTCATTTGTTTATGAATGAGGATGATGGGTTCATAGGGCTTTCAATTTTCTGGACTGTAATCTAGAAACGAAGATTTAGAAATTCACATCTGTAACTTCAACAGAGTGCGATAGATTTTCTCTTTCTTTTCTTCCCCTCCTTGTGCGATCGTCTTTTCCAAGAGTGGCAGATGATCGTAATTATGATTACAAAAACTGTAGTAATGACTTACATATATTACCCTACTGATTTGTGAAGGTAAGGTCTAGCCTCGCTAGCCTAAGGAGTATTTCCTGATGCTTTTGAAATGATATATGATGGAAAGTGATGGCGGCATAGATTTTTGTTGACCGGAAACCTTGCAACTCTAATTGCATAATTTATCTTGTAATTTTTATTGTAGCTCATTATTTTTTCTCATCTTCTCTCACGTTGTTCTAGTAAATGGAAGAGTACCTTTGCTGTCATCTCTATACCCATTTGTACTTTTGAAGCTAATCGAAAATAGAAGATGCAAAGAAAGCAATGAAAACATAATATGTAAAAATAGAAGGTAATGTACAAAATTTCCCCAAGAAAAGAAATGGAAGTTCATTTAGCTTTTATTAGTTTCCTATCCATATCAACAAGTTATGTTAAATTCCCCTTATAACCATTAAATTGTGGATTGATGCCTTTCATAAGATAATTTTTAGAGCAAGTGTTAAGATGATTTGATTCTGAAAACCTTTATTAGGAGGAAAGGAATAAACATGAGTGTTATTCGACATGCAATGTGGCAATAAATTTGGAAAGTTAGGAACCTTAGATTTTTTTTCTTTGTTGAGGCATCGAGGATAACATATGGTTACCTTTGAAAAAGTTATTTCTTTAAAATTCTGTCCACTAGGCCAGGTAACTAACTAGAATGTTTGCTAATAAGATAAATTTGATCAGCATCAAGATGGTAGATAACATGCACATCAACAAGCAGTTGTCTACCTTTGCTCTAACAGTACTTATGCTTAAAAGATCTAAGGCTAGGCTACAAAATAAAAAAATTAAGAATTAAGTCTTGGAAGTTTATTAAATCAAGTTTTATTGGTAATGATACCTTTATTGGTACCTAACTGGCACAGTATTGGTATGGTCTTATTATGGGTACTGACACTCTATACGGGGTCATATTGAGTATCAGTTTCCCATTAGTATGGCTTGGTATGCACGATGCAGACCGACACATTGCGGTACTGAAAACCATCTTTTTTATAGACATTCATGATATCATAACCTAAAATCTAGTATCGAAACTTGGTCAGAAATCAAACTTTGCAAGCATCATCTAGGTGACATCTTTTTCTTCATCATCAAAGAAATTTTAATCAACCTGGTAAAAGAAATTTTAATCAACCTGGTACAAGTATTTTAATCCGCTCACATTATGGGAGAAGATATTCTAGTTGAACTTGCCTGTTCTTTGTGCGAGGATCTAATCTAGTAAGCCTAATCATCAACAATATAGCAGATCAGAATTCTTGGGGCTTTATGCTAAAGCTCCTTTCACTAAAGTTCAGCCCACCTATTTGAAGATTGGTCTATGATCTGAGCATAATCCTAGGTTTTTACATCCTTTCTTCGGCTCCTCATTCAACTATCCTGCCTTACCTTCTATGCTTCATTTTTCTTCTAACTATGCGTAGTGAGAGTTGTGTGGCTGAAACCATTTGGCAATCCTGATCAAAGAATGCTGCTCCTAGGGAGTGAACCTTGTGAATCTGAGACAGGACATCAAATTAATTGCTGGTACTATTGTTTACTGATGATGGAGCCTCAAGTTGAATAATTTTAGGGCCCAAAAACTTGTAGTTTGTAAATCAACTTCTTTTCAGTAAATAGTAAAACAAATCCTTCATCATTGAGAGACATTATGGTTAACTTTTGTCTTTTATTAGTATAGATTGTACTGCAATATCTCTCAAAGTTGGATTCAACAACTTGTTTTTGGGATATGAAATGGTTGACTAAAACCTGCAATATCTATGGACATTGGATTTGATAACTTGTTTTTGGGATGTGATATGGTTCGCTAAAACCACATTGTGTGGATATGGGTGCTTGAAATATTGCAGCAAATATTTAAGCACAACAATAGGTGGGAATATAGAAAGGCCAGTACAAGCCGCAACCAAGGTGCCTACATTGGATTGCCTATGCGGGTGCCTAAGGGCTACCTTTGTCTTAGCTGGGCTCCTCATTCACTATTATCAACCCCTTCCCTTTTGGGCAGGGATATATAATGCCACGTTAATTGGTTTATTGGATGCATTAATTTTTTGATAATTTTTCAAGTCAAAAGAATTTATTCCAATAGAGAAAGAAGTTGAGTCCATTTATAAGATGTGCTCATAGATACTAATTAATGCTTTAACCTGTTATGTTTTAAGAAGCTTCAAATTCTTTAAATTACTTAACAGGAAAATCATTAAGTAAAGCATAAGTACTTAAATAAAGATTTTATTATTTCATAACTTAGGTAGTTGACAATCTTGTGAATTGGGGCTTGCCCTAGAGGTCAGACCCTTCTGCTTAGCAATCATAGGTTCTAGGTTGAAGTCTTGGGTTGTGCGTCCCTAAGCATGTGGACCTAGGTAATTATAGTGCAAATGAGTCTCCCTCCTTTCTTCTTTAGAAAAGAAAAGGGCAACCTCACATTAATCAATATGTTGTTCTTTGATGTGCATTTTATGAACTATATATGACTATATACGAAAACATGACTTTTATTAATTTTTAAGATTTTTTTACTCAAGCACTCATCTAACCATCTAATTTCCTTCTTACGCCTTTGAAGGGGTCAATGCCTAGGACTGCCTAACTGATTTGACAACCTTGGAATATATTAGGTTGTGTTTAGATGCAGAATAAAATTTGGACGGATAAGGACAAGTTATACCGTTTTACCATAGATTGTAGAGGGATAAGGCATATTCCACCAAATAGGGGATTTTGGTGTTTGGTTGAAAGCATAAGTTGAGAGAGAACAAAATGCATTAAATTTCATGAAAGATTTGGATTTTATTACAAACACAAGAGCGAATAAGGGCAAAATGGCAATTAGGGAGAATAAGATTCTCCTATTTAGGTGGACAAACAACTTCCCCTCCACATGTAATTTTCTATATTGTCTAACTAACATTTGCTGAACCGGTACTAGGCTCGTACCGGTTGGTGACCGATTTGGTATGGTATGGGTTCATATCATGCTGTTCTGGGGCGTATCAAAACAAGGAGGGAGGTGGAGAGGAAGAAGGGGAGAGGGAGAGGGAGGGAGGAAGGAGAGGGGGGGTAGAGAGGGGGTGGGGGAATCTTATCGGCGTGGACTTCACAACGTCGAAGCAGCAAAGGAAGAAGTGGGGGCGCCAGCTCCTAGAGGTGGAGATGGAGGGAGGGGGGTGGGATCAGGTAAGGAGGAGGCCTGCTTGGTGTGGCCTTGGCGGAAGTAGCAGACGAGGGATCTGACTATGGGGAGCTTGGCAGTGGGGCTGGTGCAGGTGTCAATGTGGAAGATGAAGAGGATTAGGGTTTCCATCTGAGGCTAGGGTTCTTGAAGGGGCGGAGATAAACGAGGATGAGGACCATATGTTCTATGGCACGTTGATCGAGCAAGAGGAGACGTCAATGCGGAAGAGGAAGGCCATCATCAATGCTGGCCGACTGTGGACCTTGAGTGAGGGAAGAGAGAGAGCCTCAAAGGCTCTTGAATCGTTAAATCACGCAGAGGGGAGGATTATTATAACCAAATTGAAAACACTTTTTGAATATTCCAACTTAGCATCGGTTCGGTTCGGTACAGGTTGAACCACCCGTTTCGGCAATCTTTGCTATCTGACAAAGTGTTTATTTCTTGTCAGAGGATAAGCAATTGCTCCCCCCCTCTCTCCCCCCAAAAAAGGCCGTTTGGATGGAATAGGGCTGACTTACTTCTTATTGTGTTAGACAACGAGGTATACTAAACCTTCATTATTGGTATAATGTAACAAATCAGCATGTTCAAGTATATTCCCAAGACTGTCATAATATGATCACAACGACTGTCATAAACCTGTCATTATTAACCCAAGCACATGAAATTTGACGGGATGAGCTATACACACATTTTTGATTACTTTATTTCAATAATTTTGTCATTTCTCAATGGCAGGCCCATCCCCTCAATGGCAAGCTTAGACTGCTTCTGAATTTTGCAATTCATGCATGGCAATCACCGTCTTGTTTTTTAGGTCCTGGGACACTAATGCACAGTCATGCAAATCAGAGTTTCTAGCCCCTGAGAACTCATGATGCTATCTTAGATTACCATCCCTGCAACAAGTAAATGAGTTGGTGCTATCAAATTAACATGTCTTATTTGCTCAATTTTGCCTAGATTTGTGCTATGAAGTAAGAATCTCTTGTTTTGACACTTGTATCAGTTTCAGAGCGGCAATATTAATCAACTGTTACATCCAGATTCTAAACTTGTCAATGTCTGCTCCTATTTATCCAGGTGGTTTTGAAAGAACAGTTGCTTCAGTTCTTAGTTTAAGATAAGATGGTGAAGCTGACAATGATAGCACGCGTTACTGATGGGCTTCCATTAGCAGAAGGGTTGGATGATGGCCGTGATCAGAAAGATGTTGAATTCTACAAACAGCAAGCAAAGCTTTTGTTTAAGAACCTGTCTAAAGGACAGCATGAGGCTTCAAGAATGTCAATTGAGACTGGTCCTTACTTTTTTCAGTATCCTCTGATGTGTGCATTTCATTGTTTTACACCATCTAATGGATATGTACACTATTTATGGATGATAGTACTAAATTTTCTGTTTGTGTGATTGGATCCTGTTGATTTGCAACTTGTTTAAAATTGAAGTCATTTCCTTTTGGAGTGTTGTTATTGGTTGAATTATGTTTTCTGTTATCCTAAGAAACATGTTTCCATTGTAATTTTAGCTTCTTTCAAATTTCTAAATTTTTTAGCGAAAAGATAAGTTCTTTCTGATTGCTAAATTTTCTACCCCAAAGACTTACGTGAGTTGGGAATCAGACACTCTTCATGTATTTTTTTCTTTTTGAATGAGTATATTACTTGAGATGGAAAGATAGCATTATGAGAACCTTTGATCCTTTTCAATATCTTCATGCCTGTAGAAGTTCTATGGCACATCGAAAAAGCTTTGCCGTAAGAAGTGCTGGACCTTTAGTATATTCCTCATGAATGGTACTGCTAACTTCAGTTTTCTATTCGAACTGCTGAGCAGCCTGATTGATTTATACTCAATATGATGGTTATATATCACTTGTTTTTGCCACATAATGTTATGTCATGTTTCACTGTTACCTTGACTACCTGCACAGCTATATCATTGAAGGTCGTGTTTGTTATTTGACAATGTGCGATCGTTCTTACCCCAAAAAACTTGCTTTTCAATACCTAGAAGACCTCAAAAACGAGTTTGAGAGAGTCAATGGGAATCAAATTGAAACAGCAGCAAGGCCGTATGCTTTTATCAAGTTTGGTATGTTCTGTTCATTTGCACTCACCCGTTGTTCGTTCGCATGTTTAATTTTTCATTATTTCAGCTGCTTTATTGTTTCTTTATATTTTTCTATGAAGATACATTCATACAGAAGACCAAGAAATTGTACTTGGATACTCGTACCCAGCGTAACCTTGCAAAGCTGAATGATGAACTTTATGAGGTCCACCAAATAATGACTCGCAATGTTCAAGAAGTACTTGGTGTTGGTGAAAAACTTGATCGTGAGTTTGAAATCCTTTTGTTTCTTTATTGCTCTACATATAGTCATTTTGTTAAATTAGTGAGTTTTAGTTGGTCATAAGTAAATGTGCAATAGGATTTAAACATATTATCCATGGGCGGATGTGGCATTGCATTCGTAACATACCATGCATGTATATTATCCATTGACGGATGTGGCATTGCATTCATAACATACTATACATTTTTTCTTTTTAAACTGATTCATTTCTTGACACTTTCTGCTTCTATACAGTATATCTATCGGCAATCTCACAGTAAGGCAATTTATTTAAGCTAAGCAATTTATGTAAGCTATTTACTATATTGTTTTTCAAGAGAAGATCAAAGTTTTAACTTGCATTCTAGATCTGAGTATACTTCTTTGGTTGCTTGATCACAAGAAAAACCTCATATATTAATCTTTCAAAGAAAATCAAAACATTACAGCCAGCAAGTTCCATAATTCTTGTATTTCTTATCACTTTTGACATTGTAAGATTTCTCAACTCCTTATACGGGATATCCTGATAACTCGATTTGGTTCTTATGAAAATAAATTACTTTTTTTTCCCTTACCACTTTTGACACTGTAAGATTTGTCAGCTATTTATGTAAGATATCCTAACAACTTGCTTTACATAAATTGAAATAGTTTTTTGTAGACCTTACAGAAATACTTTTTAGGGGTGTATTTGGTGTTACTTTGTTCATGTAACAAACTAATTCTACGTACACATCCATGGAATTATTTAAGAGACCACCTCTTAGAAATATACATGTTTTAGTAACACTTTTTTCTCTGGGTCATGTTTATTGGATTTTTTTTTTTTTTTTTTTTTTTGCAAAATGAGTTAGCGGGAGGGTTTAAGGTTACTCTAGACCTGCTTTAGATGATATTTATGGGGTTCAAACTTGAATCAGAACTCAATCTAGGCACATGATCATGATTTGGCTGGTTCAACTGGACTTGGTGTTGGTTGAGTTGGTATTTTGCGTATCTAGCTTAGACTTTGGAGCAATTTTGATTAGTTATAGTTGGTTTTTGAGAGCTCTGATTCATATTTTGATAAACCTAAATGTAGTTCCTCTGATTCATGGAATTATTTAAGAGACCACCTCTTAGAAATATACATGTTTTAGTAACATTTTTTTCTCTGGGTCATGTTTATTGGATTTTTTTTTTTTTTTTTTTTTGCAAAATGAGTTAGCGGGAGGGTTTAAGGTTACTCTAGACCTGCTTTAGATGATATTTATGGGGTTCAAACTTGAATCAGAACTCAATCTATGCACATGATCATGATTTGGCTGGTTCAACTGGACTTGGTGTTGGTTGAGTTGGTATTTTGTGTATCTAGCTTAGACTTTGGAGCAATTTTGATTAGTTATAGTTGGTTTTTGATAGCTCTGATTCATATTTTGATAAACCTAAATGTAGTTCCTGTTGTTTTTGAGTTGAATCTGAGTCAATCAGGGCCTCCTGCACCCTTGCGCCTCATCTTATTAACAATAAAAATGAAACAGTTTTTGTAGCTTCTCCCAAAGCCATTAATTAATTGCATAATTTCTTATGTAAACTTGCCTTTTGCTTTGAAATTCATAAAAAATCAATAGTTCTAATTATGCCATACGCACCTGACATATATGTGTACACCTTTACTTTGGATTCTAAAGTAAACGTGAACAAGGTCTACTTTGTCATGACACCAAACTCGAACTTGAGCTTTTAGTACTCCAAAACAGCGCTTGATAACATTGTGCAAATATGAGCTGTAGTTAAACAGCTCCTCCCTTTTAGTAGGATTCTGTGATGGCCTCCTATAGTATGATAGTATCTTAGATGATACTTCTCTCCGTGATATGGTGAGGAAATCTCACATGTTAGTGTACCCTGAAATCAGGATAATAGTTTTCTATTTCAAAAACATGATTCACTTAATTACATTATTTATTCAAGTCATTAAAATAGAAATAATATAAGATAATATTGAATTACCTTTAGGGGGTTAAGGAAATTTAGCCATGCATTTTCCATTTTAGAATACCCTTAGCATATTATTGTTATTTTTTCAGAAAGCAGAAACTCTTTATTTCTTAAGTTTCAGAGAGGGTTGACTTAATATATAGTAAACATTAAGCATTTTTTGTTAATATCTATTAACGATTTGTCCATGCAGAGGTCAGTGAACTGTCAACCCGGCTGACATCTGAATCTCGCATCTATGCAGACAAGGCAAGAGATCTAAATCGGCAGGTAAAATTAACATGATTATACATCTACATCTCTATCTACCGTGAATTTATATATATTCTAGTATTTTGTGCGAAGTACTTGGGCTATATCATTGTGTTTAAGGTTTATCAAACTAAATTAGTTCAAAATACCGTGATGGTAGAACAACTTTCAAATATTCACACCAACAACAACCATTCTCCCCTTCCCCGATCCACCCGAAAATTGAAAAAAAGGGTGCTCCCTCAACCAAATGATGACACTTCTCATATATCTCATTAAACTCAGATAGCATTCCACTCCAAAAGAGAGCCAAGATTCACCATAAACCATTACCAACCTGTCACTGACATGATTGATTTTCAGTTTTCCAATCCACCAAAGCATGCCACCACTATTGGAAAAGCTAGAATTTGAGAAGTCTTCACCACTAGCTAATTGATTCTCTCTGTTAAACAAACACAACTTATTTTAACAACAACGAGTGAGAAGTAATAATTGGTTAATTTGAAAGGACATCTTGGGGAAAATTACATATTTACATAAACATATTTAATATTAATAAGCATGAAGTTTCTTCATACATTCTTGAGCAAAGAAGTATTAAATAAATGTTACATGAATTAAAAGTCTATTTCTGGAAGTCAAGACTGGAGATAGAAAATTCTCTAAGCGATAAATTTTGTGTTCATTGTGAAATCTTTATGCTTGGAGTGTGGACTATTAGGGTCTGGAATCCTACGCTCCAATAATTCAAAAGAATATGTAGAATTATTGGTGATCACATTGGCCTTTAGATACACGAACTTTGATTCTCCCAAATAACTCTATGCCGAAATGATTGATGGATGCTCTGAAGAACCACAAAAGGGGCTTATTGTAATTTTACAAAATTCTTCCATCGAGTCTTGAAGCAAATATATGTGCCCTTATGTTTTTAAATCAAAAGTTTTGATGAACACAGGAAAAATTTCTTCCTTTGAGACTTTGGACTATATCACTGAAAAAGAAAAGACTCTAATCTGAGCTGGAATCCTAGAACACTGTTTTCTGTAATATGCAGTCTGATCAAGGGGAGAGATTAAATTGCAATATGATAATATTTTTGAATTCAGATCAAATTTGTCTATTTGGAACTGCATCTCAGTTCTGAGAGCGAATTATACCTCCTTTTCAGTAGTTCTAGAATATGTTTAACTTTTGAGAATTTCTAGAAGAAAACAATCTAAGAATTATTGCATGTTATTTTTGGATGTTTGAATATACTCTTAGAATTTGTGGATTGAACTAAATATCATGTTAACAGTTTGCCTTTAATTACTTTATGATTTATATTGCTGTCCCATGTCATTAGTTTATGATTGAGTTTGCTATTTAGTCACTTAGGCATCCTAAAGTTCTTATTTATGTAGAGCTCCTTCAGTTCAAATAAAGTCTGTAACATAGCCCAAGGACCCCCAAATAAAATATGATTTACATAGTTTATGCTGTGCATACAAGGCTTGACTGCCTACATGATGAGGTACTAATATGCTGTGCATACAAGGCTTGACCGCCTACATGATGAGGTCCTCTGTGCCCTAATTAAGATGTTCAAAATTGAGTATATGGGAAATTTCCAGAAGAAACCATTTCACTCTTAAGATAGAGAGGTGGACATTTTGATGCTGATCTACAAGATTATCCTTGCCAACCAACAAGTCTTGTCCTACCAATATGGGGTTAGGTTTTAGGATGGATGTGGACAGATGAAGTTTAGGGATGCAAAACATCTTATATCTAATCAATCATTCCGTGTGTCAGGGACAAACAGAAGTCTAGGAAAGAATGAGAGTGAGAACAAGATGTAATATATATCGGTGTTTGATTGCATACTTCTCTTTTCTCTATCCAAAGTACATGGAGAATGAGAACCTGCAAGGGAGTTGGAGTATTATCTGGAAAAATATTTGTTATCTTAATTTAGTGATTTGTGATTCAAAGATGCAGCAGGCTTATGTGATTTCCACTTATCAGTGGCTTTGATTGACCAAACTGTGGCATGATCCTGGGGCAATTCATTTAATGAAGTTTTCCAATTTTTCTTTGCTTGTTCATCTTATCAATGCCTTTTAGTGTTAAAAGTTCCTATGATGTCAGGAATCAGGATTTGAAGTGTTAGAAGTTACATATTCCACTATATCTGCAGTCTCTTTTTTGGCCTGTTCAAAAGTATGCTGGACATTACTTTGTGCTGCGAGAAATCAGGTTGAATGTAGTACATCTGAGGCTGAAGGATGTTTGGTTGGTCTTCAAAAACTTGAGTAGCTTATATGTTGTGATCCTAAGGATTCTATGCATAGAAAGATCTTTTTCCTAAGTGGACTCTGAGAGACTATAGCTTTATGTCACAGTAAACATAAGACAGCTAATAGAGAGTTCACCATATTATACAAATGGAACTAAGATATAATTACTGTGGTTCAGCTTTTGATGCCAAGTTCATAGTGATTTTGCCTCTAGTATCTGTTAGCTTTTAATTGAAAGAACGGAAGTGAAAAATTTGTCGAGTTACAAGTTCAATCAGACAGCAATGGACCAATGGGTGACCTAGAACTGAGACGAGATTGCAAATTGATGTTACTATAAGTTTGCTGCTATGTATTGTGCAAATATTCGGATGACACAAAAAGCTTCCAAGTCAAAGTCAGATGTAGAGTAACAGATTATTAGTAAAAATGTTAGACACTGCAATCGGGTATCAACAAATAGTGTTGTTATAATCAATATTTTTCTGCTCCATCTGTCTTAAGCAAATTAATTCAGAATTACCTGAATATTGCCCACAAGCCTACTAGTGTATTAGAAGACTCTCCTAGGAGAGGGTCTAAGGAGTTCTCAGGAGAAACCTTATGCATGCAACCTTCTAGCATCCGTTCCTTGATTTAATTCTAAAGTGCTTCGTACTTATGGTACTCATTGGAACCCTGTTGCTTCTTATGCGGCAACCCCGGTATTTACCTAGTTGTATGCATGCCAGTGTAGGTGATAGGATTCTCTTTTTTCTTTTCTTTTATTTTTTCGATAAGTTTTGGATGGAAACTTGATTCTCCTCATGCACACGCAGAACATTGTTGGCCATTGAGTATTGTTATCATTTTCGGTAGTGATAGAATCGCATTGCTTCAATACATAATGGGTTGTTGGCACGTCCATTGATTGCTATGCATACACTTCTCCAATTTGTTTCTTTTCCCCAATAGGCATCATGTCTTCATTTTTGAAGATAATAATTTGTAAGTATTCTTCTAAACGAAGTATTTATAGTTATTTTATTATCAATATTATCATCTATTTAACATGCATTATGTAGAATAGCAGTGACGCATGGGTTGGTAGCAAGGGACCAGATAGGCATAAGCATGCTATGTGCTTATATCTTCTCCTTTTTTTCTCTGTTTTTTCTCTCACTAGTGATAAATCTATAGCTGATCTGGGATCGTGATTCATGCACCAGGCTTTGATTCGGAAGTGGGCTCCAGTTGCTGTTGTGCTTGGAGTTGTCATGCTTCTTTTTTGGGTCAGAAAGAAGATATGGTGATTCCATGTATTGAAAGAGTCAATTGTGATTTTTGTTCATCATATACAAATGTATACATTGCCAGCTTGATTATACCAATGTTTAGATGTTATTTTGCAAGAACCGCTAGACAAGAAACACACCTGGGTGCTATTCTTTTCACCTGCCATTAGAGTAGAAAGGAAACAAATCGGATGATGTGATTAAGCGCTGCATATATTAGTAGAGAGAGTACTAGTTATTCAAATGACATGTTTTTCCAGAAAAATTAAAGATAATTGCTTGTGGTCTTCCTTTATGAAGGCAGCCTCCTCCATATAAACTGATGAGGAAAGGCTTAACCTTATGAATAGCACCAGGATTTAATTGTCCTGGTTATATGATTGAAGAACCTTGATGAACGTAAAGCTATCATGAAGCATGGGCCACAAGAGGGTCTGTATGAACTCTAAGCTCATGTAATTGTCAAATTTTTGTTAGTTGGCTGTCTGTTCATTGCTCGAATCTGCTTATGTTTAGAATATTTATCAATGATTATCAGTTTTAATGATGAGTTCGTCTATGTCATCAAATATTAATCTTTGATGATGAAAAATGTTATATTGTAACTGAAATTTTCAATTTCTTGTGACAAACTATTGATGCTAAATGTTTTGCTTTTGGTGATCAATATATTTTTATTACCAGAAGTATATATTCAGTGATAAGACATGTTTCATCAGCATATACATTTAGCGATGTACTTTCCATGATGAATGTTCTGATGATTTCTTTTGTCACTAAAGATTTCTGATGATTAAATTATTTGTTTGTAACTATTTTTATCATGGTGCATAGTCTTTCCTGTTGTAGTCAGTTATACAATGATGAAATCTTTCATCTTATTGCTTTAGTTTTACTTGGTAATTTTCTATCAAGTGATTTAAAGTATTTAAAGTTTCTTAAGAAAGAACAGGTCAAAGCATCGGTTATTATCTACTAGAACATATTATAAATAGACTCAGCTTCTTTCTCTTGGGGAATATATGCCTTAAAGAAAAAAATTGGTTAATGTTCAATAAATCAATGAACAAGGCAAGAGAGAGAGAGGGAGACACAGCAGCCCCTATGTATCTCCCTAGGCACTAGTTGGGTGCTCGGGCAGCCACGTTGCCTTGGTGGGTACCAACCAATATCCCGCTTCTAATGGTGCAGTCTCCTCAGTCTTTTTCACCCCCTCTTTCACAATTTGCATGATCTACAGAATGAGGCTCCAGGAGTGCTCAGTGGTCTAGTATGTATCGAATCTAGTCGACGGCAGCTTAGTGTCAGTTCTATATTGGCTAATAAAAGAGGTATTTCAGAGGTTTACTAGTCTAAGCCTGTTCTTTTTTCAACAACTTTTAAGTTTTTAAATTGTGAGTTCATGACAAGTAATATTAGAGTCAGGTTTATTGTGCATTATCACTTTATAAAGGTTCCTGATTGAGCGATCCTTTGATTGAGTAAGACTTGGGTGGGTGGATCCTTCTTTCTTGAGGAGGAGCCAACAGGCCGTGAGATTGGATGGTAAAGATTGTCGGAGTCCCATGTCGACTAATAAACAAAGATACGATATGGGTTTATTAGCCTGAATCAGTATTTATCAGCATTTTTTTAACAGTTTAAGCTTTTGAGTTGTGAGTTCAGGACACTAGGAGGCCTGGGTGTAAATCGAGAGCCTGTGATGGAATTAGAGAGCGAGGCAGAGTGAAGGGGAGCAAGGGAGAGTTCATGGGGAACCGACGATTCTGATAGTTTAGACTGTTCTTTATTGGATTGGTGTTCTAATAATATAGATAGAATAGAGTGGTTAGGAGAGAGAATCAATGTTCTGTAGTAGGCTCAGTTCATCAGGTCTACCACTGCAGGGCCTAATCATAGTCAAAATCTGAATTCAGTTCTAGCTATTTCCGCATCTCCTAATCAACTTGAACAACAAATACCTATCCCCTTCACCCCTTTTGGCATTATTAATGGAATATCCTCAACCATTTTACAAAAAATGGAGAGATCTAGACCGATGGGCTGCACATTTGGCTGGAGAAGAGCCAAAAGGAGCGAATCTAGCTGGCGAGCAAGTGGAAGAGAAGAAAGAGAAAGAGATCAAGGGGGATAACAAAGTTTCAGTTGATCTGACCTATAAATTTTCTCATGTCTTGGATTTGGGATGATCCTAATCAACCGAAACTTCCCCGGGTCAAAAGTATTTCTGGATCAAACAAGCCCCAAAGGTGTTGGCGTTGTCAAATTTGTGCCGTAACATTAGAGATATAGCATGAATTTAGCGAAAATGTGCCATCTCCGTTCCAACAAGTTGAATTCAATTTTCTGCAACTTGCCCTCTGTCTTTTTTTAATGGTTATTTTTCTTAGGAAATAGAAGGAACAGTTTGGTATGTCTTCACGTTTTGAATTTTGATGCCCGTGGTTGACTTACATGGCAATCTCTTATTAGGCGGACTCGGTCGACTGCATGCCGCTTAGTCCGGCGAACCCGTACCTTTCCAAGTGTTTATAAATCGTTCTTTTCGAGGGCTTATGGTAACGAGGGAGGTTTCCCATACCATGCATACCAGTCTACCACACAGTAGCATCGTGTGTGAATATTGATGCCCATGCTTTCTCCTGGATAATATGCCACATGACTCCTCCATGTGGTCGAAGCACATTGAACCATTCGCGCCAGCTTCGTCATGCATGTTAGTCTACTACACGATAACTTCTCGTGTATGCTGATGCTGCATATCACCACTTTAGTCCAGCGCCAGAATACCAAACTCTCTGCATGACTTGTTTCATTCTGGCACGTCTATTGATGCGCGGTCTTCGCCAGTATCACGAGATCAGAGTCGTTGAAATCGTCCAAGTGTTTAAAGATTGTCTGTTCTCGAGGACTTCTTATGGTAACGAGGTGTGTTTTTATGTACGAAAAAAAAGAGAAGACGAGGTGTGTTTTTTTTTGTCGTTGTCTGCTAGGCTTTATAGTTCGGGCTTCCACCTCTCGTCTCACACTAGCTTTTCAAGGCTGCTAGGGCACGCGTCTCACCTCCTGCCCCGTCGTTGCCATCGCTAAGCCACCGACTCCGGCGAGGTATGGCCGGACGCCACCACCTCCTCTCTCTCTCTCTCTCTCTCTCTCTATCTCTATCTCTCTCTATGTCTCCCCCCTTCCCTCCCTACAATGGCCGTCGTCACCCAACCATCCCCACCACTGCCCTCCTCATCTTCTTCCCCCTCTCCTTCTCATCAAGGATCTCTTCTTTTCTTTCTCTACCATTTCCACCACTAGTTACATTAAAGAATGGCTAATGGTGTGGTTTGCTCCATGGAAGTAGTTTGCTTAATGACTCTAAATCCGAAAGGGTTAAATTTTGTTCCCTTCACGCACAAAAGGAGGGATTTTTTTTTCTTCCGTTTTTTTGTTTCCATCAGAAAGTAAAATGCGAGCCATGTATATATGGAGTTTATTTGCAATATAGTTCTGTTCTAAGTTTGAACTATTCCCGGCAATTGAAACGTTGTGACCAGTCCAAACTTAAGTATATTTGATATGTATCCACTGCTGCGGGTTATATGTAATATATCGATAACTTCCGAACTTTGAACTAGCCCAGGCACGGCGATTGTGGGGATTAGCTCAGACTTAATGTAGAAGGAAAAAAAAATTATATGCAACATCTCACTTTAAGAGGGCTTGTCATGCCCTAAATTCTTGCTCGAGTTCGAACCAGTCTCGGCATACACGTCGTTCGCCGGAAATAGTTCAAATTGCCGGTCATTTGGTACATATTTTCATGGAAGGTCCACGATATTATTATATATTTCAATGAGAAACGGATCCCTTGTCCTCCCTCTCATGGTCTCTCCTCTCAAACTTCAGTTTCTGTGTATGTTCCCAATACGATCTCTTGTTAGTTAGTTCTATAACGTGCACTCACTACCAGTGATAATTAAACTAGAATGGCTGGCTCGGGTACTGGCGGAGACCACGCAAATTATGGTGGCTCAACTGATGGGAACCCGGCGGCGGCGGCGGCGGCGGCGGCCGCAGGCCAGTGTGCAGTACGGGAGCAGGACAGGTTCATGCCAATTGCCAACGTGATCCGTATCATGCGGAAGGTGCTGCCAACCCATGCCAAGATCTCTGATGATGCCAAGGAGACGATCCAGGAATGCGTGTCGGAGTACATCAGCTTCATCACCAGCGAGGCCAACGAGCGGTGCCAGCGGGAGCAGCGCAAGACCATCACCGCGGAGGATGTCCTCTGGGCCATGAGCAAGCTCGGCTTCGACGACTACATCGAGCCTCTCAGCCTCTACCTCCAGCGCTACCGTGAGCTCGAAGGCGACCACCGCGGCTCCATCCGTGGGGAGCCCTTGCCTATCATCAAACATCGCAGCCCCAACCCATCCGCCGATGTCGTCGGGGCCCCGCCACTCTTTGCGCCGCCGCCGCCGCCGCCACCTCCGAGCTTTGTTGTCCCACCACCTTCTGGCCCCCCTCACCTCAACCATCTCTATGGTGACGGTGCAGGCGGCTATTACTATGGGATGTATGGTGGCGGAGATGGGTCAGGGGCAAGCACATCCCAGCAGGATCCACCGATGCCTGGCTTCAACCATTCCTATGCTCCCTACAAGCAGTAAAACTAGCTAGTATATACGTCCCGGAATGTAACGGTAGCATGTAGGAGGCATCTAAGCGGAGGGAGGGATGAATTGGTCTTGGTCCCAGAAAAGAGAAGGTTGGATGAGCTCGGATTTGATGATGTACTTGGAGTGGAGAAAGGTGTACGTGGTTCTTGGCGTTTGGTTGTGAAGGGATAGGGAGGCTAGTAATTAGTAGGGAGTGTGGCATTGTTCTTTTATCAAGGGTTATGAGTGGAGAATGTTAAGTTTCGACTTCGGTAATAAACCAGCATCTCGAAGTACTTGCAGCATAAGTTGTTGCGAGGAACAAAGATGGCATGTGTGCTTGCGAGTCCTTTGTCTGATCTCTTCTTAATCGGTTATCTGTTCTGGTCACTTAAGCGAAAGTGGCTTTTTCTTTTTGGCTTATTGTGCTCTGCAAATATAAAAAACTTGATACGTGTTTTGCATTGTAGAGAATGGCTATGATCCCCCAATCTCTTTTTTTTTTTTTTTGTTTGTTTTTTTTTTCTAAGAAAAGTTCAGTAAGTCGATGGAGAAATATTGAGTTAAGGGAGACGCCTGCGTTTCCTAGTCTTACTTACAGACACACCATGCTTCTCTTACTTTTATTTTATTTTCAATTGACTGTCTTTCTCAACTTATCACGCATTGTCGCCTTATCACACTTGATATTCCAACTAATTGCCTTTCTCGCAAACAGCATCTAAGCACAAGTGTGATAATTGAATGCGGACAGACCTATTTCTTTAACAAAAAAAAAAATCTAACACTGAATTTTCTCACTGGCTATCAGGCAGATGGTATCTGAGTGTGCTGGAAAATCAACCAACAAGCAAAATCATAATCCACAGCCAGCCTTAATATATTTATGTCGCCTATGCACCATTACATTAATATTTATTTGCATAAGTTTTAAACTTATACATGGCTGTTTTTGATGAGACTGATCTTTTGCTCATTCCTGTTTTTTTTCAGAAAATGCAAAAGATCTTAACTTATGGAATTCATTAAGATCATGATTCTGTTATATTGAAACATAAAAAACTGAACATGGGTCAACAACAACAATAAGGGAAGAAAGTAAGTAATCAGGGGAGAGAGAAAGTAGAGTTGCAAACCAAGAACAGGCAGAGAGATGAATTTAAAACAGATTTAGTAAAGATTCTAGCTATTATTCTCGTTTTGTTTAATTTAAATCATAGTCATTTTTGAGAAATTACAAGTTTCTTTGGATACATTCTTACATTAAATTTATAAATGATAAGAGCATATAAGAGGAAAAGAACTTTTTACACTTTAGGGGAAGAGAAATCGGAAGTGGAAATACATGTGGCACCACTGCAAGCCACCACAACTCATGCAACAAATCTCAAATATGGAAATCAAAAATAATGTTGATAGAGTATGCATTGTGAATGCAATAAAGGTTATGCACAAAGATTTCAATGCACTGCTTAACTTCAAATTCAGACAAATCTAACGGTACCTCTCTATCAAACTTACAATCTTATGCAACATGCTACAAAGTCGCCGTATTTCTTTTCACTGCATTTCCAATCTAGTACTTGTTATGGAGCCTGCTCAACTGATAATATTATCACACCACATGGACAAACTAGAATTTGTAATTTTGGAAAAGTAATTAACTATTATCTTTTACAGTTGTTAGCTACCATTATATGATGATAATAATTTAGTTTCCTCCTCCATCTCAAACAAATTCCTGTCAATTTTTTTTGAAAACATGCAACATAGCTATTAAATATTATATAAAGTGACAGCAAAAAGTCAATAATACATTTTTGAGAAAAAAGTGAGATAATATCTTTGATATATTGAATTTATTGATACATGCTATTATGACAATAAATAGAGAACTTAGAAAATGTCATCAAATCAAGATGTATAATGATCATAAGTTTTACATGATATTCTTAGAAGGGCATTCATACAGTATGAAGCTAAAGATTTTACATGATATGATAATTTCTGATAATAAGACTTCAGGATTACTCCAAAAGTATTGATTAAAATGCTTCACATAATCTTAGGAAAGTATATTTGTCTATACCCAATGTGTGCACACGTGGTCACGCATGCGGGCACATGTCCATGCGTGTGCATGTGTGGGAGAAAAATAGAGGTTTTCATGATGCAAAATAGGATATGGCATATTCAATGCATGTGAGAGGAAGTCCCAATACCTATGATTTAGTTAGGAAATGATGTAAAGTATGGAGGGAAAACACCTGTAGAAAGGAGTATATTCTTTCTTTTTGTTTAAACTAGAGTTTCACATGTGTATTGCACATGAGAGCTATCACGGATAGGGCTGTTAATGAGCCGAGCTGCTCGGGCTCGGCTCGGGCTTGGCTCGGTAAAAGCCCGGCTCGGGCTTGGCTCGTTAGTCAAACGAGCCCGAGCCCGAGCCCAATATGAGGCTCGTTTACACCCGAGCCCGAGCCCGAGCAGCTCACGAGCCCAAACGAGCTCTAGTCTCCCACTGAAAAATTTTATTTCAGCACTATAATTCATAAAAATCTGACCACATAGAGAAAAATAGCCTGTTATCAAGTCCGAGCCCGAGCTCGAGTCCGATTACGAGCCCGAGCTCGAGCTCGTTCTGGAGCTTGTAATTGAAACGAGCTTTACGAGCTCAAGCCCGAGCCTTTGCTTTGCCAAGCGAGCCCGAGCTCGAGCCCAATATAGAGCTCGTTACCGAGCTCGAGCCCGAACCCGAGCCCGAGCTTCTGTGAAACGAGCCGAGCCGAGCTCTCCCAGGCTCGGGCTCGGCTCGGCTCGTGAACAGCCCTAATCACGGATATAAATAATCTAATATATTATATTTTATAAAGTATTATCTTATTCAATAGATAATATTGATACATTATATTTTGAATATATAGTTTATGCTAATAAATTTAACATGTAGGAATATATTTTTTCCACCATTACTCAAGCACATAGTCAACTTTAGTGGTAACCTCGCAGAACATGATTTTATTCCATTTTCTAAAAATTCAACATCAATTAATTAGAACTAAAAATACCAAGTCCAAGTGAGTTACGAAAATGGACGGGAATGGAAGATGATATCTATTCTGACCTTCCATCCTTGTAATCCAAATCTAGCCTTAAATTAAAAACCCTACAGTCCAAATTCCGACCTTCCATTCTTGTCTTCATGTATCTACTCCATCTGTGTAATGCGTGTTAAGCCCTCCATGCCACTCTAATGACTTTCATATTGAATATATAAATTCATGTAGTTAAGCTTTTATACATCGGGAGAGGAACAAGTGAAGTGCTTCAAAATTAAAGTACGTATACCAAAATTTATTAGAAGAACAAAAATAAATAAATAAACAAATGAACTTACACACATATATTTAGCTTCCATTTCCAAGCCTAGGGCTAACCCTTTTCACTTTTGGCAGTATCAACTGAGGTTGCTTTGCGAACATGACTATTTTCACTTTTTCTGGACCAAAGTGCCCCCACCATGTCAGCCTACTTTAACCTTAGAATATAGAGGGAAAGGGATAAAATGATCCGGCGTATGTGACATAAAATTATGAAGAGAAAAAGATTCAAAAATAATAAAGGGAGAAAGGAAAAAAAGCACACTTTTTATCCTGCCATTTGCACCACCAATCACCAACTGCCACTCCACCGCGGTCTGCCACCTCTAGCAGTCCTCACCATCATCCATCGCCGCTCACCACTACCTCTAATCTCGATGTCCATCCCCCATCATCGAGAATCTCCAACACTACCCTCCATCGCCGGCAATATCCACCACTAGCCACTACCGCCGGCAATATGCACCACCCTAACGATCTCTATCACCGTCTTCCACCATCAATAAGCTCTACCACCACCTATCATCACTGGTGATCTCTACCATAGCCACCGAGACCAACAAACTCTGCCATCACCCATCATTAACCACGGTCTCCGCTATTCATTTATATATGAAGCCAGATCGAGCTTGCCTTGCTTATGTTTGAAATAAGGAACAAGAAATAAGAACTAGAGAGGGTAAAAATCTTCAGTTCCATGGTTTGCTGATTAAACGTGGAGATGGTTCAAATCAGACAGAAACATCTGCAATTTGTTAGGATGACCATTAGTATGCAAAAATACAAGGCTTGCTTGTCAGCATTTTAACCTGCAAAGCTCAGATGCATTATTAATTAGCAAACAGAGACCCGAAGGCCGATATTAAGTACTTTGAGAACAAGATGATGAAGCACAAGTTGCACCTAAAACAAGTTAACAAAAGCTGTCAAATTTGTTTCGTTTGAACCCACAACAATTTTTGATGCTAGTGTGTCTTTCGCAATAGCACCTTTGGTACATCAGGCAGCCAGCTCACAGGGCACACATCTCAAAAATCCAAGGAGTTAGCCAACTGATGATCTGACATTACCTGCCAAACTTAGAGAAAAATGCTTCGAAGTTATAATGATTACATGTATGCTATGGCTTGTTATAGTCGACAAATTTGAATAAAAAATAAGAGCAGCAACAATCCAATTTATTGGTGCAAGACCTCAAATTCCCATTACGAAACAACAGTAACAAGCAACAACATGACAATCTACAAGCAACTGTTACGTTCATCCTGCATGATATTCAATAATCATTGCTACTTAAACAAAGGCTGTGAATTTCCTTATTCATAAGAATATCTTCTAAGAGCTATATTACACCACGATTTTTGGCAAAAGTTGGTACAAGTTTGATACCTCAGCCAGCCTGGCCAAGCCTCATCCTCTTTTTTTTTGTATATGCAAGGTCATTATAAACCATAGTTATTAATCAAGCTGCAATTGTTACAGCTACTGCCACAGATCCACCAGTCCACAAAAGCAATTTTCAGCAGATATGACTTCATCTTCAGCGGCGTATGTTTGGCTTTTGTGCTACATAATTTGCGTTTAGATGTTGAAGTACAATGTAAAAGATAATTGATGGCAGTCAACCTCAATATATAGAATACAATGACAACCTCAAACAAGCAGGCACGGGCCGCCGACAAACATGGCTTTCTCATTGCTGTTAAAGTGCCATCAGGAGACATTGGAACCCCACTGAAGCCTCGGGAAATGACCAGAGCCATGCACAATCTACTGCATCAACATCTGAAAAAAGTACATTTACCAGAACAATAGGGTGAAAGAGTGGCTATCAAATTTATCCTCCTCTCCTCTGAACAGCCAAATTGACGTCTCTCAAAGTGAAAACATATCAAAACCTTCGAGTGTTCTTCACATGCTCAAAAGTATTTCTAACATGTGGGAACCGATCAGCCCACCGATGGTACCCTGCAAGTGAACAAAGAAAAAAAAAACTGAAATACAATTATATTATTTGAACTAATATCCCAAAGGATTACAAGCAAAACCCATTCAATGCAGTATTCTCCATCAAACCCAGTCTGCACCAAGATCAACATTTTGAGTCAGATAATGAAGGCTATGTTAGTGAAGGAATGACCAAAATTCTCCATCAGCCACATATGCACTCCTCGAGTCCTATACATCCTTCTAGGATCATAATACTGGTTGTCCAATACAAAATAGACGGCAGTATGGGCAAAGCAAGGCCGGTTATTTTTGGTGTTGATGTTAGGTTAGGCATCCAGGGCAATAATGCAAATATGTGGAAGTCAAGGGGTATTTTGCTGTTAGGAGAGAACCATGTTCATCTCCATCTCACAACCTGTGTCCTGTGGAGAAGGGTCATAATGTGTGCACAAGTGCACACTGCGCACAGATGCAGGCAGGAGCAGTGCTGATGGATAGTTGCTGCTGTCCGGATATAGTGGCAGAGGAGGGCTTAGGCGTCGAATGAGAGGATGGGATGGAGAAAGAAAGTCATGGAATGGGATCCAAAACCGGCCATTCCTTGCCCCTGCAGGTGCTACTGACCAGTTTTGAGAGAGTTTGAGATCAGAAACGCCAACTTTACCAGAAGGTTCTGCTAGAGGCAGAGGGAGGAGAGAGGAGAGACGAGGCTGATTTTAGGGGAAAAGAATGCAGCCCAACAGGAGTTTGTTGGTGAGGTCGATATGCAAATGCCAAGTAAGAATAACACAGTGGTGGACCAGAACACTGGTGGTGCAGCAACAATGGATCAATAGAGCAGTGGAGTACACTCGCAGCCATAGAATGATAGTTTAAACTTTAACATAGTGGTGCAGCAGACTAGCAACAAATCAGTGCCATAGTTAAGCAGATCAGCAGAACATCAGTGCCCCATCCAAGCACATTGGCAGCAATGGCAGATTGATCGAGCAGCAAAATTGCACGTGGAAGAAGGAAGCGGGATCAGAGGGAGAGAAAGGTGGGAGAGGACGAAAGAGAGCAGAAACAGAGTGACAGTGGTCACCATGGGTCAATTGAAAGGGGTACATAGATGGTAGGAGCACGTGTCACAAGGCAACCATCAATTCATACAAGAATGCAGGTTGACTTCAGTTAAAATTTATTTAACTGAAAAACTGAAAAAACCCAACAATTGGTTGCAACCAGGTGCCTGCTAATTTCCCAAGATATTTTTAACTACCAACAGTAGTAATGAATTCTTACAATGGAATAGATAAGTACCACAAGAAAATTCATATCTCATTGGATGACAAGAAAAATCAAGAGAAAGTGGTATCTCCCATCAACCCAGTTAAAACCTAGTTCAATGTTTTGAGTCTGATAATAAAGGCTCTACAGTAACCAGGGTCAGAGATGGGTGGCCTATGGGCCTGATTTTATATTGTTTGGGGACAAGCTAATTGAAAATTTTGGATTTGCTCAGTCCTAGATTGGCTGGCCTCCAACCCTAGATATAACAGAAAATAAAGATTTGTAATTTTTAAAAAGAAATCCAGCTAATAGGCAAAGACAGCAGTTTCTTTGAACCTGCAGTAATTATCTGATGGAGGTCTACTTGGTCCTCTGCATTGTTGCTTGTCTCCCCCTGATTGCATTAAGTAGAATAAGTAAGCAGCTGTGAACACTGGCTAAACATCAAGATGTAAAATAAAAAATTAGCAAAGGAATAAGAACAACCTCATTCAAACATCTTACAAGGAGCCGAGATAAAATATCGATGCTACTTCTGTCAAATCCGGGACTGTTTAAAAGAGATTCCTCTGATGTTAAGTCAAATACCAAAGCGCAGATGCTTGAAGCCATCATGTCAATGAATGGATCATTGCTACTCTCTGTGGTTATGTTTGGAAGGATAAAAATATTGTTAGTGTATAATGTGTGTTGAAGAGGAAAAAACGAAGAAAGTAAATCCAAGTTCCAAATTTAAGCCAACTTGCAAGCATATGCATTTTTCAACATCAAAAGCAGAAATCTTCTTAGTAACTGCTTGTTTAAATATAATCAAGTATTGCATCATTTAAACAAGGCTACTTGTAACAATTTTAAAGACATAGTTACAACAGTTACATTGATAACTAAATTATTAGAAGAAAGCCAGTCAACATACTAGTGTTGTTAAAATATTCACATAAGCACAAATGGAGCAAGTGTATTTTCTTATTCCCCTAGTAAATACCAACATAGCACACATCAGGGATCCATGGCAGCATGTTTTCCTGTCCAGACTTTCTTTAAGAATTACTTCAATATATCTTCAGCGCATACAGAAGATTACACTACATTGTGATTGGCAACAGTTTCTAATGGATGAGAAGGTTTATTGGTCACAAAAATGATTACAAATGATGGCCAACAAACTCATTCAACTAGACATTCAAGAAACAAAGGTCATAACAATCTAAGATGTGGCTCAAACTGATGATTACAAGCGACATCAACGAGGAGATGGAAATCTCCAGATACATCAGATGTAATAATATGATGGAAAGGCAATGTAGAATCACAAAGCTAACATCATATAGGTGAATGTGGCTTGATATGTTGATGCATATGCTTCTATTTTTACTTCTGAGTCCTCAGCTTCTCTATTCATTATTACTTTCTACAAGTTTAGGGTAAAGCTCAAGGATGGATCCCTAGTTGTTTGGGGATTAAACAACTTAACCAATTGAGTAAGTTTCCAGTTCATCAACTAGCCTTAGTTCTCTGGCCCAAACCTATATTGAAGTTTCACTACAATTTTAAGCATAGCATTAACTTCTAGTTAAGAGCTGATCTCATTATCTTCATAAGCATTAGGAATCATACTTTGATTTGTAAACCTAACCATATGGATGAAATATAATGCTTGTACATTAAGGTTTGTATCTTTGCTTCTAAAGAATGGTTTGACAAAGCAATGCAGCACTCGAGCAACTTCTCATTTCTAACTAATTTTTGGTACCACTGGTCTTGTGAAGCCAGAAACGAGGAATGAGGAGAAAGTACCAGTCCACAAGGCTAATGCTTTTAACAGATGGATGAATTGAGAACCCTCCAGTTTAACCTGAAGTTCATTTCTCTGCATCAAAAAAAAAAAAAAAAAAAATCCTTTGTTATAAATTATAACAGAGCATATGTGACATTGGAATTATTACAAACCCCCGGATAAAAATCAGAACTGTTTGACAGAGTGATACAACTTACGTTAAGTAGAAAGTTCAGGATTGTATCACATGCCAGGAATATTGGACCATTATCCTCCACCATCGTTCCATATCTTCCAATCATTTTCACAAGGCATTCTACCACCTGCTAAGCCAGAATCAGTACTTGTTTTCTTCACAAATGCTTATATTAATGAATTATATTCTATGATGCCATGCATTTCTCTAGGTCTATAATGGTAGGCATATAAATGGATTAGATATTAGTATCACAATCTGTAGAGCTTTTACTAATAAATCAATATAAAAATATGGCTAGCTTTAAAGAACATATACAATATACTATGCATTACCATTGTATGGGTACATGAAGTTACAGCAAGATATTTGAATGATATTACCTACTGCACTATAAAGAAATATAACACACCATATATGCATTTTTTTCTTATATAATATTAGACAACCATAAGGGAACCCATATACCCAATTCTACAAACCTATAATATCATGCTCGTTTTTTAAGTTCATGTTTAGTAACTGAATGATAATCTTTATTGCATATTCAGGCACTTATTTGTGAATGGATATTATGAATGACATGTTAGTGCAAACATATAATATTTGCAAGACGTTTTTGCTTATACAAGCTCAATATTGTCTGCACTCTGCAGAAAACTCTGACAAGGTATACATTTTACAGAGCACAGACCATTGAACATCACATAAAAATAAAACAGAGGGTAGAAATTGTATAATGATAATCACAGTCCTTGCCACCAAATCCTACATTGATAACAACAAGCATTCCTGGCAGCTCAAAGGGTAAGAACAAAGCATTTGCTAAGAAGATAGCAATCCTCACAGAATGATTCATATATAACCAGAATATCATCTGTACAAACAAATAACTTTATCAATAAGTTCACAAATCACAACCAAGCCAGCTTGCAGTAACGACATAACAAAATACAAAAAGAACAGAGAAACTAAAATATAACAAAGGTTACTTGCATATTGTCTTGGCTCATACAAGGTCGGTTTACAGAGAAAAATAAAATTTCAAATATTATCAATAAAAATATGCATAGACAAGCTTACAGCAATATGTCCTTCAAATGAAGCCAAGGCCTTGCATCCATCAACCTCCATGGTTATTTGACACAACATTGGAAGCAAGAAGCAGATGGAGTAAAAGGGGCTGTTATTTAGTAGTAATGCAAAGGAACCATCAGCATTGAATTACTTAATAGGGAAAGAAAAATGTTAGCCATTGCTCAACCACATTATAGTCAGAGACTGTGTGAGAAACCTTGATTCATTTTCACCTTCAATTGAGAGAATATATCCTAAGAGATCCCGAGTCTTTTCCTTGCATGCCAAGGGTGTTTCTGCAAGATAACTGGAATGGATATGATGATCAGGAAACCTATTTCACAATTCTAAAGATCGCCTATTGTGACAGAGATTAATACATAAAGGAACTTAATATCCAATTCCATTGAAGAAACAGTCCACAATATATTAAATGTCTGGTGCAATGTAGGATTAAACATGGTCACATAAGCACAGATCAGTAAAGGGGAAAAAAAACACCCCAACCAAAATAAGATCAAAACAGAATGATCACAACACAGAAATCAGTATGCACAAATAAAGCAGCTGTAACCAAATGGCAACAATGGAGCATTTCGGAATAGGGTTTGAAGTTTGAACTATTGCATGCATTTTCAAGAAAACAAACTCTACTAGCCTTACCTGGATATTGCTATAAAGTGGAAATTGTATGTTTAACATGCATTCTGTTTATGATTGCTTAAACTATAGTGCTCACAGGAAGATAATGATGCCTCTGACCAACAGCAGAATAGACATAAGGAGAAAATTTTGTAATGATTATTTTATTCATGCAAGAAGCTGAAACTGAAGCGACTAGAAATATACATATCTAGTTGAACAGTCCAAATGTTTAAGCTGCAAGATGGAATTAGTGGATCACATAGCAAGTCTATCGCACCTTCCAATTATTCGTACTGCAGCTAAAAGATCATCTCCTTTTCTCTGTCCGTGATCCTACAATGGAACAACCAATTTAAGAACTTATAATATAATGTTAAAAATGTCTAGCAAGGTCAAAATAATTACCTTGGAATCTTGTAAAAAATCAAGTACTAAATTTATTGTCTCATTGAGTCCAGCAATCGCCTTCGTCAAGGTCCTTTCATTGATGATAGGGTGACCTGAAAAAAATTGTACAACTTCTAAGAATTCTAGGAAAAATATTCACCAAAGAATTCAACTGAATCAAAAAAAAAAAAAAACAATTTTTAATACATATATCATGTGAACATGGCTAAGAGTAAAATCTACCAGAAAATGAGCACAGAGGGATAGAATGATTACAGGAACTACTCAGAGTCTCAGACACATATTTTCCAGACATATTTTTGAAGCTGTTTCTTGTGTTTCCCTCCCAAACAGACACAGTTGTGCATCAATGGAATGTTCATCATCTATGCTTAACCACATTCATTGGACATATGAAAGCATTATGTTGTGCAACCTCCATATGGCATGAAAGGTTTACGGAATCAAAATTGCACCTTACACAAACTATCTATCAATTCTCATTTCTAACTTAGGATCTATCATAGTATTGCTATTGTGCTTATCAAGTAAATAACACAAATGTTAGGGTTGTCTAGTATCTACTATACATTTTGGAGCAGTAGTACCTTCTTTCTTTGCGAACCCCTGCAAGAATAGTCATCAAGCCAAGAGAAACTATGCAATGGACCTAACCTACTTTCAGTTGTTTAATTATTTTTTGATTAAACCAGTCGATTAATTTTATTAGATTTTTGGACTGTTTCCATAGATTAACATCTTAATATATGCCTTAAGGCATATCCAATGAACATAACCAATCAGCAATAATTTGAAGATATACAGAAGTTTACAAAGATTTTACCAAACTATATAGCATAACAGAAGCAATAACATGTATCATGATTGTATTAGCTCAAGTGATAGACATTACCGAGATTTCTTAGTCACTTTTCTTGATAAAATCTGGCAACCAGGTCCAGGTTTTCAATGAAAAATGTTTTATGGTCCCTTCTTTAACACTTGAATTTAACTATTTTCATTAGCATCCATGAATCGTATATGATGAAACTGCAACAGGATACCGTATAGTTTATACACACTTATGCGCGCTTGTGTATATATATTCATATGCATATACATATTTATGTGTAATAACATGTATACATATCTTGAACATTTTTTATACTAAGGGTGAGCCTTGGCGCAATAATAAGGTTGCTCTATTTGAGCTTGGAACATGGAAACAGCCTTTCGGCATGCAAGAGTAAGGTCGCGTACACCTAACCCTCCTTAGACCCTAGAATGGCGGGAGCCTCATGCACTGGGACACCTTTTAACATGCATATATATATATATATATCAAGGTCCGGCGTACCGGTGGCGGCCCGAACCGGTCCGTACCGGCTCCGTACTGGTCCGTACCGGTTCTCCAACAATAAACTATCAGTACTGGATTCTACGCTGATCCGGTACCGGTCCCAGGCCGGCCGGTACGGACCGGCCCATACCGGCCGGTATGGATCGGCCCATACCGGCCGGTACGGACCGGTACGACAAACCATGATATATATAGTTATAGTTATAGTTATATATGATCGCATGTTTACATTTGTTGAATATATATAATTTAAAATGGATAAGGATCTATATGACCATACGATCAAGGTCTACAATCTCAATATCGGATATTGTACGGATACCTTATCGGTTTGGTATAGTACATGCCGGTATTGTACGATATGCACCCATACCGAACCAACCCTCTAACCATTTTTCTTACTTTTTATCTCGATACGAATTGGTATGCTTTGGTACACCTCGATACACCTCGGTACAAGACATGTACCAACCTAAACTTGAGTTTTGTACCAATTCCTACCACGTACGGTATGATACACCCCGTATCAAGCAGTACAGGGCGGTACGGCATTTCATGCATATGATGATCCAAGTTACAATTACCTAGGTTTCTAAGGCCTATATATCACCCAAGTGGTCAACGGTTCGTCAACCCAATGAACCCTCATAACATATGAGGATAAACTTTTCGTTGTTTGTTAAAATCAAGTGCTAAAGCATAACTTATGATAACTCGCATTGATGCAAGCAACCACCCATCCATAACACATGCACGTACAAATGCATTAGATATACTAGTTTTATTTTACCTTTCTATGACTTATAGTCTACTTACCAAAATCTGAAAAGCAAGCATACCCCTGCGAGCACTCTATCACCCACTCAACCAACATACCATATATAGTTGGAATTACATTTAATGTTCATAACTTTGTTCCAGTCAACCTCAACTAGACTGAGTTTAGGCATTGGAAGTCAAGAAAAATATGGGAGACATCATTCATAATATATTGTACAATTTGGGATCCTTGACTATTTAGCTTTGTGTTATGCACTAAAACTATCAAGAAAGATTAAATACAAAAAAAAAAAAGAGATCTTTGAAAATATTTAAAAATTTAATATATATCATCATATTTTTTGGTAAAAATAAAACAGATGACAAGCTAATGCCTGTGGAAGTATGAGAGCACATTTGTGTTGTTTTGGGACCTTTGAGTCTTTAGCTCTGGAGTTATGTGCTAAAACTATCAAACAAGATTAAACAAAAAGAAGATAATTTTTTAAAAAATAAAAAGTTACGTATATATCATCATATTGCTTGGTGAAACTATAACTCATAACAAACTGGTGCCTGTGGAAGTATGAGAGTACATTGCAAGATTTGTATATCATTAGCTTGAGGAATCTGATACAAAAACACCATCTAACAACATGTAAATGTCAATGTCAGACTGCAACTGCATTTACCTTGCTAGTCACAAGTCAGGAAAAGATAAACTACAGAACTGTGAACACATAATTAAAGAGTATTGCTAGTTAAAGTATTGTCATGCCGAAGAGAATGCTAGTTAAAATATATCTATGATTAAGACAATGGGTGTGAATGAAGAATACATGCAAACTATGTTCATGTAAATCTTCTTTACTTAACACATCACTGTGTTAAACTTACTCTCCTTTAAAGAAACATAAAGAAATTTATGTTTTCATGAAATAAATTGCAATATTTTACCCAAAACTGGATAATACATGGCCTAATTAAAATCATTTGTACTAGTTACATGATGAAACATGAGAAATGCTTTGACTACTACACCAGATAACTGGAACCTTTTCAATATAAAGGTGCTTTTATACAAGGACACACAAACACATATCTGTCATGAGCCTGCGCATTAAGAGAAACTACTAATAAGGTATAAGGCATGTGGTAAGCCATAATTGACCAATTGAACTACAGGGTTTATGTCACCGACAAACCCCAATTTACAGAACATAATTTTGCTTTTGACAATAACAATATAAAGCCACAATATGGACAACAAGCTTGCTAAAAAATATTTATAAAATATACCTTCTGCCCCACAAATATTTGAAATTAGTTTAATGATCTTCTCTATCAATGAAAATGATATAGCCAGATTTCTCTGCTTCTGGACAATGGTTTCAGCAGTATTTGAAGAACTTTTAGAAGCTTCATATTTCAAGTAGGCAAGTTCATTGAGAAGAACAGCGACTTCAATCCGTGAAGACTCAAGTACAAGTAACAAAAACCTATAAACAAGATAAAATAATAAAATATGAAGTAATTAAATAACCAGTGCAAAAGGTCTGCTCAAGAAACCATAAGTAGTGTTTACTTGTCAACTGGCAAAGGATCCTGGTCACCATTTTCATTCAATTTACTGCATTCCAGCAGCCAGTTTTCACCAACTATAGACATCATGGACTCAGCCAGAAGAAGCGCCTGAAGCTTTTCAGCAGACACTACACATTAGAAAATAATATCAAGTGACCAACAATGCACCCTTTTTGCAAAAATGACAATCAATTTCTATTTCATATGTTTTGTTAAAGAAATCATTGCTCACTAGACCTATGGTCTTCTATTTTGGAATTTTTTCTTCTTAAAGTTTTCAGCAGAACATTCAAATGACCCATACAACCTTCTTTAGATAAGTAATACCATATATAAGAATTACAAATTACATTTTGTTGCAGTAAAAAAAATTAACACCTCCATTGATGGAAAGAACAGTTTTATATGACAGTATAAAAAAGACTGGACCCCCAATAATATATAATGTCAAATGAATGGTTATCTCTGTGCTTAAAAAAAAAAAAGAATAGTTGTTCCTCTGCTAATTAAGTTTCATTCCAAACATGGAACTTGGGCTAGGCATGTAACATACCAACACGGTTTTGAAGGACCGTCATAATACCAATACGTATTTGAGCTGCCCAAATTTTGCTTTCCGTCGACCTTAGAGCACCATGAAGTAGCTTCATAAACAACAACCCAATGCAATACAATTAGACAATCATATGACAGCACTAGATATGCGAGATAACTGAGTTGATAGTAGATGGATGACAAAATATAGCAACGCGGTTGTGTTGAAATGAAACATTAAGGCAAGGTACCCTAGTAATATGTTTCAAGGAGAAAATTATGAACAAGAAAGGAAGTCTTCCTATGTCAGAAGACAACTGACAAGTAGCAGCAGCTTGCAGTTAGATTTAGGCCTCTCACTTGATTAAAACAACAATAACATTTAAAACAAATACGTTTACAGATAGACAGATGGTCCTTCGATCCAGTCAGATCAAATCAAATGCATAATATCCGAAATAGAAGTTCACACCAAATGGAAAATATCTTTGATTTTCTGTGATTTTGTTTTCCATTATCCTATAACAGAACCAAATTAGCAACATGACTCACATTGCAATAGTAAAGGCCAGAATGATGCAATACATGATCTTCATTTTTCTATTTTCCTCAACTTTTTAATTCTTCTACACCAAAGCAAAATGAGAAATACAAATCACTAGATGCAACAAAGTGCACTACTTATTGAAACACTCCAAAATTTTCACAGTTGCATGTAACGTGCAAAACTTATCAGATCTGAATAGCTAGATGTTAAACTTCCCAGGTAAAAAAGAAAGTGAATTATCACAGAACTAGAAAACAGAATATGGCTTGTCGTACACAGCAGAAGTATGAATTCCAAATGTATAATCTGTAAATTATATCCAAAAAGATCACTTGCAAATCAACATACAGTGTTATTTGAGGACAAAAGAGTAGTGAG